>NW_012110919.1:12552159-12553554 GCF_000951035.1 Colobus angolensis palliatus
AGAAGAAGAAGAAGAAGAAGAAGAAGAAGAAGAAGAAGAAGAAGAAGAAGAAAACTTATCTGTGGGCTATCTGAGCTTATAGGCCCCACAAATCTGCAATTTCTGGTCTAATGTTTCTAATGCCTGAGCTTCAAAATAAGGAAAGCAGAATAGAAGCTCAGTGGTCTCAGGGCTGAATGCGATCACACAATGCAAAGGGAAACAATAATGATACTTAGTGTTTCTGTAACTCCTCTGTACTGGTTATAGGGGACTTTGCCTGCTTTATATGGAACAGTCTTCTTACCAACCATTAAGGGAAAAGGCAGAACTAGTTATTATGCCTGTTTTAAAGATGAGGAAACTGAGGCTGCAAGGTTAAGTCACTTGCCCAGTTACTGGCTAATACATGAAAAACGCTAGAACTGGGACCCAGTTGTTCTGAATCCAAACTCCATGCTCTCACTGCCTCCTGATTTACACACACTGTGGACAATACACAGTTTTCTCAAGAAGAGATAGGTGGATCAGCTTTCCTTAGTACCACAGTCAAGAACTACTCGACTGGGCAGGAGGATTGCTTGAGCTCAGGAGTTCAAGACCAGCCTGGGCAATGTAGTGAGACCCCTGCCTCTATTTAAGAAAAAGCCAACAAAGAATTACTAAAACTTTCTCTTCTCTTTCTTTTTTTTTTACATTCACTTTCTTGGTCCCTTGTTCTGAGTCAAATCCTCTCTGCCTTGATGCATAGCACTCCTTGAACTCCTTTCTAAATAAGACCATGCCACCAGGTCAACTTGTCCCCCTTCCAGATCACCACATACAATGTGTTAATTACTACACTTGATCTTAGCCAAAAGGCTGAGAAGCGATTCGATGTATTAATTAATCTTTCAACTGTCTCATATGACTGTTGACTTTCTCTTATGTCTATCTCACTTTACAGATGAGAAAACCGAGGCTCTTCCTACCTCTGAGTTTCATCTTGTCCCTATTCTTTCCTATTATTAGTCCAAGGATGCTAAAGATGATACCCATGGCCAGTGCTAATTTGACAGGGTGTGGCTTTGTCTTGGAAACTAAAAGTAACCAAATTTGTCTCAACCGTTCTGAGACAAATGCGTATACTCCTCACTCTACCTATATAACACCATTCATGTCCATTCCTTGCCTGGCTAATTCCTATTCATTTTCCAGGTCTCAGCTTAGATGTCACCTCCCCAAGAAGCCTTCTCTGGATTCCACTTTCTTGTCTAGGCTGGGTAAATTCCTCATGTGCTTTCTTCCCTTCCTTTCCCTCCTGTCCCCTCCCTTCCTTTCCTTTTCCTTCTTTCTTTCTCCCTCCCTCCCTCTCCTTCTTTTCCTTCCTTCCTTCCTTCCTTCCTTCCTTCCTTCCTTCCTTCCTTCCTTCCTTCC
>NW_012110919.1:12553604-12577826 GCF_000951035.1 Colobus angolensis palliatus
TCTTTCCTTTCTTCCTTCCTTCCTTCCTTCCTTCCTTCCTTCCTTCCTTCCTTTCTTCCTTCCTTCCTTCTTTCCTTTTTTTCTTTCAAGACAGTGTCTCACTCTGTTACCCAAGCTGGAGTGCGGTCGCATGATCACAGCACTGGAGCCTTGACCTCCTGGATCAAGTGATCCTCCCATCTCAGCCTCCTGAGTAGTTGGGTCTACAGGTGCATATCCCCATGCCTGGCTAATTTTTGTATTTTTTATAGAGATGGGGTTTCGCCATGTTGCCCAAGACTGGTCTCAAATTTCTGGGTTCAAGCAATCCTCTCACTTTGACCTCCCAAAGCTCTGAGATTACAGGCATGAGCCACTGAGCCTGGCTCTCACATGTTCTTGAAGTTTCTTGGCTTGAAATTGCAGCATGCTAAGCAATAAGGAAACAAAAATTAAAAAGCAAAACTTCCAGGAGCTCCCTATAAAGCTTAAGAATAAAAGAATGAAAAAATTATGTATGTTAATTTCCTGTCTAGAGTAGTTAGGACAGGCAGAGCCCTAATGGAAAAAGGAAATAAAGGATGGTATGGGGTATTCAAAGGCCTTGACAGCGGACAAAAGCTGGAGGCGAGGAAATGTTTATAAGAAACACTTGTGCTTTTCATGGATGCTTTGGATGTTCCATTAAAGCTTAGAAACTTAGTTTTGAGAGAGACCAAAAATTATGTGGTACAATTCACATCCAATGCTGGAATTATATTACTCTTAAATTTGTCAGGGTCAATGTAAGTATTATAAGCTTTGTTAATTCAACAGACATTCATTAAACAACTCTGAAGTTCAAGGGAGCTGATGGTGACACAAAGTTGAAAAAGTATAAGGTGTCAGGTAGCCAGGTAGTAGAGAATAAATGGTCATTTATTTATCCACTTAGCAAACATTTATTTCATACTCTGTGCACCAACACAATACCTTGAAAGATTAGTATTATTATCATCTCCACTTTGCAGATGAGGAAATTGGGTCTCAGAAAGGTTAACTAATTTCCGAGGTTGCACAATTATGGTGCCTGGCACATTCTAAGCATCTTTTATACATTACCTTATTTACTCTGCATAGCCACCACCCGTGAGGTAGGTACTTTTTAGCTTCATTTACATATACGGAAATGTCACACTGAAAGGGTAATTGACCCAACTAATAAATGGCAGAACCAGGATTACCTCCAGACAACCTGGTTCCAGCTTCTATGCTCTCAACCACCGTGTTCTATTGACATATTGTTAAGCCAGTTAGAGTCAAGTCAATGTATGAGGGTCATGTAATGAAGAACAATGCAAACAATAAATGGTCTATATAACTTGCATCAGTTCTTTCAGTTTCTTTGATTTTTCTCTTCACTCCTTATTGTCCAGTTAACTCCATTACCAAAAATAAATTGCAGAGAAGGAAAATGGCACAAAGATGTGGGGGTGATTTTGGCAACAGGTTGGGAAACTATTGCTTAGAGTGGGGGCTTCTACCCTCAGTTAACTGCAGGGTTCTAATTCTCTGAAATGTACACATTTTAGTGTGGATGAACTTCTTTGCCTCTTTCTGGCAGAAGTTCTACAGCTTTCTTAGATTTCCCTGAGGGATCTGTGACCCATAAAAGGCTTAAAGAAAAAAAAAAAAAAGGACCAATTACTGAAAGCCAATGGAACATTAGGCACGTCAATATTTTATTATAAAAAAAATCTATAAATGCTATGGAGGCATTAAAATATTTAGAACAACCCTGTGGTGACACAGAAAATGTTGATGCTATAATGCCAACAACAGTTTGAAAGTGTTCTGTCCACTTTCTCAACTCTGATTACCTCCTCAATCCATGCATATTTCGCTCCTTTCTTCCAACTAGACTGTACTTATCAAGGTCACCAGTGACCTTCACCTTGTCAGATCCAGCAACCACTTCTCTATCCTCGAACTTGTAGTATAGTTGGACACCAGCTCTGTTTCTATGCCATAACTAGTCTGTTTCTACCTTACTGGCTCTCTTTCCCAGTCACAAATGCCTCACACTTGAGGTATTTAGGTATATTTAAGTCACATCTGCAGCCCAGACTGCTACAGTGAGCTCTGTACAACAATGTATCCAATTGTCTACTTACCATCACTCCTTGACTAAAATGTAAGCATCTCAGACTAACTATTTCCAGTCTGGGTGTAGTGGCTCACCCCTGTAATCCCAGCACTTTGAGACGCCAAGGTAAGAGGACTGCTTGAGTCCAGAAGTTTGATACCAGCCTGGGCAATGTAGCAAGATCCCATCTCTACAAATAATAATAATGATAATAAAAGAGCCAGGTGTGGTGGCACATGCCTGTAGTCCTAACTACTTGGGAGACTGAGGTGGGAGGCTCACTTTAGCCCAGGAATTGGAGGCTGTGAATACTTTCAAATAATTATTAATACTATTATTGCCTTTCTTGTTTGGCTCCCAGAACAGTACCTGGTCCACAGAGGACTCTCAAGAAATAGCTGTTGAATGAATGAATGAATGAATGTAAAATGGGGGAATAATTATATTTTAAAATTATTTTTTAAAATTGTACATATATATATATAACTGTACAATTATGCTTAACAATATGCTATGCGTAGACATTAAAGGCGTGGGAAAAACACCAAACATTAACAGTGGTTGTGCATGAAGTTAAAAGATTTTTCTTCAAAACTCCTTCTCTATTTTTCAATTTTATTTACAGCATAGTGGTTAAGAATACCAAAATTTAGAGTCTGAGTGAAGGCTGCCAGTTATCAGCTGCACAACCTTGGTTTCTTCTTGCGTCAAATTGGCTTAAAAACATACACAGTACCTGCCGGTTAATGGTGGCTCACACCCGTAATCCCAGCACTTTGGGAAGCTGAGGCGGGCGGATTGCCTCAGCTCAGGAGTTCGCGACCAGCCTGGGCAACAAGGTGAAACCCCGTCTCTACTAAAATACAGAAAAATTAGCCGGGCGTGACGGCGTGCGCCTGTAGTCCCAGTTACTTGAGAGGCTGAGGCAGGAGAACTGCTTGAACTAGGAAGGCGGAGATTGCAGTGAGCCGAGATCGCGCCACTGCACTCCATCCAGCCTGGGTGACAGAGTGAGAGTCTGTCTCAAAAAAAAGAAAAAATCTCTCTCTCTCTCTCTATAGAGAGAGATAGATATAGATATATAGATAGATGCAGTACCTCCTTTGTATTAACATCCCTAATAATCTTTACTGTGAAATTATAGATAACAGGATCTTTGCACGGTGCAGGGTACATAGTGAGGGACAGTAATGATGATGGGACAGTTGATAATGATGACAGGTATGCTTTATTTTATAATGAAGATACATTTATCTTCTAAACCTTTACCAATGGGAGTGAAAAGAACACCTCACCCAAACGCTCGCCTTTATGTGCGCAGCCCCGCCTCCTGTAGGCCCCTGCCAAAGGGTGCGCCTGCTCCGTTCTTTTTTCCGTCCACGTGACCCACTCAGGCTCCTCCTTGTCTCCAACATGGCGGCGCCCAGGGGCTCAAGTCGCACGTGAGAAAGTCTGGGCATTTGGGAATCGGAGAGTACCGCCTGTGAGCCTCTTTCCCCTCCTTACTGTCGGTTGCATCCCTTCGACCCTCCCGAGGCCGTCACGGGCCACTGCCCCTCTACAGCCATGAAGACAAAGCCCGTTTCCCACAAGACCGAGAACACCTACCGGGTGAGCGCGGGAGCTTGGGCGGGGAGCCGCGGGTCTCCGCTGCTTGCGTCGTGAGACAGGCTCTGAGCAAGACTCCGGGGGCCTCAGCCTTCTGGGCCGAGTGTGTCACTTGCCCGGAGGCTCCGGCGAAAGAGGGAGACTCTGGATGTAGTAAACATGGGTTGGGGGAGGAAAGAAGTCTGGACAGCAAGTTTCACCCATATTTTATGGTGTCTGGCCAGTCCTGGGAATTTCTTGTGGTCCAGAATTAAATTCACTACTCCAGGAGATTGCTTAGGACCGATTCTCCCCTGGTCTTTTATCTTTAAAGACCGAATTGGGCGAGCTGGCTGGCAGTGAGTGATTCCCAGCTAAGGGCAACTATACAGCACTTTCTCTGTTGGCCCCTTGATCGATTGCTTCCAGGTCTTCGTTAGGATACAATCACAGGTCTGTATATGTTTAAAAACACTTTTGTTGCAGCGACTTTGCTAGGTCCCTATGCTTATGAGAGGGTATGAAACCTAACAGATCTAGCGAGACTAATTGCCAGCATCCACCTAGGCTCACCAGTCTAGCAGTGGAAATTTTATTTGAAATGACATAGCTGAGAGAAATTTTGCAAACAAATAGAAGTATTCATTATCTTTGAATGGTGCAGTACATTTGTTTACGGCCCTATGTTTTTCAGTTTATTTTTCCACTTATCCTTTATGATTAGAGATGCCTACATGCAGCATTCAAATAGATATTAAAGATCTGATAAATATTAAATAATTATGTATTTTAAATATACTTTCCCTTCCAGTTTCTTACATTTGCTGAACGACTGGGGAATGTGAATATTGATATTATTCACCGGATTGATAGAACTGCAAGCTATGAGGAGGTAAGAGAATGTGATACTAGCCAATCTTCCAAGTATTCATGGTGTTTTAGTTTCTTCTGTTAGTAGAAGTGAATTGTTTTTCAAGGTATTCCTTTTTGGACATGAAATGCATTAGACCTGTGCTGTTTCATACAGTAGCCACACATGACAAATTGGATTTAAAGTAAGTTCAAAATGTGAGTGCTCAAATGTGGCTAGTTGCTAACATATTGAATAAACAGAGAAATGGAACATTTTCATCTTTGCAGAAAGTTCTGTTGGGTGAAGCTCTGTTAGACAAGTGACTTGACTTTCAACTGACTTTTGTGATTCTAGCCTCTCCCTTGCCCATATGCATTCCAAGCACTGCTGCAGATCCATATTCCTGAAGCTGTGACTTTAAAGTGATTTTGAGCAAGCCCTTTTCCCGGGACTTAATTTTCTCCTTTATAAAAAAAAAGGGGCTAGACTACATAGTATTTTCCAGTTCTAACCGTACTCTGACTCTGTCATCCCTTTATTTTATTTTTATTTATTTATTTATTTTTATTTTTATTTTTTTTTTCTGAGACAGAGTCTCGCTCTGTCTCCAGGTTGGAGTGCAGTGGTGTGATCTTGGCTCACTGCATTCTCTGCCTCACAGGTTCAAGCGATTTTCCTGCCTCAACCTCCTGAGTAGCTGGGATTACACGTGCGCACCACCACACCCAGCTAATTTTTGCATTTTTAGTAGAGAGTAGAGACGGGGTTTCACCATGTTGGCCAGGATGGTCTCAATCTCCTGACCACGTGATCTGCTCGCCTCGGCCTCCCAAAGTGCTGGGATGACAGGTGTGAGCCACCACGCCCAGCCTTGTCATCCTTTTATGCAGAAGTCTTTTTCTGCATCATGTCATTATTCTTCCTAGCCTTCTAAGGTCCTGTGTAACATGCCTATGCCTTGGAGATCCAATCTCAGTTCTTACTGTTCTTCACTTTACTATAATCAGACTCCACTCACTGTGTCTTTGAATGCATTATCTCCACCATGTAAATTCAATGTGTTAAATGATGTTGTCTAGGTGAGCACATTGTGCTTTGGGAACTCATAGTAAAGGGAACCTAACCTACATTCTTTAGGGGTGTCAAAAAAGGTGGTCTAGATGAGGTGACACCTGAATTGAATCTTGTTTGTATAGGTTTTAGCATGGTAAAGAGGACAGGAAAGGCTCTTCCAGGCTGAGGGAGAAGCCTATATAAAGGAACAGAAGCTAGAGAATACATGTCACATTCAAGAAACTGCAAAGCAGTCCAGTGTGGTTATAGGTGTGTATAGGGTGTTTTTTTGTATTCATGGTGACTGGGATGGGGCAAGGAGGCAGCTGGTGAGATAGAGCTGGAGAGGTAGGCAAGGATCATAAAGGGCTTCATATGTCAAGCTAAGTTGGAGTTTTATCCTGAAGCTATAGGGACTTAGAGTTCTAGGACTGTAAGC
Organism: Colobus angolensis palliatus; assembly: GCF_000951035.1. Lineage (NCBI taxonomy): Eukaryota > Metazoa > Chordata > Mammalia > Primates > Cercopithecidae > Colobus > Colobus angolensis. The sequence continues at coordinate 12,559,641 of NW_012110919.1, forward strand.
AGGGGAATGAATGACATGATCAGGTTTAAATTTTCAATCTCTCTGACTTTAGTGTGGAGAAAAGAGCAGGACTGCAGTCCTGCATCATGTCATGATTCCTCTGCTAGCCTTTTGAGGTCCTGTGTAACATGCCTTTAACTTGGAGATCCAATCTCAGTTGTCCAGTTGTGAAGATTTGACTCTCATCTAAGTAAGAAATGATTATGCTAGCAGCAATCAAGATAGAGAGAAGAGAAGGATTCCAGAGATATTGAGGAAGTAGAATGAGTGGATAGGACTTGTGACCTACTGGGTTTGCAGCAAGGAAGACAATGAGGTTAAGGCTGAATGGCTGAGGATGTTACTCATCAAGATATATTTATAGGTAAAGGAGCATAAGGTTGTAAAGATAAGATAATTAGTTCCATTTGGGACTTGAGTTTGAAATACCTGTGGCCATCCAAATGATAGTGTCCAAAAGATGTTTGTATATATGGATGTGGAGTATAGGTGACTTCAGAGGTGAAATTACAGATTTGGCATTTAGAATATGATTAATAGTTTAAGCCGCAGGAGAAGTTGAAAATATCAAGAGGTAGAGTGTTAAGGAGGCAGAGAAGACAGCCTGAAATTAGAATTCTGGACTGGATAGTCCAGAATGGCCTCTGTCACGTGTCTGACAGTTGGCTGTGGCTTGTTGATCTTGGTTCTTTTCTTTTCATGGCCTCCTATTCCTTGATGAGCTACACTAGGCTTCTTTTCATGGTGGCAGAATCTTTTCAATAGAGTGAAGGCAGAAGCTGTCAAGGCCTCATAAAGTTTTGCTTTGGTCATCACAGAGTCACTTTCATTGCATGTTATTAGTCAAAGCGAGTCAGGAGGCCAGGCCAGATTCAAAGGGTGAGGAAATAGACTCCATCTCTTGGTGAAAGGAGCTCCAGAGTTACCTTGCAAAAGGACGCAACATGGTCTCTCACACATAGCTGACATGTGCCAGGTCTGTGCTAGGCTAGAAATATGTTCTGCATTTAAGTTTTAAACTGTGTTGCATATTTCCTTCTGCCTTAAAGGACATGAAAATGCCTTAAAGGGCATGAAAACAACAACAAAAAATTTCTTTTATTTTTACTTTTGAAAAATAGAGATAGAATCTTGTGTTGTTGCCTAGGCTAGTCTCAAATTCCTGGGCTCAAATGCTCTTCCTGCCTCAGCCTCTCAGTGTTGGGATTACAGGCATGAGCCATCGTCCCCATCCTAAAACAAAACTTAATGGGATTCTCTTTCTTTTCTGCCTTTTTTTTTTTTTTATTATTTTTAGTTTCTAATTTTTGTGGTTACATAGTATCTATTCTGCCTAACTATTGATTTTAAAGATTTCCAAAGAGCAGTTTAAGGATTTTTTTTTTTTTGAGATTGTAGATTTGGCATGCTGTTTGCATATGTGCTTATGTGTCTATTTTTTTCTTTCTCTGTATAAACACATATTTTTATTTTTATTTCAACTTTAGATACAGGGGGTACTTGTGCAGGTTTGTTACATGGGAATATTGTGTGATGCTGAGGTTTGGAGTATGGATCCTGTCACTCAGGTAGTGAGCAAGTACCCAACAAGCAGTTTTTTTTAACCTATCCCCACTTACTCCACCCTCTAGTAAATCCACAGTGTCCATTGTTCTTATATTTATGTCTATGTGTACTCAATATTTAGCTCCTACTTATAAATGAGAACATGCAGTATTTGGTTTTCTGTTCCTATGTTAATTTGCTTAGTATTATGGACTCCAGCTGTATCCATGTTGCTGCAAAGGACATGATTTCATTCTTTTTTATGGCATATAGTATTCCATGGTGTATATGTACTTTATTTTCTTTATACAATATACTATTGATGGACACGTGGGCCAATTCAATGTCTCTGCTATTGTGGATAGTGCAGAGATGAACATACGGGTGCATGTATCTTTTTGGTAGAATGATTTTTTTGGGGGGTATGCATTTATTTGTACATCTATACACACACATACATACATACATGTATACATACATGTCATACATGTATGATAATTTATTGGCTTTACCTTTCGAAGTACAAACTAATTGATACCATGTTAACAAGTTAAGTAACAGTGGTAAACTTATGAAAAGCCCGTTATCTCACTCCTCCCACCCCTAATTCCCAAGGAAGCCAACACTGACAGTTCAGTATAGTATTCTTCCATACTGTCCTCTTGTGTTCGTATGTGCAAACATTTACAGAGGGTTTTTTTGTTTTTGTTTTTTAAGGAAAATTGAATCCTACCATACCCTCTCACTGCATAACTTGCTTTTATCGTTTTTGGGGCATATCATCAGTGTGGTTCTAGTTCAATAGAGATATAACTCTTTTTAGTAGCCACATAATTCATCTGCGTATATATAGACCACAGGATATTCCAACCATTTTCCTATCGTCGGATATTTTAGGCTGTGTAATGTTTCCCCACACTGTAGTTAAGCTGAATAAACATCTTTTACTTCTAGGCTTGCAAACTTTATAAGAACTACCTGGGTCAAAGAGTATAACTCTGTTGAATTTTAATAGGAATGCCATATTACTTCTTTATAAGGTAGTAATTCATATTTCTAAAAGCAGAATGAAGAAACTGTAAAGAACTAACACCTTATTCTTTGCCTAAAATTATAAAAAAACACAGAAAATAATTTTCCCTTAGTGGACAATATATATAGGCTACAGAAAATTATTTGCTGCAACCAAATCAACAAAACAGTATTTTATAAGTGACCTATTGATAACTTCTGATTGCTTTTTAAAGTGTGTTACTTAATGGAATTTTAAAAAAGTAAAAGGAGTTTTTAAACTCTTCAGTATCATTGTCTTAAGATATTAATGTATCATTATTCTATTTACCTTGATCATTGCTTTCTTAGAGTTGATTAATGGACTGCTTTAATCTTGACAGGAGGTTGAAACCTACTTTTTTGAGGGTCTGCTGAAATGGAGAGAATTAAACCTCACGGAGCACTTTGGTATTTTCTATTTTGTTTCTATTTTATTCACCCATAGTTTGCACTTTATATGTTGCTTACAGCTGAATAGTGGTGTGATAGAAAAGAACATATTTTTTTTCCCCCACTCAGGAAAATTTTACAAAGAAGTTATTGACAAATGCCAATCATTCAATCAGTTGGTCTATCATCAAAACGAGATAGTTCAGAGTTTGAAGACTCACCTGCAAGTTAAGAACAGTTTTGCCTATCAGCCCCTTTTGGAGTAAGTAGCATCTTGAGAGAAAGCTCATAACTCTACTTGTCTGATTTTTCAGATTGTGTTTCAAAGCTACATATGCCTCAGATCAGGTGTTCATAATTTAGAAACAAGAAGGATATTCCTTTTCTGTTAGGAATGGGTGCATTACCATAAAGTAGAATCTTGGGGTATAATTTTGCGTTTGTTATATACTAAAATATTCCCATTTTTCTTTGACATTATAGGAACAGTTGGCTACAACTTGTGATGGAATGTAACTTCTTGCCTGATTTCTTTGCTGAAGTCTTAAGATTTAAAGAGTTTTATAAATTTTCAGACTTGAATTAGAATTATTTTTATCTAATTAATCCTGTGATCATAGGCCACTTAGTATCGTTAAGTAGATTTGCAGCCTTTTAAAAAAAAATCCACATAATCAGTTTCTTCTTTTTTTAATCCAGTTTGGTTGTACTGTTGGCACGAGATCTGCAGATGGATTTCTACCCACACTTTCCAGAGTTTTTTTTGACTATCACCTCGATCCTGGAGACTCAGGACACAGAGTTGTTAGAATGGGCTTTCACCTCGTTGTCATATCTTTATAAGTACCTGTGGAGACTGATGGTGAAGGACATGCCCAATATATACAGGTAACCCCTTTCTCTCTCTAGTATGTTTTTTAATTGCCTGCTTCTTTTTCTCTGGCTTCTCTCTGACTCCAAACCACTTTGCCAGCTCAGTGCCTAATTGTTTCCATGTACAAAGTTGATGCTGCAGCCAAAGTGGTCCACAATCTAGGCTGCCATTCTGAGTTGCCATAACCATCTCTCCTCTCCAGCTACTGAAAATTTACCCACCTGTGAAGGCCTGACTTGGTACCTACAGCCTCCACAAACAGGCACCTTCGCCAGAAGTATTAGTAAAACTTTATACTCTCTATCCTCTTGGCATTTTTTAACCACCTATGTCACACAACTTTTACCAGAATTGTTTGGTTATAATGTATTGCCATCCTCTCTATACCTGGTTTAATCAAGGTTTAAGACAGGTTAAGAACCCTTTTTAAACATTGACATTTCCCCAGCCACTAATACTTACTAAGCTGAAAGAGACACTCCGTATTTGTGAGTAAATGTCGACAAGGAAAGAGAATGAATTTCGTAGTCGCCTTTTGTTTAAAGTAAGCAAAGATTGTCTTACTGTATGTTAAATCTGGGGTTTGGTGGGATTTTTCACTTGGTCTTCTGGTTGTTTTCATGTTCTGTAATTGCCACAGGAATGTTTAATATCAGTCATCAGCCTCTTACCCCCCAGTAAATGGTGTGTGTATGGTATGGGACAATAGACTTTGTTTTATGCCACCCCTTTCACTCAGCCCACCCTTCTCTTTTAGGAACTTTGAATGAAGAAAGAGAAAGAAATCTTTTTCCAACTTTTACTAGTTCCCTATGAAGCTTTTGGTAAAATATGTTAGAAACCAATATTATCTCATTAAACAACCAACAAGTTGTTTAATCAATTTGGGGAATAATTGATTTAGTTTTGTGATTTCAGCTGTCATAAAAGCTGCCACTTTTATGTCTGCTAAGTCAGGCTCTTCAATTCTAAATTTATTTGCTTTTGGTATGACAACTTCAGTAGCTTGGCTGTTTTCACTTGCATATTACTGAAACTGAACTCAACACTTACTGTTAAATCAACTCCTCTTATCTGTACATTCATTCATGTGTTCTGTAAATAGGTATTAAGTGTCTGCCATATGCCAGGCCCTGTTTGGTTGCCCATTTTCTATCATTAATGCTAACGTTCTTCCTGTCTCCGAGTTTTGGCATATCAGAGACATCACTGACCCAGTTGTCTTCAGAGGTGTCCACATCCTCTTGACTCTATCACTCACGCATTTGCTCAGTGAATGTTTATTGGACACTGTCTGTATGTCAGGCGCTTGAGATGCAGTCACAGGTAAAACAGATAAAAATCCCTCTTCTCACAAAGTTTACATTTTAGCAGGGGGAGAACATCTTGGGCACTTACCCAGCAAGAAGTTGTAGGTGGCCAAGCAGCCTGTATAAGGGCGAGAGTAGCTAAGCGATGTCAGAGAAGCAGTAGTAAGGGGCCAGATCATCCAGGGCCCTGTGGACCGCTGTAAGGTCTTCAGCTTCATTGCAGGGACTTCTGAAATGTCTACTGAGTTCATTCCTTGCCATTTCGCTCTCCTTCCAGTCTCTTTCATGCCTGTTAGCCCAAGCTTGTATGACTTGAGCAGCTTTCTGATTGAATTACCAGACTCTTTCCTCCTTTATTTTATCCTGTATATTGCTGCCAAATTAATCTTTCTGAAAATAGTCATTTCTCATTCAGCCAACATTTATTAATACCTGCTGTCAGCAAGGGACTATTAGGTATTGGGGTTATGGCAAAAATTGGAGAGATATATTCCATACCCTTCTATCATTAGGGAGACCAAATTTAACAATGTGATTACATATAAGTAATTATTTAGTTATGGATGCATGGCTGCTTGACCTTGAGCAAGTTGCTTATGCTTTCTGACTCACTTTCGTTATCTGTAGAATGGGGGGATTATAATAGTGCCCATCCCATAGAGTTATGGTGCTGACTAAATGGAGTAACACAGAGTAAGTGCTTACATAGATGTAAGCTAGACCTGTCTACCTGACCAACTTTATCCACAGCTGCCCTCCTCTGCTGTATCATATTTTCTCTTTTAGATGGACCAGCCTCCTTGTCATAACCATGATCATTTCCACCTGCCCCATTTTAACTCTTGCTTTTATGGACTGCACCTAATTCTTCTTTCATTCAGAGCTCATTACAAATTGCACCTTTTCATGGAGTCTTGTTCGTAAAACCGGTACCGCCAGTCCCAGGACTCTTAATGTCTATGGTCAAGTCTTCCTTTCAAAATGTGGGTGTCTCCATAAATGAATGAGATTTTAAATTTGTTTGATACCTGATACCTGCTGTGTATTCCTTGCATACTTAGCACATTGTTGCCCATATTGTTGACATGTAGTATGTACTTATTAAAATTATATGATTAATGAAACATATCTTATTTTTTTCATGTATAGCATGTACAGCACACTCCTGGCTCATAAAAAACTACATATAAGAAATTTTGCTGCTGAAAGTTTTACTTTTTTGATGAGAAAGGTTAGTCTGATACTTTATGTTTGTTGCTAATCATCAAGAATCTGATGAATAGGCCAGGCTCACGCCTGTAATCTCAACAGTTTGGGAGGCCGAGGTGGATGGATCACCTGAGGTCAGGAGTTCGAGATCAGCCTGACCAACATGGCTAAACCCCATCTCTACTAAAAATGCAAAAATTAGCTGGTCATGGTGGCGTGCATCTGTACTCCCAGCTACTCGGGAGGCTGAGACATGAGAATTGCTTGAGCCCAGGAGGTGGAAGTTGCAGTGACCGAGATCACACCATTGCACTCCAGCCTGGGTGACAGAGCAAGACTCCATATCTCACACACACACACACACACACACACACAAATAGTAATAATAATCTGATGAATGGAAGTAGATATCTTTTAAAAATGTGGTTACTGTGGGCTAATTTTATCTATGTATCTGTATATTACTTAACAGAAATCTGTTACTATTTTGAATTTATCTCACAGTAAGACTTATTTGTTGCTCACAAATTGATGTGATCTAATTTGGGTCACTATTGTTATTTAGGTTTGTGATAGCTTTCAGTGTGTCTATATTGAAAGTGCTGTCTAATTCAAGTCAGTAAATACATGAACTATGACATTAATAAGAACTTTTCTAATAGTTTCCTGGAAGTAACTGGTAGCATGGTGTCATTTGTGTTTGTATAAAATGTTCATAGTAAATTTTAGAGGGTTTTTGTAATAAAAACATTAAATTAAATTTATTTCATAAAATACAAATATTTTACTGTATACAATACAAAATACAAATTTATTTACTTTAAAAGATAGAATGTTGACTTCTGTAGTTTTTTGTAGTACATATCTTCCCATAATACCAATGAATTCACTCTTTTGTGTGACATTCCAAGTGGGAATATACTATTAGAGTAGTTTGAAATCATTACAAATGTCTGTTCCCTTCACAATTTTTTCCTAAGTATATTTAAATAAGAATATGTAGAATAGCAAATGAGAGTTCTTCATTTGGATATGTTTATGTTTGTGAATATAATTTTCCATTTCTACTTTACATTTTAGGTCTCTGATAAAAATGCACTTTTCAATTTAATGTTTCTTGATCTTGATAAACATCCAGAAAAAGTCGAAGGCGTTGGACAGTTGCTCTTTGAAATGTGCAAAGGAGTTAGAAATATGTTTCACTCCTGTACAGGCCAGGTACACAACGGGGAGGGGTGCTTAGAATCTATGTGGATGGATGAAACAGAAAGTAGAAAAGAATGAGGCAAATGATGTGGAGGGAGGACAACCTAGAATAGATAGAAAGCCCTGGATGGGGAGTGTTGGGTGTTCAGTAACAATGCTTACCCAATGTAGGCCTTGGACAGTGAGATATTACTTACAGAGTCATTGATGTCTTCTTTATTTTGGATGCTAGGGGGTAAGATAAATTGATTAATGGGCAAGGGCAGGTGGGGAGGGAACAGTTGTAATGATAAAATTCCCATCGTAGTTTAGAAGTTCCTTTTGGGACACATTATTAACCATCAAACTTGCCATATCCTTGACTATTACAGGCCTGATTTTTAGCTAATGTCATCACAATCGTGACTCACAGAGCAATACTTGAAAATAAGAGTTTATATATTAATGTTAATGACTTGTATTCCCACAGGCAGTGAAGCTAATTTTGCAGAAGCTAGGACCTGTCACTGAAACAGAAATTCAACTACCATGGATGTTAATTGGAGAAACACTCAAAAACATGGTCAAATCCACTGTATCCTACATCTCCAAGGAACATTTTAGTACACTTTTTGAATGTTTGCAAGTGAGTTCTAATCTTTAAGGATGGGTTTTTGATAAGGAGTCTAAGAATTTACCCTTTCTGCTCTCAGTTTTGCAAAGCACTCCTAGAAGTTATATTTTATAATTGTTTTATTTATACTTCTCTACACATACTAAAATTTTCCTTCCCTCTGCCCTCGTGCTATTTTTTATTTGATATGGTATGTTGAAATGCAGTAGAAGGCTCTGGAGCCAGACTGCCTATTTGAATCTTGACCCTTCCACTTACTGCTAGTGTGACCTGGGAAAATTATTTGAAATCTCGATTCCCCCGTCTCTTCATCTAATAAATGGGGGTAATAATATTCTCTCCCTCGGTATTGCTGTGAGGATGATGAGCGAATACTTGTAAAGAACGTAGAACGGGCCAGGCACAGTGGCTCAAGCCTGTAATCCCAGCACTTTGGGAGGCCAGGGTGGGTGGATCACCTGAGGTCGGGAGTTTGAGACTAGCCTGACCAACATGGAGAAATCCTGTCTCTAATAAAACTGCAAAATGGCACATACCTATAGTCCCAGCTACTTGGGAGGCTGAGGCAGGAGAATCGCTTGAACCCGGAAGGCAGAGGTTGCGGTGAGCCAAAATTGCGCCATTGCACTCCAGTCTGGGCAACAGGAGCAAAACTCCATCTCAAAATAAATAAATAAATAGATAAATAAATAAATAAATAAATAAACAAACACTTAGAACAGTGCACTCAGTCAATGTTAGCTGTTACCATTAGTGACTTCTGGTAAATGTGGCTTTTTCTTCCAAAGCAAAAGAATGGGAAAAGTTGAACTGTCACACAGTTTTTATTATTGTATTAACAGTTGAGTTTGATACTTTATAGTTACTCTCTGTGTTAAATTCTTTGCAGGAATCACTCTTGGATCTACATACAAAAGTAACAAAAACTAACTGTTGTGAAAGTTCTGAACAGATTAAAAGGTTGTTGGAAACATACCTTATACTTGTAAAACATGGAAGTGGAACAAAGATAACCACGCCTACTGATGTCTGTAAGGTGAGTTCCCAACTTAATATTCTCGAGAGTCTGTTTTTTAAAAGTTGATTACTGAGTATACATTGTTTTATCTTTTTGCAGGTGTTATCTCAAACACTGCAAGTAGCCAGTCTCTCCACATCTTGCTGCAAGACCCTCTTGGATGTAATTTCTGCTTTGATCCTGGGTGAAAATGTTTCCTTGCCGGAGACCCTCATCAAAGAAGCCATAGAAAAAGTAATTTACTTCAACAAATATTAATTGAGCAGTTAATAATATGTTTAGCATTGAGTAAACCTTCTGAGGGATACAAGTGAAGTGTGACAAAGGCTCTGCCCTCAAGGAATTTATAATCTTGTTAAGGAGATGGGAATTGCATGTAGTAATGTAAATAAGCAAAATGTGGCAAAAGCTAAATCTATACATATTCTGCAAACATGTAGAGCTTACTGTGTGCTGGGTATGAGCTGGGTAATCCAGGATGAACAGTGATGCCTGTAGGTTTTGATAGTTGTTGGAGAAATGGAGCCTGGAACCGAGTAGTTATAGTCTAGCCAATGTGTCTATTAGAGATATATTGAATTTTAACTATTACTTCTGCCTGGGGTTGAGGAGCAGAGAAAACTTCTCAAAGGACCTGTGTTTGGGGTAGTCCTTGAAGGTTGGAAAGCAGTCTGCCAGTCAGAAGCGGGGTTAAAAATACTAGGAGAGGGAACAGGAAAGACGTGTTCATAAATGTTTGCAGTCTGGGCACATGGACACATGATATGACATGATATCAGCAAAGCTCTGGCTTGGCTTTGAAAAGTTAGGTTGGGATTTATCCTGCATTAGTGGAGGACCCTGAAAGAATTCCAAGCAGGGATATGATTTGATGAGATTTGCGTTTTAGTGAATTTGGAAGTGGGATTGAAAATAGAAAGATTGGTGAAGTTCTTTCTAGCTTAATGGAGCATAGCAGTACACTTTGAGGGAAGATATACAATCATGCTTCATAACTCACTGTAGCTGGGTAAGAGTTGAGCAGCCTTTAGGCAGAGCCCTGTGTAATCAGCAGAAGCCCTTTGCATCTGTGGAAGCGCCTTTGGAGAAGGCTGGGCAATTGGACAGAGCACTGAGTGAAGTGTGCCTGCCATTCCCTTCTATAGCTGCTTGCTGGAGGGGATGGGGAAGTACTCTCTGTGTGCTTACATTAATATTTTTTACCTTGGTCACAGATATTTGAGAGCAGATTTGAAAAACATTTAATTTTCAGTTTTTCTGAAGTCATGTTTGCCATGAAGCAGTTTGAGCAGGTAAGCAAGATACTGAATTCGGAGTATTTTTAAAAACAAATCTATCACGAAAAAATGATCAAATTTGAAATCCTGTTGTTTCTGTTTGTTTTTTGAGAGGAACAGGATAAGTGCTTGATGTTTTAGTCAATATGTTTTTTAAAGAAATTATATTCAATTCTAGATTACTTGTTTTTTGTAATAATCCTTTAGGTAGTTACAGAATCATATGGTAAAATTGAAAAAACAGTTTAAGAAACTTCTATGTGATTTTGAAGCATAGAAAATAGTTTGTGAAACAATTTGCACTGGCGGAAGTTTGCAAATTGATTTCATTGCTCCAAAATAAGGTAACTGAGTGTGGGAGAAAACGTTCTTATCTAAACCTGGATTTATTTTATTTTTTTCTCCCCCTTCTCATCAAACACTTGCCCCTCCTCCTAACTAGTAACCCTACAGTATACTTCATGGAAACATGTCTCTGTATCTGTCCTCTCAATATTCTTCCTTTTAGCCTTTGATAATATATATTCTCATTTGCCTAAAAAGAACACTTTTGTAGCTGTCCAAGATCTGTTTCTTTCAGCTCCATGAGAACACTTCAGCTTACTCTGTTTAACAACTGCGTTTTTCCTTTCTCGCCTGTTCCCTTTGGTCTTTTTTTTTTTTTAATCTTATTTTTATCCAAATACTACATGTATTTATGTAGTTTAGGAAGTCAGACCAGGTTAAACAGCAGTCATTTCTTTTCTGTTCCCATTTTGTTAGCAGCCATTGGATCTAATGATTTTTAGCTATTTTTTACTTTTCTTCTTTTTTTTTTTTTTTTTGAGACAGAGTCTCGCTCTGTCACTGGAGTGCAGTGGCGCAATCTCGGCTCACTGCAACCTCCGCCTCCCGGGTTCACGCCATTCTCCTGCCTCAGCCTCCCGAGTAGCTGGGACTACAGGCGCCCGCCACCACGCCCAGCTAATTTTTTGTATTTTTAGTGGAGACGGGGTTTCACCATGTTAGCCAAGATGGTCTCAGTCTCCTGACCTCGTGATCCGCCTGCCTTGGTCAGCTATTTTTTTCTTTTATTTACTTTATACTTTTAAATCATCTGAATATTCTGCTTTACCTTGGTTTGCCAGTTTTAGTTCTCATGTGTAGACTTCCTCGTATGGCAGATGGACTTTAGTTCCTTTATAACTCTCATGCTCCCAATAGAATTATATCACAAATCTTGGTTGAATCCATATTCAACACATACTTACATAAACAAAGAGTATTTTATGATTACATGACGTTTTTGTGTACATTCTCATTTTTCTTTCTTTTTTTTTTTTTTTTTTTTTTTTTTTTCTTTTTTTTTTTTTTTTTTTTTTGAGACAGAGTCTCGCTCTGTCACTGGAGTGCAGTGGCGCAATCTCGGCTCACTGCAACCTCCGCCTCCCGGGTTCACGCCATTCTCCTGCCTCAGCCTCCCAAGTAGCTGGGACTACAGGCGCCCGCCACCACGCCCAGCTAATTTTTTGTATTTTTAGTAGAGACGGGGTTTCACCATGTTGGCCAGGCTGGTCTCGAACTCTTGACCTCAGGTGATCTGCCTGCCTTGGCCTCCCAAAGTGTTGGGATTACAGGCATGAGCCACCATACCTGGTCTCATTTTTCTTAGAGTTTATAATAACCCTTTCTTTAAAAACTGGAAATTGTTTTCTTTGAATAGCTGGCCAGTGAGTCTGTCTTCCAGCAGCTTTGTAAATGTCCTTCACATGAGAAAACTGTCCGATAATTTAGCAGCTCAATTTTTCTTTTTCTTCTTTCTTGGAGACATTTCTTCTGGAGCAAGTCCAGTCTAAATGCATTGCTTTCTCTGCCCACTGCACAAATGTTGTACTGGGACTTCCTTTTGCTTCTCTCTCGTTTCCCGGGTTCTGTGTTTTTCTCTTGTTATAGTTTAGTCTCTAATTTTGACGGAATTTATTTTTCATAATTTCCTGGGGCTGGGGAGGGTTCATGGAGATAAAATAATGAGATTTAATACATCTGAAAATGTCTTTATTCTCTCCTCACACTGCATTATTGGTAGGCAGGCTATAGAATTCTAGATTCTAAGTCATCCTCCCTCAGAGTTTTTAAGACATGGCTGCACAGTCTTTAGCTTCCATTGTTCCTGTGTAGAGGTCTTAATGCCATTGTGATTCTTGATCCTTTGTTTTTTGTCCAGTTTTTTGAATTGTTACAATCTTCTCTTTATTATATCTGTTAATAAGTGTGATTTTTTTTTTTTTCTTAAATGTAGCTATTTCTACCAAGCTTTCTGTCATATATTGTGAATTGCTTCCTAATTGATGATGCTGTAGTCAAAGACGAAGCTCTGGCCATTCTGGCCAAGCTCATTCTGAACAAAGCGGCACCTCCCACTGCTGGCTCGATGGCAATTGAAAAGTACCCTCTGGCTTTCTCACCACAGATGGTGGGGTGAGTGCTAAGTTTTTTTATTCCTGGGATGATGATAAGATTACCCATTTAAATATAATGTATCAAGAATACTGTAAAAAAATGAAGATCTATATGTAACTGGAAGGATGTCCATGATAAGTTGTGTGAAAAAAGCAAGTTGTAGAGCTACACACATAGTATGTATAGTATGATCTCATTTGGCAAGGTAAAGCAAAATGTGTGTATGAACATAGAAAAACACGTGGAAGGACACACAAACCTGTTAACTTTGTTTACATCAGAAGGATGGTAAGGGAAAGATAGAGGTGACTTAATTTTTTAACCATTCATTGTAAAATTATTGTAGATTCACGTGCAGTTGCAAGAAATAGTACAGAGAGGTTTCATATACTCTTCACTCAGATTCCCCCATTAGTACATCCTGCATAAGCATACTGTAATATCACAACTGCAGAATTGACATTGGTGCAATCCATCAATCTTAATCAGATTTCATCAGTTGTATGTGCACTCATCTGAGTTTGTATACATATATAGATATATAGCTGTATGCAGTTTTATCACGTGTTGATTTATAACCATCACCAGAGTGAATATATGGAACTGTTTCCTCACCTTGAGGATTCCTCATGCTACTTTTTAATAACCACACTCCTGGCCAGGGGTAGTGGCTCACGCCTGTAACCTCAGCACTTTATGAGGCTGAGGCAGGTGGATCACGAGGTCAAGAGATTGAGACCATCCTGGCTAACATGGTGAAACCCCATCTCTACTAAAAATACAAAAACTTAACGGTGGCGGGCGCCTGTAGTACCAGCTACTCGGGAGGCTGAGGCAGGAGAATGGCGTGAACCCGGGAGACGGAGGTTGCAGTGAGCGAGATTGCGCCACTGCACTCCAGCTTGGGCGACAGAGCAAGACTCCGTCTAAAAAAAAAAAAAAAAAAATTATATACCTTTATATTGTTTTAGTTGTTAAGTGTCATGGATTAATTTCTTAATTTCATTCAAAATGACACCCTTTAGAAGTTAAAAACAAAACTTATTTACACACATGAGAAGATTCGCAGTATCATTTCTCAAATACTTAAGTGGGTATGCATCTAGAAATTGTAGCTTAGGAAACCAGTTCCCTTGTCATTCCTTTGTTTTTATAATGAATCTTCTTATTTATCTTGGAGTAGTTAGTCCTGTTGTTGAGTTTTTGGTTTGCTCTGAGGCAGAATTGATGGGCATTCCTTGAGTTTGTGCTGAATACTCGACTTTTAAACATCCATGAAGGTGGGAGTAACTGTCCCACAGTCCCACAGCAGAGTTAGATTTTGAGTTTGATTAGCTTGAGATTCTGGAGGAACCTATTTTGTTTTTTAAATGTTTTATTTATTATTATTATGATTTTGAGACCAGGTCTTGCTCTGTCGCCCAGGCCAGAGTGCAGTGGCACAATCACAGCTCACTGCAGCCTCGACCTCCAGGGCCCAAGCTGTCCTCTCACTTGAGCCTCCCAGGTAGCTGGAACCATAGGCACGCACCACCATGCTCAACTAATTTTTTAATTTTTGTAGAGACGAGGTCTCGCTATGTTGCCCAGGCTGGTCTCAAACTCCTGGACTCAAGTGATCCTCCTACCTTGGCCTTTCAAAGTGCTGGAGTTATAGGTTGAGCCGCTGTGTTTAGCAGACTCATCGTAACACCTACTTATATCTTCTGTCTACCTTACAAGTTGCTTCTCTATTAAAATATGCCAACAGAATCTTGTTGGTTTTTAAATGTATTGAGTTCTGATTCCTGAGGAATGGGTAGTGAGTAACTCCTATAGAATTATTCCTTTGAAACTTTTCTCGATTTGTCAATACCCAAGCCCATCTCCAGCAGGCAGATTCCTTGCACCTGCCAAAACTGGGTTCTGTGCAGGGAGAGTGAAGCTGCTTTGTTGTTTGGCTTCCATGAGGTGAAGCTAAGGTTCTAACTGAGACTGTGTGTCAGACTTTCTTACCTCGTCATCTCAGCCATCTCAGATCCTCCCAGGAAGGTGGCGTGTTAAAATAAATAAATAAATTTAGACATGCTAACTCATGGCAAGTACTCCCACTTCTGTGTTTCTTTCTCTGCAAAAATACCCCTCTGCTACCCCCCATGGAGATATGATATATGTGAATGGTCACCTTTGTTTTGATTCCTTCTGTGAAGATTTTAAAATCATAGTTTGAATGTTACTAGTAACACTCCATCAACCCATCTCACCAGTTTGCTGTGAGAAAAAATAAAGATAATAAATGTGAAAAGACCCTTTAGGAGATAAACTTACTGTCATTTGACAACTACTTAACAGTGTCAGGCACTGGACACTGGGGTGCAACAAAGAATAAGAAAAAAGTTCCTTCTTTGGGGGAGAGGAATGTGGTGAGGCAGGTAAGCAAATAAGCGAGATGATTTCAGATCGTGATAAAAGAAGACAAAGCAGTATTGAGAGGGAGAGTGAATGCAGAGGGGTCACCATTCCTTTCCAGGGGACGTTTGGTCCAATTTTAAGCTGGGAAGGATCCAGCCTTGCAAAGATCTCGGTGAGAGACTCTCCAGACAGAAGGAAAAGTTAACTGCAGAGACTCTGGGACAGAAATAAGCTCAGCACGTTTGAAGTACAGAAAGAAAACCTCTGTGGGTAAAGAGCAAGGAGGAGAGTGGGATGAGAGGAGATGGAGGTGGGTGAGGGTCAGATCACAGAGGGCCTTAAAGGATGACCTAAGGAGTATGGACTTCATTGGTGGAGCGAAACGGGAATGACATGGCAACTAATGACTCACTTTTGTTTTTTAAAGCATCTCAGTATTTTGTAAGATTTTTTTCAGATTGTTGAGTCATGATTATTACTAAAAAGACTATATATATCAATATGTGGTGACTTTAAGGAATTGATAATTAAATTAACTTAATTATCTATCATGATTTCCAAACACTAAACATTCTGGTAAGTATGAAACAAAAGAGAATGTAGCTTTTTGGTGAATTTTTTTTCTTTTCTTTTTTTTTTTTTCCTTCCTGCCCTTACCTGACTGTTTTTTGGTGAATTTTAATGATAAAAAGGGCACAAGAGTAAAAACCTGATATTCCACTTCTATTGCATAACAAGCTAACCAAACTGGAGTTGGAGGATAAATTGTAAAACAAATCATTTAACTTATGATTTCTGTGATTTTTCGCTTGATTAGATTTTTGTCTTTCAAATAGGACCGAGGTATAGCACACTGGCAAAAATAAAAAGAGGCTAACAAGAATAGTACCAGTGTCACAGATACTCAAAACAGAATGTCATGTCGGAAAATGTCATTGAGCAACTGTGTATCTGGTCAAAGCAGCAGGAGAAAATTACTTATATGTCATAATCATGTTAGTGGTATTCGTCAACTTCATCACAGTAACTTTGTAACATCATTCTACATTTGTGGAAAGTAGTAAAATTCATGTCAAAAAGGAAAGGGAGAATGGACGAAGTCAGTTCATTCCAGTGAATTGCCAATCAAAAACATGCCCGGGAGCACAGAATTGAGAAATCATACTTAAAACTAGAAGAAACTTGGTTTCAGTTATAAAGCAAATTAAAATAGAAGTGAAAGGAAGTAGAGCCAATGGAGCTGAAAAAGCCTCTTACTGAAAACTCAGTAAATGACTCACATTTGTTTAGCTCAACCACCACCACCAGTTCCTTCCTTCTGATGTTCCACAATGGTAAGAATCCAATTTTATTTCAGACTTCAGAGGGCAAGAGCGATTACATTCTCTGTTATTTTAAACATATGTATTTTTTTAATCCTTCAGATCCTATATGAAGCAGAAGAAGACTAGATCCAAGAGAAGAAACAAACAGTTTCCAGTATTGGACCATCTTTTATCTATAATTAAGTTACCCCCAAATAAAGATACTATTTACCTTTCACAATCTTGGGCAGCCCTGGTGGTGTTGCCTCATATTAGGTAAGAAAATAAGCTATGTTTAATTTTGAAAGAGATGACATACTGATTAAAATATGTTAGCCATTCCTTGCTGTTCTGTGAAACAAACGACTGAACGCCAGTTTGAACTTTTCCCTTTTTCTCCCACTTGGACAGACCTCTTGAGAAAGAGAAGGTGATACCACTTGTCACCTGCTTCATAGAGGCACTCTTCATGACTATTGATAAAGGGAGCTTTGGGAAAGGTCAGTTCAATCATCATTTGTTCTCTTCTCTTCTTTTCTGGCACACTCAAAGTAATTGTAAACACATGGGCTATTAGAGAATAATACTTACATTGTGTTCTGGCATAACCCCCGGATGATAAATCTGGAAGAAACCAGGATATGATGGGTGTGTCTCACTTTTACCACATAATGTGGTGACTGGGTCACGGTGGCTTGAGCATGAGGAAGGGGACATATCAAAAGGATGCCATGGCTTTGAAGGCCATTTGTTTTAGAGCTCCATACCAGGTCCTATTTCTCATCTCCCACGTACATCTGACTCCTAGTATGCACCTTATGTTCCAAGCAAATCCATTTACTTACCCTGAGAAAGACACATTCTTTTACAACTGTGTGGCTGCCTCTGCCCATGTGTTTCTTCCACATGGAGACCTTTCTAGGTCTTTGTCATTCAGTGAACTCTTGCTTATCTTTCAAAACTCGGCTCAGGCACAACACCTCTAGGAAAGCCTTTATAACTCTTCAGGCAGAATTAGACTACCCTGCCCAAAATACCATTTCCTATTGGATACTTATATGGCTCCCCCACTAGCCTGCAAACAGCAAATCAAAAGCAATTATTTAATATTTTGTTTTATTCTAATGCAGAATTTTTAAAAAATCACGTGTATATAGTGGTCATTCATTCACTTAAATATTAATATTAATGTGCTACATTCTGTGTTAGATACTAAGCAGACGTATTAGAGAATAAAGTAGACTCACCACATGTCAAGTGCTCTGTAGCCATATGTGACTGGTGGCTACTGTACTGGATTGTGGCGACATATTAGGACAAGTATTTTTACCATTGTAGAAAATTCTGTTGTACAGCACTGATCTAGAGCTTAGAGCAGAGACTGGTAAAATCTTTTTGTAAAGGACCAGACAGTAAATGTTTTAGGTCTTATGGGCCACATTCAGTCTTGGTGGCATATATATATTTTTTTAATATAAGGCACAGTCTGATGAAAAGGCATTGATTGCCAAGTTGCACCAACATAATGTCTCTCTTCAACTTAGTGAGGCTACTGCT
>NW_012110919.1:12578196-12582288 GCF_000951035.1 Colobus angolensis palliatus
TGGTGAAACCCCATCTCTACTAAAAATACAAAAATTAGCTGGGTGTGGTGGCACACACCTGTAATCCCAGCTACTTGGGAGGCTGAGGCAGAAGAATCACTTGAACCTGGGAAGTGGAGGTTGCTGTGAGCCAAGATCACACCACTGCATTCCAGCCTGAGTGATGGAGCAAGATTCTGTCTCAAAATAAATAAATCAATCAATAAAATAATGAATTGAGTGTATTATAGGTAGTAGCCATTAAATATGTGACTTCTCATAAACTTTAAAAATAAAATCAACAAGTTTTATACCAAGATAATTTCGTAGCTATTGATAAATCCAAGCCTGTACTCCTCGAAAGTCCTAGTTTTCGTAACGTCAGTGAGTGGGACCATTATACTTGGTACTCATTTTGGTTAGTGGAACATACATACATTTTTATTCTCTACTTCTGAGTATTTATTTATTTATTTATTTTGAGACTATCTTGCTCAGTCACCCAGGCTGGAGGGCAGTGGCACGATCATGGCTTGCTGCAGCCTTGACCTCCCAGGCTGAAGCAATCTTCCCAACTCAGCCTCCCGAGTAGCTGGGACTACAGGTGTGAACCACCATGCCCAGCTGATTTTTAATCCTTTATGGAGATGAGGACTCACTGTGTGGCCCAGGCTGGTCTTGAACTCCTGGCCTCAAGTGGTCCTCCCACCTCAGCACCCACAAAGTGCTGGGATTACAAGTATAAGCCACCATGCCCAGTCTTATTTTTCTCAAGAAAGGTAAAATATAGGATTTGGAAACTTCTCTTTTCTGTTTCTTTCTGTTATATTTAGATGTTTGACAGATAATTCTTTGGAAGGCACAAATTCACTTTAAGAACTTCCATAAGTAGCAAGTATTTGATAAATAAGGTATTTGATAGTTATAATGTCAAAGAAATAAGTAATGTGGTTTCTCCTGTTTTTCTGCCCTTAGGAAACCTATTTGTTCTTTGTCAAGCTGTAAATACTCTACTAAGTTTGGAAGAATCTTCTGAACTTCTTCATTTGGTTCCTGTGGAACATGTGAAGAATTTAGTATTGTAAGTAAACATTTTCCAACTGGCTTAGTAATGAATAAAATATAAAAGCCTCTATTGTTGTGAAATCTTGGACACAATGAAAATCCCCTTGATCTATTTTATACCTGAGTTGCATTCACATAGTGAAATGTAATATTGATTTAGATCCTCCAGTTAAAATAAGTACATTTGACACAGTCTTTAAATACAGATTCATCTTTGTAAAGGGTGTTTTACTACGTGTGTAGATTAATGTGGTCAAGTTTGAAGGGTTTGTAATTCTGATCATTCCCAGCTGTAACAAGGCATGGTATTGACCTTTTATAACTTCTTTAATGGTTCCAACAGGAACATTCCCACTCTTGTTCAGCCTCAACTTGGCGTGATCAGCATTTCCGAAAACTTCCCTGTGGTCTTTTTATATACACGGAAACAATCCAGTTTCATTTTTTGTTGTTGGTTTGGTTTCTGTGTTTGCTTTTTAAGTATAGTTCAGTCAGCCTTTGATTTTGATAGTAGCACAGAGCCATTTGAGGGGAGCCAACAATGTATCTTTTCTAAAGGTCAAGACTTGTTGCTTTTTCCTGAAGGCTACTCCATTTTATTTCCAAGTGTTTTAAAGATTTATTCATTCACTTTGTTCAGTAGTTAGTCATTTGCTCTTCTCACATGCCAAGCGCTGTTCTAGGCACTGTGAAACATAGTGAATAAAACAGACAAAATTCCCTGCTTTCTTGTAGCTAGTGTTGTAGCCAGAAGAGGCTCTAAATAGAATAAATAAGTAAACTGTATAGCGTGTTAGGAGGTGCTAAGTGCTGTGAAGAAAAACAAAGCAGGGTCAGGGGATAGGGAGAGTCCAGAGGTGAGGGGAGCGGTTGCGGTTTTAAATCGAAATGATCTTACCAAGGAGGAGACGCTTGAGCAGAACGCGGAAAGCAGTGAGGGACATAGGCCATGAGGATACCTGTGGTCTGGGCTGCTCCCTGGGTTCCAGTCCTGGAGGCGACATGAGTGCCAACGCTTTGTGGGGGTGGTGGGTGCCTGGCTCGAGTAGCAAGGAGAGCTCATGTTGGCGGAGCAGAGCACAAGAGTGGGTGGTAGGAGAAGAGGACATAGAGGTGGAGGCAGTAGACCTCCTTAGGTCACCACAGGGCCTTGGCTTTTACTCTGAATGAAAGGGGAGGCCGTGGGAGGATTTTTGAAAGAGGAGTGACTTTGACCTAAACAGAATCACTCTGGCTGCTGTGTTAAGACGAGACTGTAGGGGAATACTGTAATAATACGGAATCTCTTTGCCTTTCCAAATCTGGGTGAAGTTGGCATTTCTCCATGGTTAATTGTATTGGTTTAAATTAACTTCCTTTAGAGAGGATTAGTTCTTTGACATCACCACATTTACCATATTACATAGTCTCCCTTTTAAAATCATTCTGTTTAAACTTCTCGTACTTTCACCCTTGGTATAAACAATTGAAGGTGGCTATAGAAGTTGAAACAAAAGACACACATAGCACAGAATGGGGTCCATGTTCCCCCGGGGAAGGCCAGCTTGCCTCCCAGCCAGGTGGCTCTTAAGCCTTGGAGACACAGAGATGTCCAACAGGAGTGGCTCTGGTTTTGAGGGCAGGAGCATAAACTTGCAGAATAGACACAGGATTCTGTTATCTTTGCTGTGCTAGTGGACTGATGAGCACCTAGGTTTCACAGCCAAGACTGCCTGGTTTTGAGTCTTGAATCCACCACTAACTAGCTCTGTAGCCTTGGGTGACTTAGTTAACCTCAACTTGATTATCTCTCAAAAAGGGATAGTGAAGAAAAAAAGGAAGGAATAGAAATCTCACTTTGTAGAGATTAAGTTGTACAATGCATGCAATAATAGTAATAAACAATTGCATTGATTGTGTCCTTATGTGCACATTATGTACATTGTTTAAGCTTCACAACAACTCCATTATGTGTGGGTACTGTTACCAGTATAGATGGGGGAACTACAGTTTCAAAAGAAAGCCCTGGTCTGAACTCCTGATGAGTCTCCTTTCTTCCGCTCTTGCCCTGCTGCTTCTAAGTGTAGGACATGCCACTCTTTTGCTCCCCACCCTCTAATACAGTGCTTCTCAACTGGGAGCAACCCTGGAGACTTTCTGGCTGTCACAGTGGGGGGAAAGAGCATTGTTACTGGCATCTAGTGGGTGGAGGCCAGGGATGCTGCTGAGCCACCTGCAGTGGGCAGCACCGCCCTCCACCACAAAGAATTCTCTGGCCCAGAATGTTGGTAGTGCTACTGTAGAGAAACCTTGCTCGAGAGGTATCCCATCTCACTCCGTATAAAATCCAGCGTCCTCATCATGTTCCTCGGGGCTCTGTATGAGCTAGCCCCTGGCTATTCTGACATCTTCAGGCACTCTTCGTTAGCTCAGTTCCAGCTGAGATGGTCTCCTCGATGTTCCTGCAGACAAGCACACCTCACAGTTGGCATTGCAGTTCCCTCTGCCTACAATGCTTTTCCTTCAGATATCCTTTTAGCTCACTTTTTCACTTCCTTCGGTCTCCTCCTTTTAGGAGCACCCCTGTATCAAATAGTGCTTCTCTTCAGCCCCACACCGTCTCCCCACAACTCCCTGCATGCCAATCTTTGTCAAGCCTTTTTCCCCTGGTTTACTTTTCTCCACGTCACTCATCACTGTCATAGTACTTATTTATTGGCTGCTTTCACCTACTGGAATATAAGTTTCAAGAAAAGGAACTTTGTCTTTTGTTAACTGCTCTATCTACAGTATCTAGAAAAGTCACAGTACATAGTAGGTATTCAGTGAATATTTGTTGCATAAGGATGGTACTAAGAGGTTAAGCAACTTGCCTGAGGTTACACCGCTCATGAGTGATGGGGCTAGATTCAACCCTGGGCTGCCCTACCCCAGAGCTCATGTGTCAGACCACTCATCTCTACTACTTTCCCGATTAGCTTGGTGCCTGGCACATGACAAACAATAAATATTACGTATATATATATTTTAACAAAGACTATATATATATATATCATATGACTGTCATTT
>NW_012110919.1:12583608-12584590 GCF_000951035.1 Colobus angolensis palliatus
CTACCCATAAAGTCACCACTGGAAATCCACTGTTAATTGGTGAATATTCTTTCAGACTTTTTGAATACACACACACACATAATTTAAACAAATGATATCACGGGGTTTTTCCATATGATTACCTCTATATCTGCCTCATACCTCATTTCTTTTCTTTTTACGGGGTCTCACTCTGTCACCTAGGCTGGAATGCAGTGGCGTGATTTTGGCTCACTGCAATCTCCGCCTCCCTGGCTCAAGCGATCCTCCTGGCTCAGCCTTCCAAGTAGCTGGGATTATAGGTGCCTGCCACCACGCCTGGCTAATTTTTGTATTGTTAGTAGAGATGGAGTTTTGCCGTGTTGGCAAGGCTGGTCTCGAACTCCAGACCTCAAGTGATCTGCCCACCTCATCCTCCCAAAGTGCTGGGATTACAGGTGTGAGCCACTGTACCCAGCCAGTATCTATCTCATTCCTTTTGAAGTTTGAATACTACTCCCAGTTGAGAATGTTTTATTTAGCCATTTGCTTGTTGATGGATGGTTGGGTGGGTTTTGCATTTTTTTTAGAGTTTCAAACAATACTGCAGCGAACATCCTTATACAGATATGTTTATGTAGGGAAATAGTTCCATAATGCAGATTACTAGGAGTAAATTTGTGAAGCAAAAACATGTATATATTTTTATTTCGACAAATGTTGCCAATCAATTTGAGTGACTTGAGAATGATTTTCCTGTTTTTTAGTTGTCATTTATGCACGAGACACTAAATTATCTACCAAGAAGTAAATGGTATGGGGAGAAAAGAATCATTTACCAAAACAAAAGTGTTGCTTATTTCATTAAAAATATTCACATATTCCAGTTTTTCTATTTTTAGACCTTTGGTCACATTTAATGTTCGTTTTGGAAAATAAAAATACTGACTGGTCTTCTCCATGGTTTTCTCTGGTTATTCAGGATGATGGGCTCTCAGAGCAGCAGTCTGTCTTTGCTATATTA
>NW_012110919.1:12585385-12591234 GCF_000951035.1 Colobus angolensis palliatus
CTCGGCCTCTCAAAGTGCTGGGATTACAGGCGTGAGCCACCACACCCGGCCCAGTCTTCTATGTTTTATATCAGGGTTTTTATTCTGTGACCCTTGAAGATACATCGCAGACCCCTTTGGGAGTAAGGCCAAAGGGAGGCATTCTCCCTTCAGTCAGAAGAGTTCTTCTCTTACCTGTTTTATGTATTAGGATCTTCTGTTTCATTTGGATAAAAGACTGCTGCTGGAATATATACAAACACCCCACCCCTAAATAATAATAAAACCACCAGTCTGGATGGTGCCTCCCTAGCACATTACTCCCTAGTAATAATGACCCTTATTCCAAAAGGTGACTGGGAAACTTTGGACCTTCTGACTGAACTTGCAAAGCCTCAGTCATTCACAGCATGTTTCCTTGCGTTCTTTGGCATGTGTGCATTACTGACTACTGTTGAAGTTTTGTCTTAATCTGGTGACAGCAACATTTGTTAGAAGGGAATTTAATCGTTAGTCAAATCTGTACATTTAAATGAATGAACACCTGGAGTGAAATTGAATACTATATTTGCTGCAGTGATTCTTATATTGTAAATAGTGAGTGACATTTTGGGGAAAAGAGGAAAATTAGTATACAATGAATTTTGGATTGGTGCCTGCAACTTTTTTTCGTATTGCATAGGCTTCTTTCCAAACCTCAGGTTGTCCAACTTGAGATGTTTGCATTTCAGTACTTCTGTATTGTATTTCATTACCCACTATTAAACTAGTCTCCTGTAATTGCAGGTGCCGCTTCGTTATTTGTTAGGCATGCTATATATTAATTTCAGTGCACTCTGGGATCCTGTTATTGAACTCATAAGGTAAACATGGGTTAAATGGGATGAAACTATTATACTTTAATTACTGCAGAATGATGGGGCCCAGATTATACTCCTCCTAGGTATGATTTAAATGAATGGGTATATATGATATTTACAGTACTTTAAATCCTTTGTGAGACAAGGTGAATTAAAAATAAACATGAAGAATTCTCTCTGATGCCACATCTTCAGTAGTTCCAATGTTGTATGTGTGTCTCTTTGTGTGTTGAAATAACTGTGGAGGAGTTTCTCTTTTTGCTTTTTATGATATTTTGTGTTCTTAAAATTTGTTACAGCAAGGAAGTATAATAGTTGCATAATTTGATTTCTATATATTGAGTCACTGAGCCATACTTTAAAAATAAAGACTTTTTCAAAACCTTGCTGTCTAGCATCCAAAAGCCCTTTAGCCCCAAAAAGCCTTCAGTGGTCACGTGGAAAATACATGCTACACGCCGAGTGCGGTGGCTCATGCCTGTAGTCCCAGCACTTTGGGAGGCTGAGGCAGGAGAATCGCTTGAACCTGGGAGGTGGAGGTTGCGGTGAACCAAGATTGCGCCATCGCACTCCAGCCTGGGCAACGAGCAAAATTCTGTGTCAAAAAAAAAAGAAAAAGAAAAAGAAAAAGAAAAGAAAATACACATTATGGCTCATGTGTAGAAACTTGTCTTCAGACATTTGTCTTCAGATAATACACACTCACTTTTTTATCAGATTGGAAATATGTCATGTGAGGCCTTTCAAAACCCCAACGATTACTTATTCTTATTTGACAGAATAAGAGAGTTAACATTTATAGACCAATCCCTTTACAATTTGAAACCAATTTGTCTACCTTTCCTACACTTTGTCTACCTTTTACTATCCTTCAAAGCCATCAAAACCAATGTGCCAAAAGCAAGATTTTCCCAACATCAGCCTCATTATTTTGTTTATTATACTTTCAGAAGAGAGAATTTGACATATGTGTTACCAGTAGCACACTGTCAACAGCGTTGGTTCTTCAATTACTGAATGTCATGAGGCATTCTCCCTAGTGGCTGGGCTGTCTTCCTGTTGGGTACCTCTTTCTGTTTGGAAGGACAGAAACAACAACATACCTGTTGGTTTGTTTTCTGAGTAGAGTCAGTCTGCAACATACACAGTTCATGTCACGTATAAAGTTTATGCAGACTCTTAGAAAATTAGTGACAGAATATTCGAGAGTATTGTTGCTAGGATATCAAACTACATAAGCACTTTATGTGATCCATCTAATGTCTCCTTTTAAGTTCTGAAAAGTATGTTTCATGTAGTTAGTAAATGTTTATTTTGCCTTTGTGTTAATAAGTGTATTTAAATTTGGTGAAGGAAAACTCACTATTTTTAAGTTAGTTTTGAACAAACTGACTTTTCTCTCCAGAGGGCTCCTTCTTCTCTTAATGGATCTTATTCATGCCCCATGCCCCAGTTTTATTAGTGTGCCTTTAAAAATTATTTTCTCTTAAGGATCTACTTACATTTTTAAAAATACTGTTTAGTGCTTTATGACTATAAAAATAATTTGTGCTCAGTGCAGGCATTTTGAAATATATAGAAAAGTGCAAAAGGTGTTTATGACTCCACACTGAGGGATAACCTAATTAACATTTTAGTTATATCCTTTCACTCTTATTTTTTTTTTTTCCCGTGAGCAATCTTAAAATGACCGTTCCACACTTTTTGTTTTGTGATTTTTTTTTTTTCCATAGTTCTCATGCACACGAAATGGAAAATAAGCAATTTTGGAAAGTCTACTATGAGCATCTAGAAAAAGCAGCTACACATGCTGGTATGTAAGGGGTTGTGAGGAGGCTGCAAAGAAAAATGGTTAACTGTTTTGTTTTTACTGCCTAATTACTCACAAAATAATTGGAAAACAGAGATGAAACATATATTATCTTGATAACTTTTGGGAGTGACATTGTTTCCTTACATTATAGAGAAAGAAATACCCTCTCTTGAGGAAATACTTAAGATAAATGTTGATATTTGTCTGGTGGTTTTGACAACTTTCTTGCAGAGAAAGAACTACAGAATGATATGACAGATGAGAAGTCCGTTGGAGATGAAAGTTGGGAGCAGACCCAGGAAGGAGATGTTGGAGCTCTTTATCATGAGCAGTTAGCATTGAAAACTGACTGTCGGGAAAGACTTGACCACACCAACTTCAGATTCCTGCTCTGGAGAGCTCTGACAAAATTCCCAGAAAGAGTAGAGCCACGGTCCAGGGAGCTTTCCCCGCTTTTCTTGAGATTTATCAAGTAAGTTTCCTCTTCTAAGAATATGTCCCTGGTGGGGCATGAAGAAGAGAACGTGAGAAGTATTAACCTCCCAAAATGGGCTGAGTTCTTGTTTTTTTGTTTTTTGTCTTTTTTCTTTCTGCTTCCAATCATCCATTAGGCTGAGTTCTTTATCCATCTGTCACATTTTCAAATCATTGGCGCAGCTATAAATCACTGGCTCTATCAGATAACGACTAAACCAGTTTAGTTCACCGTTTAATTTTGATCTGAATCACAATTTAACCAGCACACCAATGGTATTAATAAAAACTTCCAGGTTACAGTATAAGAAGGGCCACATTGACTTTGATTCATGTAGAAAGGCCTTATTGTTTCTTGCCCTGTTATTCATTACTTTATTGCCTGCCTGGGGCTTGAGGGTATTTTCCAGTGACCCAGCACCAACACTGCTTGGGGCCTCTTGGTGTTTCTGCCTGTGATGCTGAGGAATAACAAGAGTTTTCTGGAGCATTCTTTTGTTTTGCCTGGACATGCTATGTGAGAGTCTGATTGTATTAAAATTAAAGATGAGGGGTGTGGTGTGCAGAACATTACTAAGTAATACATAAAAAGCATGTTTCACTATAGTGGTTTCCTGGGAAAATGCTGTAGGGTTAGGTCAAGCAGGCCATAAACCACAACATGCCTGGCTTGTTCAGAGAACAGGAAGATCTGAGTGGTTCTAGCAGAGTGCTCCAGGGAGGACATGGTTGGAGATAAGGGCAGAAAGTCAGCAGGACACGAAAGTGTGTAGGCCTTTAAGTGAAAGGAAGGACTTTGGCTCTTACTTTTGGTGACATGAGAAGCCATTTGGAGGTTTAAGCAGAAAGCTGACCTGACCTAAGTTTTCTTAAGGATTTTTATGGCTGCTGTGTTGAGAATAGACTGTAGAATGACATTGGTGAGAGTAGAGAGACCAGTCACGAGGAGATTGCAAGTCCAGGCAAGAAGTGATGGCGACTTAACCAAAGTTACAGCAGTGAAGACAGGTATTTTTTGAATGATTTCAATTCGATAAGATACATTTATGAAAGGTTGCAACTAGATCAGCCTGTGAGATTTGCCGCAGATGTGGGATGGGTGTGTGTGGTGGGGAGTGGGACAGGAAGGAGGGAGGGAAGGAATGGGGGAGGGACAGAATCAAGGATGTTCCCTAAGGCTTTGGCCTGAGCAACCAGAAGAAAGTTCCCATTTACTGAGATGGGAGGAATGCAGGAGTTGCAAGTTTGTCGGGGAGAATTAAAAGTTCATTTTTAGATGTTTTAAGTTTGGGACACTGAATAAATAACCAAGTAGAGTTGTCATGTGGAAAGGCATTTAATTTAGAAGTTCAAACCTCAAGGGAAAGGTTTGATCTGGAGATAACAAATTGGAAATTATCAATATATGGATGGTATTAAAGATCAGATAAGGGAATAAAGTCATCTAGAGCATAACTGTAGAGAGAAAAGACTTTAGGGGACTGATACCAATATTTCAAAGTTGGGAGATAAGGAACCAGCAAAGGAAGCCAGGAAAAAGTGATAGAAGAAGAAAGACCACTTGGTATCCTGGAAACCAAGTGAAGAGACTAAAGGCGGCCATAATCAGTTGACTCACATGTGTCTGAGAAATCAATCAGTTGAGGAATAAAGTGACCATTGGCTTTGGAGTGACCTTAGAGTGACCCACATGAAGGTGACCTTAATGAGTTGTTTCGATTAATCTGATAGGGATGACAACCTGATTAAAATAAGCTCGGCCAGGCACAGTGGCTCATCATGCCTGTAATCTCAGCACTTTGGGAGGCCTAGGCAGGTGGATCATGAGGTCAGGAGATCGAGACCATCCTGGCTAACATGGTGAACCCCTGTCTCTACTAAAAATACAAAAAATTAGCCGGGCTGGTGGTGGGCGCCTGTAATCCCAGCTACTCGGGAGGCTGAGGCAGGAGAATCGCTTGAACCTGGGAGGTGGAGGTTGCGGTGAACCAAGATTGCGCCATCGCACTCCAGCCTGGGCAACGAGCAAAATTCTGTGTCAAAAAAAAAAGAAAAAGAAAAAGAAAAAGAAAAGAAAATACACATTATGGCTCATGTGTAGAAACTTGTCTTCAGACATTTGTCTTCAGATAATACACACTCACTTTTTTATCAGATTGGAAATATGTCATGTGAGGCCTTTCAAAACCCCAACGATTACTTATTCTTATTTGACAGAATAAGAGAGTTAACATTTATAGACCAATCCCTTTACAATTTGAAACCAATTTGTCTACCTTTCCTACACTTTGTCTACCTTTTACTATCCTTCAAAGCCATCAAAACCAATGTGCCAAAAGCAAGATTTTCCCAACATCAGCCTCATTATTTTGTTTATTATACTTTCAGAAGAGAGAATTTGACATATGTGTTACCAGTAGCACACTGTCAACAGCGTTGGTTCTTCAATTACTGAATGTCATGAGGCATTCTCCCTAGTGGCTGGGCTGTCTTCCTGTTGGGTACCTCTTTCTGTTTGGAAGGACAGAAACAACAACATACCTGTTGGTTTGTTTTCTGAGTAGAGTCAGTCTGCAACATACACAGTTCATGTCACGTATAAAGTTTATGCAGACTCTTAGAAAATTAGTGACAGAATATTCGAGAGTATTGTTGCTAGGATATCAAACTACATAAGCACTTTATGTGATCCATCTAATGTCTCCTTTTAAGTTCTGAAAAGT
>NW_012110919.1:12591284-12594939 GCF_000951035.1 Colobus angolensis palliatus
GACAGAGCGAGACTCCATCTCAAAAAAAAAACTCAAGAAAGAGGAAAAGAAAAATGAAAACAGCAAGTTTTTGTAGTGAAAAAGAAGCAGACATAGGGATGTAGGTGGAGGGAAACGTGGGGGCAGAGAGGGAGCTGTTGTTGAGGTTAAGACAGCGTTGGCTGGGCACAGTGACTCACACTTGTAATCGCAGCACTTTGAGAGGCCTAGGTGGGCAGACCACATGAGATCAGGAGTTCAAGACCAGCCTGGTGAAATCCCGTCTCTACTAAAAATACAAAAATTAGCTGGGCATGGTGGTGTGTGCCTTAAGTCCCAG
The DNA here is from genome assembly GCF_000951035.1 of Colobus angolensis palliatus. Taxonomy (NCBI): domain Eukaryota; kingdom Metazoa; phylum Chordata; class Mammalia; order Primates; family Cercopithecidae; genus Colobus; species Colobus angolensis. The sequence goes on from NW_012110919.1 coordinate 12,591,604, forward strand.
CTACTCGGGAGGCTGAGGCAGGAGAATCACTTGAACCTGGAGGCAGAGGTTGCAGTGAGCTGAGATCGTGCCACAGCAACTCCAGCCTGGGCGACAGAGACAGAATGAGACTTTGTCTCTGCTCCCAGAAAAAGAGTTAACAGTGTGTATGTATGTGATACCACTGCAAATGATCCAGATGGAAAGGGAAAATTGGTAATGCAAGAAAGGATAAAAGGGCTAGAACCAGCCAGGTGCGGTGGCTCACACCTGTAATCCCAGCACTTTGGGAGGTCGAGGTGGGCAGATCACAAGGTCAGGAGTTCAAGACCAGCCTGGCCAATATGATGAAACCCTGTCTCTACCAAAAATCCAAAAATTAGCCAGGCCTGGTGGCCTGCACCTGTAGTCCCAGCTACTTGGGAGGCTGAGGCAGAAGAATCGCTTGAACCCAGGCCACGGCACTCCAGCTTGGGTGACAGAGTGAGATTCTGTCTAAAACAAAAATAAAAGGCTAGAATCATGTCTCAAATAGGTAAGAGGAGATGGATATAGTGCATAAATTCAAAGGTTTGCATGAATAATTCATTCTGGCAAGGCACAAGCAAAAGCAAAGATGTAGCAGGTCAGTAGATATAGTGGCAGAGGAGCAATGATTTTCTCTTTTTCAAATAATTGGGCATAAATTTGTAGAATAAGAATGATGTTTAGCTTTTTTTGCTTTGTTTTGAGGGTTATATAAAATAACGTTTATCAGTTTTTTTAATTACAAGGGTTGTACATATGCCAGCTGGCATTTGTAGTATTAGTAGCATATAAACTTCATACCATGTTAATTTTCCAAGTTTTTCCCTAAAGAATTAGTTTACCCCATAACTTAAGGATAAGATCTCACTTTAACGGTACGAGATGCTGTGGGGTAGAGGTAGAAACAGGAGCCTGTAACAGGGAGTGGGTCTCTGAGTTTAGAAAGATTTAGAGACTAAAGATACACAATTCTAAGAAATGTTTAAATTAATACTGGTTGGCATGGATTACCTGTAAATAATACATTTATAGATGATCTGAACTAATGAAAAACCCAAATGTCACCTTGAATTATGACTTTGAAGTATATTATAGACTTTTTATTTTTTGGCTAGCAATTTATATTTCTAAATATGTTTCAACTAATTTGTGAATCCCTTGTAAACATTCTCTGAGATGAACCAAACCAGGAACAAGAACAAATGACTAACAATGGCAACAGCATGCTAATAAAAGGTTATATTTAGTGAGTACTTACTGTGTGCTGGGCACTCTTATAGATGCTTTATGTGAATTGTTTTATTTAATAGATGAAAGAGTGAACATGCTGTTCATGGAGATAAAGGTTACAGAAAATGTAATATGTGGTTGATTGAATGTTGCAAGTATAATAGGTATGTTATTAAGTGGATGATGGTGTAGTTTGTAACTTGCAGAAACTTTACTTGTTTCATTCATCCAGTTTTTGATTTATTAAGTGCTAGATTCTGCTAGATGAAAATACCCAGTACCATAGTGTCCCAGCCCTCAGATTGTAGTTTAATGTTATTGATCTGGAGGTTAACTTGGGCTAAGCTAGAGTTTCTTTTAGGAGGGTTGGTAGGGTGCTATCCTATTTTATCAGTGTGTTTTTGAGTGAAGACTTGAAAGGCCATCCAATCAGTTTCCTAGCATCTTTAGCCCAGTGCCCTGCATTCAATAGACAACAAAAGGTTAATTGTTTGGATGAGTGAATGAAAGTGACACAAACTAATGCATTAAATGACAGACTTCAAGATAATATTCATTAATTGCAACATTGGACTAAAAATAAAGGATGAAATTTAATAAGAAACTGAATACTGTATTAAGCTTAGCTGCACAAGCTAAGAAGAGATAAAACGCGAGGCTAAAAAAAAAAAAAAAAAAGAAGAGATAAAACATAAAAACTCATTGATTTTCATTACATGGACATTCAGTTTCAATCTTTGTCATGTTGTGGCTGCTCAAAAATTTTCTGGAGATGGTAGTTCCATCTGTCTTATCAATCCATACCTGGAGGACTAAATTTTGTGGTGCTACGATACTTTCAAGAGAACTTTGGCAAAGTAGAATGTATCTGATGGAAAGTGACCAGCACAGTCCTAATGCTATACTTTAATCATTTAATATCATACATCCCTAACCCCTCATCCCCCAGTGATGGTTCCAGAGACAGGGAGGCTGATTTCCACTTAGTCCAAAGTAGACATTTCAAATATTTTCAATAGCATAACAGTGGAATGGGCTATCTTCTACAGTTAGTGATTGGCTTGTCAAATAGCATACTAAAGAAGGGCCAAATTAAAAAAAGAGTAATATTGTGGAAGCTTGACTAAGGTGCCACTGATGTCTCTTCAGTGTGTGAATCTGTGAGCTGTGGACATCTCTCATGAGCAGAATCAGGACCTTTCAGATTGGTGTGCATTCTTGATCAGTCTCCTGTGACTTTCTTTCCACGGTAGCAATGAGTATTACCCAGCAGATCTGCAAGTTGCTCCAACGCAGGATCTGCGGAGAAAAGGCAAAGGGATGGTGGCAGAGGAAATTGAAGAGGAACCTGCCGAAGGAGATGATGAAGAGTTGGAGGAAGAGGCAGTGCCCCAGGATGAATCCCCACAGAAGAAAAAGACAAGAAGAGCCGCAGCAAAGTAAGTTCACCATTGCTGAAAGATCACAGATCCACAGTTCTAGGAGGAACAGGAAGAGGTCTCTATGGCTTTATACAAAATCAACTACTCAGATAATTATTTACATAAGCACTACATCTTCCTGGGATTTTCTTTAACAGCCTAAAACAGTCAGTCTTCCAAGTTTTTTGGTTGGTTACTTATTATTAGTTTTTTCTTGGTTAACCACATAATGTTAGTTTGGGGGACTTTTGAGAGTCGTCTAGTTGAGCTCCTTTTTGTAGATGAGAACTTTGGGACCTGGAGTGTTTGGATGTTCTTTTGACCTTTGTCGTTCACTTTCCCAGCGTGAGGGTATTGTGTTTGCATCCTAGGGGAACATGTAATGGAACATCCTTTTTCTTATAAATAATCATGTTAGCACTTTTTTTTTCCTTCCACCTACCTTCCCCATCATCCTGTTAGCACTTTTCTCTGCCTTTTAACTTGTCTCCTACTGGTTACTTTTTTCTCATGCTGTTGTTACACTCTTTCTTATTCTCTTAGTTGTTCTTTTACCTAAATTGTTAGAAACCTAAAAGCAGAAGTGATCGTGCTTTTAGAAGTAACTTCAGCTTACTTGATGATTGAATTGACTGTCTCAGGTCTCCTGGATTGGTGCAGATTTTTTTTTTTTTTTTTT
>NW_012110919.1:12595567-12601251 GCF_000951035.1 Colobus angolensis palliatus
AAAAAAAAAAAAAAAAAAAGATCTCAATCTGATATGCCCATTTGTTGCGTATTTCCCTTGAGCCATTTATTAGTTCATCCATTCAACAACTGTATTGAGTACCCTTTGCTAAGTGCTGGCGTGCAGGGATGAATTGTACAGAGCCACTGCAATGCAGGAGTAATAGTCAATCCTGCCTGGGTGAAATATTTTTGTAGGAGAAATATTTTTAAAGAAGGTATTGGAGCACAGTAAGGAATTCCAGGCGTGGTGGCTCATGCCTGTAATCCCAGTACTTTGGGAAGCCAAGGTGGGTAGATCACTTGAGGTTAGGAGTTTGAGACCAGCCTGGCCAACATGGTAAAACCCTTTCTTTACTAAAAATATAAAAATTAGCCAGGCGTGGTGGTGCATGCCTGTAATCCCAGCTACTCGGGAGGCTGAGGCAGGAGAATCACTTGAACCCAGGAGGCAGAGATTGCCGAGAGCTGAGGTTGTGCCACTGCACTCCAGCCTGGGCCACAGATTGAGACTCCATCTTGAAAAAAAGAAAGACCCAGGGAAGGCCCTCTGATGCTGAAAGATGAAAGTTTGCCAGACAGCTAGAACAAAGAAGGTCTTGTCCACTAACAGAAATAGTGTGTGAAGCACAGGGGCAGGAAAGATTACTGCCAGCCTTCATGTCACTATACAATACTCTCCCCTTATCCATGGTTTCACTTCCCGCGATTTCAGTTACCCATGGTCTACCACAGTCTGAAAATACTCAGATATATTTCTTCTTCCTTCTTGGTGAGCAAGAGCCATTGGTTGCCTAAACCTGGACTTCTGTTGCCTGACATCTGTATTTACATTATGTGAAAGTGAGGAAGAATATATTCTACTACTTTTTGTCTGCCGCGTAGAACCTAGACGAGGAATAATTCCAAAAATCATCTGAGTTCAATTTTGGAATATTTTACTATTTTGGTTACTTTCTAATTTTTGTTCAATTTAAACCATTCTGAGCACACACTGAATGATTTTTTTGGTGTGGAGAACCTGAATTTTAGGGACAGGACTGCCCAAAATATGAGATTTCTGGAGAATAATTTCCTAAATGTAAATAAATAAGTCTTGTTTGTTTAATAGTGAAACTATAGGCAGGGTGTTTGAAGTTCTAGTCAGAATAAAATTGTAGATAATGTCAGTTTAAGAAAATGATGTCAATTCTTTAAATCTGTAACACTCTGTTTTGTTTTTGTTTAGGCAATTAATTGCTCATTTGCAAGTTTTCTCTAAATTTTCAAATCCACGGGCCTTATATCTGGAATCCAAATTATATGAGTTATATCTTCAGGTCAGTAAAATAAACTCCTGGCACTATAATTCTTTGTGAACTTTTCTCTATCATTTTCTTTGTCAGAGTAGCTTAGATTTTCAATAATTGCTGAATAGGGCCTATGTCTACATTTTAAGTATTAAAGGCTTTTTTTTAAAATTAATAGACATATTTTCTGTTATCTTGAAAAACAATTTTAGCACTAACTTAGCTGATTTTGAAAGCATTTTGGGTGACTAAACGTTGACTGGCTGTGTTAACAATGAGAATAGCAAACCATGAATTATATCATGGAAATTAGCTCTTAGAAGGGAGTAGGGTTTATACAAAAAAACAAGTGACTACTTTTCCCTTCTAGTTTAGTGAGACTTCATAAAGGACTGGGATTTCAGGATCTATTATAGTCCATTACAGTCATAATTATGTGGCCCTGAAGTTCAGATAAGCTTGCAGAAAAAAATTAATGTTGGGCCGGGCACTGTGGCTCATGCCTGTAATCGCAGCACTTGGGGAGGTCAGGAGATGGAGACCATCCTGGCTGACACAATGAAACCCCGTCTCTACTAAACATACAAAAAATTAGCCGGGCGTGTTGGCGGGCGCCTGTAGTCCCAGCGACTTGGGAGGCTGAGACAGGAGAATGGCATGAACCTGGGAGGCGGAGCTTGCAGTGAGCTGAGACTGCGCCACTGCACTGCAGCCTGGGCAACAGAGCGAGACTTCATCTCAAAAAAAAAAAAATTAATTAATTAATTAATTAATGTCAGAAATGAAGTAAGCACTGGATGTCATTCTAAGCCATCTGGGGAAACAGATTCTTTTTTCATTTGGATGTTTTTCTTGGCATCTTATTGACTGTCATTACCTTCATAGGATAAGAGATTTTCCTTAGTACATGACCAGCCCGGTTGGCTTAAATCCAGATTCACATAGAGAACTGGCCTCACCAGCCTGGACACAGATGCTCATGGCTGTAATCCCAGCACTTGGGAGGCCAAGGCGGGCAGATCACCTGAGCCCAGGAGTTTGAGACCAGCCTGGGCAACATGGTGAAACCGCGTCTGTACCAAAAACACAAAAAATTAGCCAGGTGTGGTGATGGGCGCCTGTGGTTCCAGCTTCTCAAGAGGCTGAGGCAAGAGAATTGCTTGAACCCAGGAGGCGGAGGTTGCAGTGAGTTGAGATCGCATTACTGCACTCCAGCCTGGGCAAGAGTCTCGGAAAAGAAAAAAAAGAGAGAGAGAGAGGACTGGCCTCACCCAAAAACTGGTAGACCCCAGGGTATGACTGTAGGATGCAGGTGTCAGAGAATTTTGTTTCCATTTTTTAATTTGCGCATATTCTGTTCATCTTTTTTTACTTCCAGGAAAATGTGAAGCTATTGTTAGCAATCAGATTTATGTCTTGTCTAAAAATTTAGAATTTAGCAGATCTCATTTAGCAAATAACCACAAGTAAATTGCTGTCCTGTGGTATATGTATGTATGACCTCATTAATTCTGTAAAATATTGTTCTTAGTTGTTGCTACACCAAGATCAAATGGTGCAAAAAATAACCTTGGATTGCATAATGACATATAAACATCCTCATATCCTCCCTTACAGGTAAGTTGCTTGAAGCTGAAAGAACTGCTATCTCTTTGGCTGATTTTTATATTTCTGCATAAGAGCTTCTTCTAGAATAATTTCTTAAAGGCCTAGGAAATTTCCCTTTTTTCTGAGGTCATATTTCCAAGCAAGAAATGAAAACGAGTAGTATATTTGTTGGGTTGTTCTCCATAGGTACTAAAATAGAGAATGTTAATTTTAAAAATGTGTTGTAAATATTATGTCATTTTCCTCTTCTTATTAATATAATGCCATAAAATCTTGGTGGTTACTTAGAGAATCAAAGTCACTCTAAGAACTGAAGAAAGCTTTTTGTATCATGGTTTTTTGAACAGCTGAGTTATGGACAGAATCTAATCTTCTCTAATCCATTATACCTTTTGACATGTGAAAATCTGTCATTTTAGGTTTTTTTTGAGGATTTTCCTTTATGGATATCAACCATAATATGTACTATATACGTTATTTTAGTTATTACTCTGTGTACATATTTCACTCTTTCATTATTCAAAAGCACTGTTGATAAAATGGTGATGTGTGCTATTCTCTGTTTTTAAAGGGAAAACTTACAAAGGTTGCTCGAAGACAGAAGCTTTAAGGAAGAGATAGTGCATTTTAGCATTTCAGAAGATAATACTGTAGTGAAAACAGCCCACCGAGCTGATCTATTTCCTATTCTGATGAGGTATTTATGCTGTTTAAACACTGATTTTTAAAAAGTTAATAACAAACACAATTGTAAGTATAGTATTATGGTTCTTTCAACAACTGTAATAGAATATTTCATTTTATATTTTCCTTTGATTGCATTTTCTTTGGAGATGGGGTCTTTCTCTGTCACCCAGGCTGGAGTGCAGTGGCATGATCACAGCTCATTGCAGCCTTGACCTCTCAGGCTCAAGTGATGCTCCCACCTTGGCCTCCCAGCGTGCTAGGATTACAAGTGTGAGCCATCACGGCCAGCTGCTTTTTTTTTGAAATATACTTTTGGGAGAAGTCAAATTGTTATAGAGACTAATTTTTGTTCCTAACATAAAGAAAGATCTTTATGTATGTATTTATTTTTTTTAGAGGGAGTCTCACTCTGTCACCCAGGCTGGAGTACAGTGGTGTGATCTCAGCTCACTGCAACCTCCACCCTCCCAGGTTCAAGCTATTCTTGTGCCTCAGCCTCCTAAGTAGCTGGGATCACAAGCGTGTGCCACCATGCCTGGCTAATTTTTGTATTTTTAGGAGAAAAAGGGTTTCACCTTGTTGGCCAGGCTGGTCTCGAACTCCTGATCTCAGGTGATCCACCCGCCTCTGCCTCCCAAAGTACTGGGATTACAGGCATGAGCCACCACACCTGGCCCCTAATATAAAGAACGCTCTTACCATAGTATTATAATAATAATATTAAAATTGAATTTAATACTTTCCTAAATTTTACTGTTGAGATACATATAGAAATAATTCACTCCATTGTCCAAATATCATGTGATATTTAATGATGTTATTATTCTGTTAATTATAAATGGTGAGCACAAAGATGATCCATAAATAATACAAAGTTTATATATGCTGGGTATAAAGAAAAATGAAGCTTAAATCTTTCATCTCACCAGCTCTGGACTGATAGGAATTGGAAAGATCATGGGATTGGGATTTAACAGAGGTTTGCCTTTGTTCCAGCCCTGTACTGTGTAGTTCTATCAGATAGGGAAAGTCTTTTAGATCCATTGGGCTTCTGTTTCCTTAATAGGAGCTGGTTCAGATGTGCTCTGGAGACTTTGCTAGTACTTGTCTAATGGCTCTCTTTAGTTCCATCTGTAGCCAGCATTAAGATTCCATTTATAGCGAGCTTTAAGAACTTTAATAGACATAAAAATATTTGAGTCAGTGAATATACAAAATTACAGTTATTGGTGGATTACAGAAACAATAAAAATAGCAGAAATCATCTTATATTTTATAAAATGTTTTATAACCTTTTTTCACTTAATATTTTACAAGAATTCTCTTAGATCATGAAATGTTTCAAAATGTGATTCTTCATCATATGGACAAGCCATCATTTACTTGTGTCGAGCATTTTGCCTGTCTGTAGTTTTTGTTGTTGTTTATTTTGTTTTTTTGCAAAATAGAAAATCTTACATCGAATACCTATAAATCTTATTCGATTGATGGATTAGAATAGATTCTTGATAGGAAAATTGATGAAGATTTTTAAACTTTTTGGTATATATTACCAAATTGTTATTCAGAACCACTTCTTTTCAACCACAAGTTTGAACCACTTTATATTCCTACCGGCAGTAGAATGCCTGTTTCACACCATTCCAACACTAGGGTGTTGTTTGTTATTATTTTTTGATGGTTTTAATTCTTGCTAATTTGTTGGTGATAAAGGATATCATGTTGTATGACTTCACATATTTTAGATTTACTAGTGAAGATGAATTGTTTTAAAAGATTATGGGTCATTTGTGTTTATTTTCTCATGAAAATTTTTTTTTTTAATGTCTGACAACTTGTATTTTCTAAAAGCAGGTAAATGATACTCCTCTTTGTTTTCTTCTCATTCTGTTTGTTTTAATTTGATTATTTTATTCATCTGGAATTTATTTTGATGTATGAAATGAAATAACACCAACATGGTGAAACCCTGTCTTTACTAAAAATACCAAAATTATCTGGGCGTGGTGGCATGTGCCTGTAATCCCAGCTATTTGGGAGGCTGAGGCAGGAGAATCACTTGAACCTGGGAGGCAGAGGTTGCAGTGAGCCGAGGTTGCGC
>NW_012110919.1:12601786-12632521 GCF_000951035.1 Colobus angolensis palliatus
GCTAATTTTTTGTATTTTTAGTAGAGACAAGGTTTCACCGTGTTAGCCAGGATGGTCTTGATCTCCTGACCTCGTGATCCGCCTGCCTCGGCCTTCCAAAGTGCTGGGATTACAGGCGTGAGCCACCGCGCCCGGCCCAGAGTGCCACTTTTAATATGCACTAAATATCCATGTATAATTGACTCTTTCAATTGGCTTTTCATGGTTTTACATTAATCTGCCTTGTTCCAATTCTGCACTGGTTTGTTTATAATAATATTCATAAAGGACTTAAATGCATTCTTGTATATATCAGAGGAAGTCATCTCATTAGTCCTTTCTTTCCAAAATATTTTGTTTTTTTCTAGAATCTAGATGAGCATTTGCTTTGGTTTTCCTAAAGTAATTTCCCCTTTTGATTTGAGGAGAAGTTGCATTAGTGTTTGTCTTCATTTATTCAAATCATTCATTTTTTGTAGTCTTTCAATAAAGTCTTTTCATTTTGTAACGATGTTTTGTTGCTGTAGAGGGAATTTTCCCTCTTACATTTTCTAGTTTATTTTTGCTACATAACTAATTATATATAAAAGCTATTGATTTTTGTGTTGTTTAGCCATCCACATGACAAAACTTTTATTAGTTTCAGTAGTTTTCATTGGGTTTTCTTGTATTTTCTTTAACCAAAAAATCACAAATGATAATAACAGTCACAGATTATGTTAGTCCCCTGTTTACAAACCTTTTGGCATCTCATTTTACTCAGAATGTAATAGAAAGTCCTTACTACTCCCTACAGGTCTTGAGATGGTGGCTTCAAATGATATCTATAACCATATTTCTTCCTGTTTACCACCTCTCTCAGAACCCACTTTAAATTCTTAGCACTTGTTCATCCGCCTGCATGGAAGACATGACAGCTGACACCTCTTACTCATTTGATCTCATCTCAAATGTGTCATTATCAGTGATACCTTCTTCAAGTGCTTTGAGCCTCTGTGGCTGGCCAAAGCTTTTTTATACTGCTACCACTAAGACCTTATCTTTTTTCACTGTGTTGACATATGTACTGACAAGGCAAAAACAATGGTGGGTAAGACTCCTAGTACCCTAGCACATGAATCAAGACAGTGGCACCACATTCTACTAGTCATTCTTCATTGCCATATACTTGGAGTTATTTAATAAACAAACACACACAGTTGATGAATCTTGACCCTGAGTACATGTATGATAAAGTGGGAAGAATGCATAAAATACTTTTGCTGTGCATGGGCTGTCTCAGTGAATGGCACCTGTGTGAGTATTTGATGTACAAGCTGAACTAGCTCCTTTTCTTATTTGTAAGATGTATACACTAGGATTCTTTTCACAGGCATCTTCTTGAACATGAACGCAGGGAGCCTGCCACTTCAAGGAAAACAACTGACAGCGTTTATTTCCAATAACTAAATTTTAGCATTCAAGTGGAAATTAGGATTGGAGAAAACTTTTATTTGGTACTGTGAACCTGACATCTTCCCAATGCTTAACGACTTTTCTGATGAGATGATTAGTGATATTAACAAATGTTAATAAACAAATTTCTTTTTTCGGTTTGCAATGAAATGTGTCAACATTTGACATTTCTGCATAACTTAGTAAACCAATATTTTCCAAGTAACTGATGCATGTAATAGAATGGTGTATGGGTAAAAGATTCATTCAAAGTGCAAGATAGATGGATTTTAGTGTAACAGAGTTCATCAAGTTTGTTGATGGGGTTTCAGATTCCACATGGCAGCTAATCTTTCAACTTGTTGAGCTTTGATATAGTATCAAAATGGGATATCTACAATTATCTGAAAGTTTACAAAATAGTTCTCCCTTCTTCAACTACCTATCTGTGTATGAGGCTGGATTTTTTTCAACCCCAATGTATTATAATAGATTGAATCCAGAAGCACATATGAGAATCCAGTTATCTTCTATTAAGTCAGACAAAAGAATAAATAAAACAATGCCACTAGTCTCACTAGTTTGCAGGAGTAGGGGGGAAATTTGGAAAATATAATTATTTTTATTACAATGTTATTGATGTTAACATGTAATAAGTTTATTGTGAATATTTTAAAATGAATTAATAAACCAATGTATAGTTTTAATTCCTCAGTTTTAAAATCTAATACAATAACTATCAAATAGGTAAAATTTACATACACAAAGCTCTTTGGAGACCTCATTAATTTTTAATAGTGTAAAGAGATCCTAATATCAAAAAGTTTGAAAACTATTTTTGATTTTTGAATATTAAGTCAGTAAGTTTTTTATCATGTTAAGAAAGTAGCTTTTATTGTTCTTTGGAATTTTATCAGTAGTGGATGTTAAATATTATTAGAGTGCCTATTGAACATGTATTAAAGTGATTATATTAACTTTTTCCAGGAACCATTAATCTGTATTAATCTAGTAGATTTTGCTAATGACTCTTTCTTGCATTTCCTGGGGCAATCCTTATTTGGTTTTAGTGCAGCACTGGATACTATAGTTACAAATGCTGTATTTTATGTTTGTAAGCAAGATTGGCATGTAGTTTTATTTTTGTTCATTAACCCTTCTCAATATCACAATTATGCCACATTCATAAATGAGAAAAGACTGTTTCCCACTTTCTCTCTGCTATGAAACTTCATAGCATAGAAATTATTTTCTTCCTTGAAAGTTTAAAAAGCCCACCTGTAAACTGTATTAGCTTCAAGTTTTCCAATAAGTATTGGTCTCTGTGGGGTTTTTTTCTTAAGTTCCTTTTGTTTATTTTTGTGATTTTTTTCCTGAAAATTAGCTTTTTCGTTGAATTGTTTCCGGCTTCCTTAATAACTTACAATTGTATTCTCTTATTTTATTTCCTTTTAATCTATATATTCTCATTTTCCTTTTTTCTTGACTAGACTTACCTTTGATTTGCCTATTTTTTCTCCCATAACAAACCACCTTCTGGCCTTTGTCTTTCCTGCTTCCCTTAGCCTTGTTTTTTGTTTTGTTTCATTTTGTTTGAATTTTTTTATAGAGACATGGTCTCACTAAGTTGCCCAGGCTGGCTTTAAATTCCTGAGCTCAAGTGATCCTCTGACCTCAGCCCCTCAGGTAGCTGGGACTGCAGGCACCTATCACTGCACATAGCTCTCTTAGCCTTATTTTGTTGTTGACTTTTTTCATTGTCTATGTTAAATATCTAATTTCTGTTTTCATGTTTCTGTGTTTCATAGTATATCCATTTAAATCGATTGAGTTGCTCTTCTAGCCTTTTAGGCAAACAAAACAACTCATATTTTAGAATTAATGTGCAAATAAATGATGTGCTTCTTGTCTTTTCAGAATTTTGTATGGGCGAATGAAAAATAAGACTGGGAGTAAAACTCAGGGGAAATCTGCTTCAGGCACCCGCATGGCCATTGTCCTGCGGTTCCTGGCCGGGACCCAACCTGAGGAGATCCAGATATTCTTAGACCTGCTGTTTGAACCTGTGAGGCACTTCAAGAATGGTAACTATCAGCTACCTCTCACTCATACCTGTTGTCTGCGGTGGACTTCTCACATCTCAGACTGCATTCCCCGTGCTCCTGGGCATCTTTCTAACAGGGTTGTTCCTCCCAACCTTGATGGCAATCTTTTTGCTGAAGTGCAGTTCATTTTAAACTTTGATTGAATTGCGTGAAACTGACCATTGGCCCTGTGGATTATCGGCACTCTTGTGTTACAGCCCCTGATGAGAAAACGTGTATTTTTATTGCATATTTAGGCCATTTGAAAAATGGTTAATACTTACTCATACAGTACAAAGAATTGGTTTCTTCTAAGAAATTCAAAGCATACTGCAAATTGGTGTTAATTGTTTGGCATTTATTCATTCCCCGAGTCATTCATCTATTCAGTAATGATTTATTGAATACCTCCTGTGCCCTGGACACTCTGTTAAGTTAAAAATAGAAAAGCACAATCTCTGCCCTCAACCTCGTAGTTGAGATGAAATGGATGTAATCGTGTGTACATTGGGCTAGAGTGCTCTGTGGTATGTTCTTTGGTACGGAATGTCAGTAATTATTAATAACAGTAATGACTAACATCGTTTTGAGTGCTTACTTTATGCCAGATGCTATGACAGACCCATTTACTTACAACTCAGTTGATCCTTCAGACAACCAACCACATGAGCTGTCGTTACTTGATTGTCCCCATTTTACACATGAGGAAACTTAGGCTTAGAAAGGTATTTCACCTGTGGTAACTCAGATGAAAAGTGGTAGAGTTGGGATTCGAACTCAGACCTTTCTGGTTATGAAACCTCTGTTCCAGTCCCCACATTGCTTTGCTTGAGGCCAACATAGAAAATTATTTATAGGGTATTCTGTTGCATTTGTTTTTGTATTTTTTCTATGATAATAGTTCCAGCTGTTAACAGGTTTTTCATTCAGTATAATATTGCCCTGTAAAGGAGGTTGGCTCTGATGAGTGCCAAAAAAAGGTTTCCATTCAATGTATAACTCCCGTTGTAGGAGGATAGGTATAGATGATACTCTTATGGATGGCCCATTTGGGTGTATGAATCCATAAGCTCATGACCTCACATCAGATGGTTTGAAGTAAAGGTCAAGCAATAACAATTCGTGTCTTTTCAGTAAGTTTTGAATTTAATATGGCAGCAGCTGTTTATAAGGGACTCTGATTTTATTTATTAACTAGGGGCTATAGGAGAAATAAAACTTGATTCTCAGCCTTCAAGGAACTTGTAATACAGAAAGGTACTTCTAGTGAAACTGCCAAACTCAGCAGAGCTGAGTGAGACGGAGAGTAAGAAAAGTGTATAGAAAGTTACCAGATGGAGGGCCGGGTGTGGCGACTCATGCCTATAATCCCAGCACTTTGGGAGGCTGAGGTGGGTGGATCACCTGAGGTCAGGAATTCAAGACCAGCCTGGCCAATGTGGTGAAACTCCAACTCTACTAAAAATACAAAAACCAGCTGGGTGTGGTGGTGGGTGCCTGTAATCCCAGCTACTCAGGAGGCTGAGGCAGGAGAACTGACTTGGACCTGGGAGGTGGAGGTTGCAGTGAGCTGAGATCGCGCCACTGCACTCCAGCCTGAATGGCAGACTGAGACTCCGTCTCAAAAAAAAAAAAAAAGTTGCCAGATGGAATAAGAAACTATTCATAACTCAGGTTTTGAGGGATAATGTAAATAAGTTAGATGAGAATTAGGCTTAGAGACATAGTTCTGTTGCACATTTCTTACCCTCTTATTCCTTAGTTTCTTCTTCTCTAAAATGGGGGTAGTTAAACCTGTCTTATGTGGCTCATTGAATATTTGGTAAGAACCAAAACGAGATAATATAGAAGAAAAGTGCATTGTTATCTATAAATTATCATGACAGTAGAAAACACTGTATTATTAAGGGAAATGGAAATAAAACTACAATTATAAATAGTAACAAACTAATATGTTACTTTACATGACCTCTCCTCTTTGTTTCATTAGGAGAGTGCCATTCTGTAGTCATTCAAGCAGTAGAAGACTTGGATTTGTCTAAAGTTCTTCCTTTAGGTCGTCAGCATGGTATCTTAAATAGCCTTGAGATAGTATTGAAAAACATTAGTCATCTGATCAGCGCATACCTGCCGAAGATTTTGCAGATATTGCTCTGTATGACAGCAACCGTATCACACATCCTTGACCAACGAGAAAAGGTGAGAGATTCGCTATAGATGCTTTCTTCTTGGGCTCATGGGTGTCTGTGTTGTCTTGGGCATTGAGTTGGGCCTGATTTACTAACACTCTCCCAAGTTCAATCCTTATACAACCCTTTGAAAGTATCTTCTTAAAACAGTCTTCCACATAGTGGGACTTTTCGCTGTTATAAATATTTACTTATGACCAGAAAATGCAAATTGTATCAAGTGTATATTTTAAAAAAAGATGGATTCGTAGTGAGTGGGTTAGTTCTCTGTTTCTCAGGAATCCAAGTCAAGTGCTTGAGCTGATATTTCTTTGATTTTAATTCCAAGAGCCTAGAAGTATAAGGTATCTTCCAACTCTCATTTCTCCAGGATGGCTGGAAAATGAATAGACCACTGTTACCATCAGCACTGTTATTTTGAGAGTTGCCTGGAAGTCTTTTAAAAGTAGATGCTTACCTACAATAAGTGCAGTGTTTTGAATAAATATAAATAGTAAGATGAGACAAAACAAACCAGCTGGCCAACTGCCAAAAGGTGCTCAGGAAGTGTTTTCTAATTATATTCAAAACTATTTATGTTTTGTTGAAATAGATCCGTGGACATGAGTGAACTCTTTGGAGTTTAGGGAAATAGTCCATAATCTTTTTTTTTTTTTTTTTGAGACAGAGTCTTGCTCTGTTGCCTAGGCTGGAGTGCAGTGGCATGATCCCGGCTCACTGCAACTTCCACCTCACAGGTTCAAGTGATTCTCCTGCCTCAGCTTCCTGAGCAGTCCTCAGCTGGGAGTACAGGTGCCTGCCACCACGCCCGACTCATTTTTGTATTTTTAGTAGAGAAGGGGTTTCACCATGTTGGCCAGGCTGGTCTCGAACTCCTGACCTCAGGTGATCCACCCACCTCAGCCTCCAAAAGTGCTGAGATTACAGGCATGAGCCACCATGCCCGGCCTCATAATATCTTATGGACTGAAGGCTTCTGGAAGAAAATGCTACTTGAAGTAGAGCTCCAGACTCAGATTTTTGCTGTTGACTCTCAGTTAATTCCAAATAGGCACAGTTTTAATTTGGCCAAAATTTATTTCATTTGATTTCTAGATATGCCAGTGAACTGCCTGTCAAATATGATCATGATAAGTGAAAATTGACTGCCAAAATTTTAGGCTGCTGGTTTGGGCTATGCATAGATGTGAATCTGTTTTAGCAATGAAATAATATTCTCTGATAACCAAGATGCAGAGATTTAGAACACTTCTTCCATTTTGGTAGGCACCATTTTGTTTTTCTCGTTCTTTCATTCATTTCTTCAGTAAATATTAATTGAGCCTGTACTATGTGTCAGGTACTGTACTAAGCACTGGAAATAGTCAACAAAGCACACAGACATTTATGTTCTTTTATTTGTTCATTAAGTACTTATTGAGCACCTACTGTGTGCCAGACATTGTTCCAGGGAAGGAGTGAGACATGTGAGGACAGTATATGGGAGAAAAAGAATGAATGAATGAATGAATACATAAATAAATAAATAAATATACACATAATTAAAATAATGTCAGAAGGAAGTACATTCTGGGAGGAAAATAAAATGAGGAGACCCTTCTGCAGGGTCCTGAGGCTCATTCTCGGTGTACCTCTCTCCCGTCAGTACTCTGCCCTGTGAGTTCTAGCTGCCTTTGCCTCCCCAAGTTGCCCAGCTCTGTCTCTTTATCTTGGGGTCACTGGACTCTGCCTGGGCTCTTCCTTCCTGCACTGAGGCCTGAAAACTCTCCAGGCAGTAAGCTAGGGAAATCACAGGGCTCATTTCCTTTGCTTTCCGCCTCTCAGGGATCACTGTTCTCTGCTGCCTGATGTCCAATGTCTGAAAATTATTGTTTATATATTTTGTTTACTTCCTTAGTTGCTTAAGAGAGGAGGGTAAATCCAGTCCCTTTTACTCCATCTTGGTTGGAAGTGCAAAACCACTATAAAGCCGGCAAAACAGTCCTCAGACTAACACAGGACTGGAAATAGCCTACATCCCCAACAGCCACAGTAGAAATCCCGTAATACACAATGCACCGGGGGAGAGTCTTTGGAAGATGTTGCCTCAGTCATGGATCCAAATTAGCACTAGAATAGAGGCTGCTATGGGCTCACTTTAAAAGGTCAAACGTTTTTCAAGTTTGATCCCAGAACAAAGCCCAAAATTTTAAATGATTTAAGTGAAAATAAATTTCACAATGTCTGACATGCAGTCAGACATTACCAGGCATACAAAGTAGGAGGAAAATTTTACCCATAATGAGGAGAAAGGGCAATCAATAGAAGCAGATCCAGAAATGACACAGATAATAGAATTAGACAAGGAGGCTGATGCCACCACTTTGGGAAGCCAGGGTGGGAGGATCACTGGAGACCAGGAGTTTGAGACTAGCCTGGACAACATAGCAAGACCCTATTTTTGCAAAAAGTAAAAAATTAGCCAGGTGCAGTAGCGCACACCTGTACTCAGGAAGCTAAGGTGAGAGGATCACTTAATCCCAGGAGATTGAGGTTGTAGTAGGCCAAGATCAAACCACTGCATTCCAGCATGGGCAACAGAGTGAGACTCTGCCTTTAAAAAAAAAAAAAAAATTAGATAAGGACATTAAAATAGCTATTATAAAAACACTCCATATATTAGAGAAAGTAGAAGAAATCATGAGCATGTTAAGGAGAGACATGGAAGATGTGCAAAATTTAATGTAAGATGAGGAAATATAATAGAAAGTGACCAGTGTGGGGGTGGATAGGTGCTTCATTTACTAGGATGGTGAGGGTCCTCTATAAAAAGGTGATCTTTGAGCTTACACCTCACCATGAGAAGAACATTCCAGGCAAAGAAAATGACTAGTGCAAAATCCCTGGTTGGGAATGGTCTTGACATGTTGTAAGAATAGACCATGCTGTGGTGGCTAGAGCACCAGGAGCAGGAAGAGTCATGTAAGGTGAGGGTGAAGAGGTAGGTCGTATGGGCTCTGTAGGACCTTGTAGGCTATGACAAGGGGTTGAATTTATTTCTAAAGATAACGGAAACTGCTGAGGGGCTCGAAGCAGGTGAGTGGTAAGGACTGTGTAGTGTTTTAAAAATATTGCTTTGGTGGCTTTGTGGAAAAGGGACTATGGGAGGCCAAGAATGGAAGCAGAAAACAGGTCTTAGAAAATTCTTTCTCTGTTAAATGAGAGCATAATAAGGGCCACGGGAAGAATTAAGTGAGAACCTGTTTATGCCTTGTAGCAAGTGATAGTGACTTTATCTATATATGAATATATTAAATTTTGAAAGGTTTGCCTGTGTAGTGCCTTCACATTTTTGGTTAACTTAGAAGTTACTTAGTAATGCAGCCTCACTCCCAAGTCAATAATCAGTAACTCAAAGGATCATTTATGCAATATCACAGTTCATTAGTTAATGAGATTTTAAGCTTGTTGACAGATATGAGCATTCTTATATTTTCCTTTGAAATTCTTGGACCCATCCAAGGAATTCCTTAGTGAATTATTGCACAGTAGTTTTGCTTAAGTGAGTTAATGTTCTACATTTATGTGCTTCAGCTCAGTTATATATTTACTTTTTTGTGTCTTTCCTTCAGGGCATTGATCTTCATTGAAAGATACTTGAAAATTGTTGGTTTTGGGGTTTTTTTGTACGTTTAAGCAACAGTGTAACTTGTAAACACATACAGACTCAATCATATTGACTGTTCCTCTAGGAATTAAAGTGTATGATTGCTCATTTTCAGGGTTTTTCTCTAGTTTATTCAACAATTATTGAGTAAATTGGGCAGCTGGCGCTTTAGTTACAGAAATGAATAGAACATGCAGATTGTACCCGATGGGAAGGGTGGTTGGTGGGAATGGGAGTCGGGTGGGGAGTGTCTATTTGATATCATGTTTGCAGTTGTGGCTTCATATTTCCTCCGGATACCATGTTTTTTCAAATATCAGGGATGATTTTTATCTTGCACTAAATTTGATGCAGCTGATGAAAATATTGCTTGTTGAAGCAGAGCAGAATGACTTGTAACTACATCACCTGTGCTTGCTTACCTGTCAATTCCTTTATGACTTGTATAATAAGATAATAAGCTAAAAGTAGACCATATGTGAGATACTGTGATTCCTCAGGCTTGCTCAGCAAACTAATGACATCCTTGTTCATATTTACTTGAATTTAAAATGTGCTATATCAGATTCAAATACCTCTGTTGGTCAGATTATCAGAATTTCATGATAAGTAATTTTCCTATTGATTTTCTTCATGTTATCTTGGCCATAAGACTTGATATTCACTATATGAGAGCATTTGTGTTGTCTTTATAAATTGCAAGGTGACTTTTAGGTTTTAACGTAGGTAATTAAGGTGATATATAAAAATAAATTATCACTTTTATGTCTAGAGCCCATAGTTTACTAATCAAGTAGGAAAACAATCAGGGGTTGAATCTTCTCCCTTTTTTTTTTTTTTTTTTAAACATTCTGTGCTAGAAAAAAATCCGTCTGAGGCCCTTGTCTCTCCTCTGCTTGGCCTAAAGCTCTTCATTCTTTACTACCCAGTAGAAATTTAACTATTCCATGAAGCTCTGTCCTGAAATTTGTAGTAATTCCTCCTACTGAAATATCTTTGGGCCAGGCGCAGTGGCTCACGCCTGCAGTCCCAGCACTTTGGGAGGTCGAGACTGGTGGATCACCTGAGATGGGGAGTTCGAGACCAGCCTGACCAACATGGAGAAACCCTGTCTCTACCAGAAATACAAAATCAGTCGGGCATAGTGGCACATGCCTGTAATCCCAGCTACTCGGGAGGCTGAGGCAGGAGAATCACTTGAACCCAGGAGGCGTAGGTTGCAGTGAGCCCAGATTGTGTCATTGCACTTCATTCTGGGCAACAAGAGTGAAACTGCATCTCAAAAAAAAAAAAGAAAGAAAGAAAAAAGAAATGTCTTTGGCATTTTCAGTCTCTTATATACATTCAATAAATTTGCCTTTAAGATTTTCAGTTGAATTGAGGTCACGACCGTGGCTGGCATGCCACTGGAGCCATTAGTAGGGACTCAATAAATTGTCCTACTCTGAGCCTGAACAAATTGGCTATGAATTTGTGATTTTATAACTCACAGGGAAGGAGATGCCAGTGGAAGTAGCAATATTTGTTATTTTAAAGGTTTGCTTTTACTTCACACTCATTCCAGCCTCTATGCCTCTAAACAGACAAATCATATTTCTTTCTAAATTGCATTTTTCTTTGAACTATGTATGTTGAAATCTTCCTATCCCTTGATTCAGTCACCTCATCCTCTTGCTGTACAAAGTATTTCACTGTATAGAAAAATCGTAAATTCCTTAACTAGTCCCCTAGGCTAATTTTAACAAGAATAATTTATAACTTCTAATCTTATAAAAAGTAAAATAATAAGTATGAAAATAAATAGAAAAATGACTTTCATTTGAAATGAAGATTTAATTTTTTTCCCCCTAATATAAGGCATTAAGTTGGGAAAAAAAAAGAAAAAAAAAATTTGCTTTGTTTAGAATTCTCTGTTCGTGGGAAGAAATCAGGATTTTACTTGAATAAAACAGTAAAACAATATAGAATACAAAACAATATAGAATATTCCAGTTGTAATAATGTTTTTTCTTAAGGATAGCTAGTGTGACTACTAGGCAGTGATACTGTTTTAAGACTCTGCTTTCTTTTCTTGTTCAATGAGAAAAGTAAGACAGTTTGCTTGGTTGGTGTTCCCACATAAATCAAGTCAACAGATTTAGTAATAGAATTTCCAGTTTGATTCTTAGCCACCTGAGCAAGAGTGCCTCTCTGAGGAATCAGGGATAAAAATGATATATATGTATTTTTTAAACAGAAGATCTTTGTTTTACAGATACAGCTGAGATTTATTAATCCATTGAAAAATTTAAGACGTCTTGGAATCAAAATGGTAACTGATATCTTTTTGGACTGGGAATCATATCAGTTTAGAACAGAAGAAATTGATGCTGTGTTTCATGGTGCAGTTTGGCCCCAGGTAAATCTCGATTTCTACATCTGCTTGTATGCCTTCTGCTCTTTCCTTTATTACTAACTCACCAACATAGCTACCACCCAGACATGAATGCTTACCTGGGTCTTTTCTTTTACATCGAGCCCTTCTTTCTGGAAGTTTTTAGAACACTTTTCTTTGCCTTCACTACCACCTAAAACTCAAGAGTTAGTTTCTGCTATACCATAGCATTTACACTTAAGGCTCAACTGAATATGAATGTGTCTCTTTAGCAACTGTAACATAACTTTTTTTTTGAGACAGAGTCTCGCTTACTGCAACCTCTGCCTGCTGGGTTCAAGAAAGAGATTCTCCTGCCTCAGCCTCCCAAGTAGCTGGAATTACAGGCATGCACCACGATGACCAGCTAATTTTTGTATTTTTAGTAGACATGGAGTTTTGCCTTGTTGACCAGGCTGGTCTTGAACTCCTGACCTCAGGTGATCTGTCTGCCTTGGCCTCCCAAAGTGCTGGGATTGCAGGTGTGAGCCACTGCGCCCGGCCTGTAACATGATTTTTATAGCACCTCACATAGCATTGCCTCTGGCTTTTGACAAGCGTGAGGGAAAACACACAGATGTTTCTATTACATACTTCCTATTTTGATTTCTCTGATTGTAACCCCTTGGTGATGATAACTGGTACCGGTATAGACTGAAGGAGAGATGATAACTGGTACAGGTATAGAAGGAGAGATAGGAAATGTTTCTAGGTGTTGGAGGTCCCAGTCATTTCCAACACTCTGAAACCTAAAATACCATTTCTTTTCAAGTGTGTAGCACTTCCATGCATCACCTTTGCCATTTTTCCTATGTGGATGTTCTTTTGGATCTCTTTATACTTTTTCTTATTCTGTCATTTGGATGTTAATCTCTGTCCCTTGTCTTTTTCATCCTCTGCTGTGATTTCTGTGCTTGTTATTTGTGGTTTTTCTATAATTTGGTATATGTATTTGGTATTCTGTTTTTTACTTTGTCTCCTAGGTCAGCAGGCTTGGATCTGAGAGTCAATATTCTCCTACTCCTCTGCTGAAACTGATCAGTATCTGGAGCAGAAACGCAAGGTATAACCTTTCTTTTTTCCTTCTTTAAAAGGGGCAATGTTTTAGACGAATCTGGTTAAAGCAGTCCAGGGAACTAATAATGTAATTTATGGTCTTTCCATACAGTGAACTACTTTTGATACAGTTAAAGAGAATGAGGCAGCTGAGTAAAAGCAAGGAAAGATCTGAAAATACATAGTTTAAAGAAAAATATAGCCATGCATGGTGACTCACGCCTGTAATCCCAGCACTTTGGGAGGCAGAAGCAGGATTGCTTGACCTCAGGAGTTCGAGACCAGTATGGACAACGTAGTGAGGTCCTGTCTTTACTGAAAATAAAAAAATTGGCTGGGCATGTGGCACATTCCTGTAGTTCCAGCTACTTGGAGGCTGAGGTGGGAGGATTACTTGAGCCCACAAAGTCGAGGCTACAATGAGCCATGATCATGCCACTGCATTCTAGCCTGGGAGAAAGCGAGACCCTGTCTCAAACAAAAAAAAAAGACAAAAAGATAACTTGCTAGACAATATATATAATGTGATACAGGAAGGTATGTGTCTGTGTATATAAATATGAAATGAAATAGAAACTGTCCAGAAGGACACATGAGAACTATTAACAGTGTGGCCATAGCACGTGGAGGTTTGGGTGGACCAGAGCAGGGAGAGGAGACTTTTCATAATACATCTTTTGGACTGTTTGAATTTTTTATAATAATTAAAAAGTAAAAATACGTAAAATAACATCTTACAAAGTAAAGAAAATTTTAGAGTATGTATTACAGCTAAAACTAATACTTTTTTGGTAATTTTTACAGTTTGATTAAAACTTGAAAATTTTAAATATTAAAGTTGATAGAGATGTTCTTCCAGTATATGTAATAATTATGTCAGCAGTTTGATTTGGCCTGGCAAAGGGAGAAACAGAATGTGAAACACACCAGATAGTTATATCGTCACATAAATATTATCATTTTTTGCATGCTTGCTTAAAAATAAATGCTGACTTCTAATTGGCATTCTATGTGTTTTTCCCAGTTCCCATTGAAAATCAGGAAAACCTCACAAGCTTTCTAGATTTTCTAGACAATTGTCTTCTTTGTGAAACTCAATCTAAATGTACATTCAGCTCTCATGGTCAGAAAAGGTTTTTTTATTGATTCAGTGATGTTAAAATCATAGTCTTGGTTTTTACAAGATTGGAATCATACCGTATAACTGGCTTTTGATTTTGTTTTTTTCTTGTATCTTTATGTCATGAACATTTCTTCATGTTATTACTCTTCAAAAACAAACCAAAAACCTTGACATTGTCTTCCTCAGGAAAACTTGTCTATTTTACTAATAGTAAGTTCTCTACATTTATTCCCCAATTTGACACAGCAATTTTATATCTTTGTCATTGGACATTTGTAAGCGACACTTCATAGGCATACTTGAGAAATGTTGTATGTAGTTTTGTCATTTCCATGCAAATAGGCCATAAAGGACTTTCATCCAGGAAGACTCTACAATAGAGACTCATTTTCATATTCTTTGGGACCTTATTCAAGGTATTGAGCCACATTGTTGGATGCCACTTCATTCTTTTCTGCAATTTCTCATGTTTTGGTTGGGTAAATAGAAGCCACATAACAATGGAAGAGTTAGGCAGCAGAACCTTTTTTTTCCTTTTATACTTAACACTCACCTGAAAGAAATCTCTAAAATTGTTGACTTCCCTTGGAATCCACATAGCAATAGATATGCATATGAAGTTGTGTGTAGAAGAATTAATGAATGAATATTTCAGAACCCCTTCAATGGGAATGTTACTTTTTAATAAAAAAAAATTAGATTTTGAAGTGTAGTTCCTGTTTACATAGTGTCAATTAGAAATTAAAGCAGATTTTTCATCTATAGAGAAGTCTAGCATTTTACTAGCTTACAAGTAAGTTTAAATTTTCTCAGAAATTAGGTGAACTCAAGACAGCCAAAACTTACTAACTAGGGTGAGCATATACTTTTTTGTCCACACTGAAAAACTCCTGAGGATGAAAAGAGATGTAATAAATAAGTCAAAACGGCCAATGTAAATCGGGACTGTCCCAGGCCCCTTTCTTAGCTGCTCTGGTTCTAGTCACTGCAGCCCCAGCACAGCACAGTCTCTTCTTCCTGCATGCTCCTTCCAGCTCTGTAAGGCCCTGTCATCACATACTGCCTTTGTTGTATTCATCTGTCTTCATAACTTATTATCCACAGCTCCTTCAGGACAAAGACCGTGTCTCATTTATTACTCCACAGAGGGTTACACATCTTCATCCATGTGTAGTTGATGATCATTGCATGTTGTTTGAGTGATTGGAATTGCTGATTGAGCCATGCACGTTAACATGTAGCATGCTCGTTGTACTGTGGCAGCAAGTTACATTGGTCAAGGGAAAACGGTTTGGTCGCTGGGAAGTTGTATTGTATCTGAATGGGCTCTTGCTAGGACTTTACCTGCAGTTGAAAGCAGTTCTCTTCCCTTTTCTGCTAGAAAAAGTTTAAGACAACAAAACAACATAGTGATTAAGAGCACAGTATCTGAAGTCACACTAACCTAGCTTCAAATCCTAGCACCACTGTGCGTTCTTTTGGTCAAGTTGGCTTCTGAGCCTCAGTTTCATCACCTGTAAAATGGGTATAATACCCATTTATTGGTGAAGACCCACTTCATTGATAATAGAGGTGATAATATATAATATAAAGTGACTTGTGTAGAGCCTGCCCGTACTATGCACAATATTTGTTGGACAAAAAGATGTATGAATATAACCTCTTAGAACTTTTCTGTCAGTTTGTCAATGCTAAGTGTGTTAAAGAGCTCAAGCTCTTCCCGCCCCCCGACCCCAGTGATGATGAATTGAAAAAGGCAAACTATCTGAATTGTTTCTGTTTCACCTTCCTAGTAATTGTTAGGATTGCATTTCTGACTGAATCAACTGCTGGTTTACCCTTGGCTGGAAAGCCCTTGTTGGTGCATTTGCATTAGGAAGGATATTTATAACTTTCATGTGAGTCTTTCATTATTGGAGATGGATTCATCCCCGTCTCCCAACATTGAATGTTCCATATCCTGATCAATAAATGTTTGTTTGGTCTGTACTCCTAACTCCTATGTTCTAGTATGTAGGGTTTTATGTGAGTGTTTAAACATTCACGTTCTAGAAAGCTTATAATTGAAAAGTAGTCTGTTTTCAGTAAGTCTCTTTTAGAAAGAGCTTAGACATTGGAGTTAGATTGTGATGCAAATCTCAGCTCTATTATTAGCTCAGTGGCTTCGGACAAATCTGTTTTCTCATCCATAATGTGGGGATAATGATACTACCACATAGAAAGGTTGTGAGAATTAAATGAGAAATATATATAAAGTGCCTAAGTAATATGTTTGTAAGGTAATACTTAGAATTATTATCCACTGAATTTTAGATTTAATGTAATTCCCCTTTGAATAATCTTATTAATGTGGATACACACACATATGCATATATATTTGTTAAACTCATATGGTGAAAATTCATATGGACATGTTTTTAGAAGTGAACACATTGAGAATAAGATGATTACTACAATGTTTTTTCTTCCAGGTATTTCCCTTTGCTGGCTAAACAGAAGCCTGGGCACCCAGAATGTGATATCCTGACCAATGTTTTTGCAATTCTCTCAGCAAAGAATCTTTCTGATGCCACAGCTACTATTGTAATGGACATAGTTGATGACCTTCTTAACCTTCCAGATTTCGAGCCCACAGAAACAGTTTTGAACTTGCTGGTAACTGGATGTGTATACCCTGACACAGCAGAAAACATAGGTGGTATGTATGATGACAAAGCAGATAATTCTTAGACTTCTGATGTAGCAATCGTTTCCTCAGAAGAGAAGAAAGATCAGTATAATCTGACTCACTTGAGAGCATATGCTCATAAGTTTCTTTCCTCTGGGAACTAATACTAATTTATATAAACTGAATTTTCTTTGCAGTTATAAGAATAGATTATTTACTCTTCAAGAAGTCTCAACTGTCCTCCAGGAAATTATGAAAATGATTTCTACTGTCATGTCTCTACATTCTTCTTACCATATTATCCCAAATAATTTCCTTACTATTACCAAAAAATGGTTTAAATAAAACCTCAAAGGTCTCTTAAATAAGTTCTTGATTTAACTGGTAATATAGCTATTTTGGGTAAGAAGAAAGTTGTTTATTTAGAATCAAAATTTAACTAAATATTCATAGTGGTTGAGTGCTTTTCTTATCATCATGAAGATTTTGTACAGTTATGCCTTAAGAGAGTTTATTAAAATCAAAACATTAATCATTATCTATTTCAGAGTCTATCACAATAGGAGGAAGATTAATTCTACCTCATGTACCTGCAATTCTTCAGTATCTCAGCAAAACCACAATAAGTGCAGAAAAGGTGAAAAAGAAAAAGAATAGAGCACAAGTCAGTAAAGAGCTTGGCATTCTTTCAAAGTAAGTGATATGTTGATACTTAAAAGATAACATTACCATCCTTGGTTTTAACTTTTTAAAAAATTACTATCTTGGCCAGGCGTGGTGGCTCATGCCTGTAATCCCAGCACTTTGGGAGGCTGAGGTGGGTGGATCACCTGAGGTCAGGAGTTCAAGACCAGCCTGACCAACATGGCAAAACCCTGTCTCTACTGAAAATACAAAAGTTAGCTGGGCCTGGTGGTGGACACCTGTAATCCCAGCTACTCGGGAGACTGAGGCAGGAGAATCGCCTGAACCCAGGAGGCGGAGATTGCAGTGAGCCGAGATCGCGCCACTGCACTCCAGCTGGGGTGACAGAGTGAGACTTTGTCACAAAATAAAATAAAATAAAATATTTAAAAATTACTTTGTTTTTCAGGTGTTTGAACCTGGCAATAAGGAGCTGAAAATTTTTTTAGTATTTTTGAATCCCCTTTATTTTTAAGTTAATGCAGAATTCCCTTTCTCTGCTGGAATACTTACTAGAAACCGTTCATAGCATCTGCCTTTGTTTAATAAAATTAAAGGAAACAGATTTTTCAAAATCCTAAACTAGACTAATAGATTTGTGTATTATGAGTTTTTGTGTATTAGCCTTTGTGTATTTTGAGTTTTGTGGAATTACAGTTTTTTATTCTTTAGTGTAATGATAAAAATAATTAACTTGAAAGAGCAGATTGTTCTGTTTTTTGTCAGGAAGATCTCACAAGGGTTTTTAAAGAGTCTGTTTGGCAGTAGACCTAGGAGTCTGTTGTGATTTTGGTAAAGGGAAACGTTGATAAACCTGAGTGCAAGAAACAATTCTATCTTAATTTTAAATTGACCATTACAAGGCTTAGTTGTTGAAAATGTATTTTTTCTGTTATTTAAAACAGTATCAACAAAAAGTGATCTGTTCGAATCTTCTAGAAACTTCTTTGCAATGCTTTTTAAAATACTGTTGTATTTCTAAGTTATGCAGAAGGGGAAATCATACTAAATACACTCATTAAATTTCATCCTAGGCTGTGTGGTAGTAGAAAGATGATGAGAGGAGATTAAGTGCCAGAAAGACCAGAGTTTGAAAGACCTGCTGTACTTCTTTCTAGCTGTGAGACGTCAGTTTCTCTGAGTTTCAGTTTTTCTCTGGGCATAATGAGGCTGACGATTC
This sequence comes from Colobus angolensis palliatus, assembly GCF_000951035.1. Classification (NCBI taxonomy): domain Eukaryota; kingdom Metazoa; phylum Chordata; class Mammalia; order Primates; family Cercopithecidae; genus Colobus; species Colobus angolensis. The sequence continues at coordinate 12,620,243 of NW_012110919.1, forward strand.
CTATATTGCAGGGCTATCATGGGTGTTAAATTGAAATACTGTATATAAACCCTTAAGTCTTGGCACTTAAAAATGTTGTTTCTTTGCAAAATAAAGCAATTACTAATTGCCAAATTACAGGACTGGAGTTCACTCTAACCCACCTATTCACCTGTTCACTGTAACCCACACAATCAGATATTGCAAAATAAATAGAATAGTAGCCATGAGCTTGATGTTGGAGAGGGGTAAGAGTGAGCACAGCTAAGTAACTGAGGTAAACTTTTTATACATGCACACATACTTAAAAGCTAGCTGTGTATTGGAATGCTAAAACTGTGTCTTTAGTCACTGATGTTTTTCTACAAAAAGTTTAACTTCTTAGAGAAATATTCCTGTATATGGTCCTTACATATTTGTTTTTTCCTTCTTTAGGATCAGCAAGTTTATGAAAGACAAAGAACAAAGTTCTCTACTCATTACGCTTCTCCTTCCATTCCTCCACCGTGGCAATATTGCTGAGGTACAAACTCATAGGACACTTACTCTGTATTTAGAGTAGCACTTTTTCTCTAGGTTTACTTGCGAGCAGCACTTTTACTGGCTAGATTTTGTGATGCATTTGTCCCAAGGAACTTAAAAGACTTTATATAGAAATACAAAAATTAGGCCAGGCGGGGTGGTTCACGCCTATAATCCCAGCACTTTGGGAGGCTGAGGTGGGCAGATCACCTGAGGTCGGGAGTTCGAGACCAGCCTGACCAACATGGAGAAACCCCATCTCTACTAAAAATTCAAAATTAGCCGGTGGCACATGTGGTGGCACATGCCCGTAATCCCAGCTACTCGGGAGGCTGAGGCAGAAGAATTGCTTGAACCCGGGAGGCGGAGGTTGCTGTGAACCCGGACTGCGCCATTGCACTCCAGCCTGGGCAACAAGAGTGAAATTCCATCTCAAAAAAAAAAATTAATTAATTAAATAAATAAAATTTAAAAATGAGAGGGAAAAGATTAGGACAGACACTAGGAATGGGGGCAGGCAGGCAAGAAAGTGGAGACATCATCATCTACAACAATAACAAAGTACTAGCCCAAAGTTGTTTCCCTTGTTTAGCTTCTGATTCATTTCAGGCGTTTTTCTTTCTCTAACAAGCCTGGAACCCAAGAAGTGCATTGTGTAAATTTTTTTTTTCCCAGGCTGGAGTGCCATGGCACAATCTCGGCTCACTGCAACCTCTGTCTCCTGGATTCAAGCAGTTCTTCTGCCTCAGCCTCGAGTAGCTGGGACTACAGACGCCCACCACCACCCCCAGCTAATTTTTTTGTATGTTTTGTAGAGACGGGGTTTCACCATGTTGGCCAGGCTGGCCTCGAACTCCTGACCTCAGGTGATCTGCCTGCCTCGGCCTCCCAAAGTGCTGGGATTACAGGCATGAGCCACCGTGCCCGGCCGCATTGTATCATCTTAATTGTAGATCACAGTGGCAAAACGGAATAAAAATCAGACTTTTAATATTCAGACACAGCTAAGTGTTTCTGATATGATTTGCAAACCACAGTTCAGTCTTAATTAAGAGTCCTCCAGTGGCTCATGCTCATTTGTCAGACTTCAGTAGTGATGCTAAACATTTCTCACCACACAGTTGTTCAATTTAGAAGACCACAGATCTGTAGACAACCAGAAGTATATACAATTGGCCCTCTGTATTCACATTTCCACATCTGTGGATTCATCCAACCATGGATGAAAATATTTGTAGAAATAACAATATAATTATAAAAATGATACAAATTTTAACCAGCTGGGCGTGGTGGCTCATACCTGTAATCCCCACACTTTGGGAGGCTAAGGCAGGCAGATCACGAGGTCAGGAGTTCAAGACCAGCCTGGCCCATATAGTAAAACCCCGTTTCTACTAAAAATACAAAAATTAGCCGGGCATGGTGGCATGTGCCTGTACTCCCAGCTACTCAGGAGGCTTAAGCAGGAGAATCACCTGAAGCCAGGAGGTGGAGGTTGTGGTGAGCCGAGATCATGTCACTGCACTCTAGAATGGACAAGAGACTCCACCTCAAAATGAATAAATAAATAAATAAAAATAAAAATGATGCAAAGTTTAAAAATGAGTATAACAACCATTTACATAGCATTTACATTGTACTGGGTATTATAAGTAATCTAGAGGTGACTTAAAACATACAGAAGGCCGGGCGCGGTGGCTCAAGCCTGTAATCCCAGCACTTTGGGAGGCTGAGACGGGCGGATCACGAGGTCAGGAGATCGAGACCATCCTGGCTAACACTGTGAAACCCTGTCTCTACTAAAAAATACAAAAAACTAGCCGGGCGAGGTGGCGGGCGCCTGTAGTCCCAGCTACTTGGGAGGCTGAGGCAGGAGAATGGCGTAAACCTGGGAGGCGGAGCTTGCAGTGAGCTGAGATCCGGCCACAGCACTCCAGGCCGGGCGACAGAGCAAGACTCCGTCTCAAAAAAAAAAAAAAAAAAAAACATACAGAAGGGTGTGTGGGTGATATGCAAATACCATGCCACTTTATATAAGGGACTTAAACATCCTTGGAGTTTGGTATTTTTTGGGGTTCTGGAACCAGTCCCCCTTGGATACTGAGGGACTACTGTACTTCAGCAAGCTCATTTTCTTGTATCTTTTTTGATTAGACAATAGAAGAAATTATGTTTCAAAACTACATATATTGCTTATTAGAATTAAAGGAAGAAACTGGTTCACACATTCTTAAGGGTTTTACATTAAATTAAAATGCTAAAAACTTTTAAAAGATGATAAAATAATTTTTCCAATTACTACTTTCACATCTTATTTGTAATTGTTTTCTATGTTGTAATATATTAAAGTATAATTTGACCAGTTTATAACTTACTGAAATATGACTTTTCTTAATGTTTCTTCTCAAGGATACAGAGGTTGATATTCTGGTGACAGTACAAAACTTGTTAAAGCATTGTGTGGACCCTACAAGCTTCCTCAAGCCTATAGCAAAACTTTTCTCAGTTATTAAGAACAAACTGTCAAGAAAATTGCTTTGTACAGTTTTCGAGGTCTGTACTATTCATTTTTACTCCAAATCACCCTTTTCTAAAAATGTAATTATGACTTATAAACCATATTAGGGGTTTTCTTCATGCTAGGGTGATGTTTTTATATGAATTTGAGTCGGGACAGGGAACTGAGGGGAGGAGGGCAGAAAAGTTAAGATAATACACTGTCTTCTTTCCTTTCAGACTCTTTCTGATTTTGAGAGTGGGTTGAAATATATTACTGATGTTGTCAAGGTAAGAAAGAAGGGTTCTCTTTGGCTTCAAAAGTATTATCATTTTTGTTTACTTAAGATTTGTATACCTTCATTTATATAATTTCAATGACATTTCTTATAGCTTAACGCCTTTGATCAAAGACATCTTGATGATATCAACTTTGACCTTCGCTTTGAGACTTTCCAGACGATCACCTCTTATATTAAACAAATGCAAATTGTGGATGTTAACTACCTAATTCCAGTTATGCATAATTGTTTCTATAATCTAGAGGTAGGTTATTATAGCAAAATTCATAAATTATTTTTTATTGTTCTGGTAATACAGCTGCCTAATACAGTGACCTAATCTTTAAATTTGTTTTTTGAGGGGGGACAAAGGTTTTTAGGATTAAATTTCGTTATGTGAAGAATCTTTTGTCTGGCAAAACACTTATTCTCATGATTGGAAAGGCAAATATTGTGAATAAAATAACACATATGAAAGCATTTTGAAAAAAATCAAGAAGTTATGTATTAGAATAGGGAAATCCATAGAGATGAAGTACATTAGGTCACTAAAGTCTGCAGAAAGGGAGGAATGGGGCGTGATTTCTAATGGGTATAGGGTTTCTTTTGGGAGTGATGAAAATGTTCTGGAATTAGTGGTGATGATCACACAACCTCCTGAATATACTAAAAACCATTGAATTGTACATTTTTTTTTTTTTTTTTTGAGACAGGCTCTTGTTCTCTCAGCCAGGCTGGAGTACAGTGACGTGATCTTGGTTCACTGCAGCCTCCGCCTCCAGGTTCAACCAATTCTCCCACCTCAGCCTTCTGAGTAGTAGCTGGGATTACAGGGGCATGCCACCACACCCACCTAATTTTTGCATTTTAGTAGAGACAAGGTTTCATCATGTTGGCCAGGCTGGTCTCGAACTTCTGACCTCAGGTGATCTGCCCATCTTGGCCTCTCAAAGTACTGGGATTATAGGTGTGGGCCACAACAGCCAGCCAAATTGTAAATTTTTTAAAAGGGTGAATTTTTTGGTGTATCAGTTACGTCAATTTTTAAACACATAACTATACTAATTGAAAATTATCCCTTTTTTATTGAAATTATAAGAGAAATAAAAAGTGTTTGGATTATATTAAGTGCTATGTTGCTGAACTGAATTAAAATCCAAAAATGCAGAAAATGAAACCTTTGATTATTGTTAACTGTGTAGTGGCATCAGTGATCTCTTTGTGGCATTTTATAGTTATTCATCTAATATTAAGGATTATGTAATACATGAAAAAATAATCTCCCCATTTTATGCTCATTCTTCATAATCATGCCAAAACTCAGCACAAAAAATTCTAAGCCACTGCCTGGCTGGCTGAGTCAAGGATACCTTCCCTACACTCACTTTGACATTCTTCAAACCACAAACTCTAGAGCAGCCAATTCTGTCATTTTCAGTAATGACTTGATACTGAATATTGAAAACTGGCTTTAGTGAACCTTTTAGACTGCCTGCTTTGGGAGGTAAAACTAATTAACAAGGACATTTCATAGTGCTACCTGAAATTAAATGACACTTCTTGGGAAGCGTGGTTTTTCAGCCATTTACAGTATTATATTCCTCATAGCCCTACATTTGGTTCTCCCTTAGGTATGAAGTATTTGTGGGAACTTGCTTAGTAGGCATTTTTACAAGCACGGTGACAGAATTTTGTAGGTGCTTGTACTGGGAAGTAATATTCCATATTGTAGTTATTAGAGAATAATTTGGTTTTTTTTTTTCTCTTTTTTTTGCAGTTAGGAGATATGAGTTTAAGTGATAATGCCAGCATGTGCCTGATGAGTATCATCAAAAAGCTAGCTGCCTTGAACGTCACAGAGAAAGACTATAGAGAAATCATCCACCGTTCACTCCTGGAGAAATTGAGGAAAGGTCTGAAGAGCCAGACAGAGGTATATAACTTTGTCTTTTAGGCACTACTGTCTGAGGCTGTGTTTTGTTTTGTTTTCCCACATTTGCTACTGTTGTATAGAAAAGTAGTAAGGCTTAGTGCATTTAATGAGAATATTTGATTGAGTACACAGTCACCAGACTTTTAATGGGAGTGGCACTAGAAAGGAGAGCAGTCACTTTTTTTCTGTTTTTTTTTTTGAGATGGAGTCTTGCTCTGTTGCCCAGGCTGGACTGCAGTGGCGTGATCTTGGCTCACTGCAACCTCCGCCTCCCGGGTTCAAATGATTCTCCTGCCTCAGCCTCCAGAGTAGCTGGGATTACAGGCACGCGCCACCACACCCAGCTAATTTTTGTATTCTTAGTAGATATGGGGTTTCACCATGCTGGCCAGGCTGGTCTCAAACTCCTGACCTCAAGTGATCCACTCGACTCGGCCTCCCAAAGTGCTGGGATTACAGGCGTGAGCCACCATGCCTGGCCACCAGTCACTTTTGATCTAATACAGCTGTCAGGTTTTTTGTTTGTTTGTTTGTTTGTTTTTTGAGACAGGGGCTCACTTTGTTGCCCAGACTGGAATGCACCACTGCACCTGGCTGATTTTTGTATTTTTTGTAGAGACAGGATTTCACCATGTTGTCCAGGCTGTTCTCAAATTCCCGGGCTCGAGCAATCCTGACTTTTTTTTTTTAACAGTGGAAATATTTTACTTTTTAAAATTTTATGTCTTTTTCTGTTTCCTCATATTATCTCAGAAGCAAATTCTTTTTAAAATAAAATATTTTTTTCTTCACTTCATATTTATAGAGTATTCAACAGGATTATACCACGATACTTTCCTGTTTAATTCAAACCTTTCCAAACCAACTGGAATTCAAAGACTTGGTACAGCTTACTCATTACCATGACCCAGAAATGGACTTCTTTGAGAACATGAAGCACATTCAGGTAGAAGACAATTCTGCTTTTCCTAACTATGAAATACTTCAAACAGTTCTGCCTCATTTGGAAAGACGTGTTTTAACTTTCCGTAAAGGTTTAAGCTTCTCTTTCCTTAGCCTTTATGATCATCATTGAAATTTGTATTAAGATGATCATTTCCTGGATTCTGATTTCTTTGGTGGTATCACAAACCACAGTTAATAATAGTGTCCCTTTTCTCTGCGCGTTCCTAAGAAGTGTAAATACTTTGGGTTCACTGTGAAACAAGTGCTGTGGATTCTATCTCTGAAAGCAAATCAAGGCACAGGTGTTTGCTCATGTAACACATAGACTGTGTTTTCTTTTTTTTTTTGAGACAGAGTTTCACTCTTGTTGCCCAGGCTGGAGTGCAATGGCGCGATCTCAGCTCACTGTATCCTCTGCCTCCGGAGTTCAAGGGATTCTCCTGCCTCATCCTCCCGAGTAGCTGGGATTACAGGCGTGTGCCACCATGCCCAGCTAATTTTGTATTTTTAGTAGAGATGGGGTTTCTCCATGTTGGCCAGGCTGATCTCGAACTCTTGACCTCAGGTGATCTGCCCACCTTGGCCTCCCAAAGTGCTGGGATTATAGGCATGAGCCACTGTGCCCAGCCACTCCTTTAATCTTTTAATGAAAAGAGAATACAGCCGGGCGTGGTGGCTCAAGCCTGTAATCCTAGCACTTTGGGAGGCCGAGACGGGCGGATCATGAGGTCAGGAGATCGAGACCATCCTGGCGAACACGGTGAAACCCCGTCTCTACTAAAAAAAAAAAAAACTAGCCGGGCGAGGTGGCGGGCGCCTGTAATCCAAGCCACTTGGGAGGCTGAGGCAGGAGAATGGCGTGAACCCGGGAGGCGGAGCTTGCAGTGAGCTGAGATCCAGCCACTGCACTCCAGCCCAGGCAACAGAGCAAGACTCCGTCTCAAAAAAAAAAGAAAGGAGAATATGATACTAAAATGGAGCTGTTTGAAGGTGAGATTATTCAGTAACTAATTCATATTTTATCTAACTCATAGATCCACAGAAGAGCAAGAGCCTTGAAGAAACTTGCAAAACAACTAATGGAAGGCAAAGTTGTTCTGTCTTCTAAATCTCTTCAGAATTACATCATGCCTTATGCCATGACTCCAATTTTTGATGAGAAAATGCTCAAGGTAAGTCATTAGATCTAGAAACCAAGGACCCTCTTCCCATACCATGATACACTTTGCCAAAATATAGATGGAGTTGGTGGTGTTTATGTTGATGTCACCACCATAATTAGAGGTTTAGAATAGTTCTAAACCTCTTAGAACTGTGCCTGACACATAGTAAATGCTATCTAAATGATGGCTATTATTTGAGTTTTTTTTCTATTATTAGCTCACAGAGGCCCACCACAAAATATTCTTCCTCCTAGAAATTATCACATTATTAAAATTGCATACTTTTATTTTTGTGTCATAGCACTTAAATCTGGTTAACTACCCTAGTGAGCAGTCATTATTTTCACAAATGACTTACAAGAAGTGAAATGAAATAGTAGGTATCATTAATACCGTACCAGGTACCAGGCACTATTTCAAGTGTTTCATTCTCACAACAACTCAACCCTCTGGAGTAGGGTAGGGACTATTCTTCAAGTACTGTTTTACAGGAGAGCAATCTGAGAAGAAGTGAGGTTATATAACTTTCTCAGAGATGCCCAGAGTCAGAACAGATATTTGAACTTAGGGCTGTTTTAACCTTTATATTATACAGTGCCTAGAATGGTACCTGGCACATAGTAAAGACTAGATCAGTAATTATTGATTAAAAAGATTAATGAGGTCAAGTGCAGTGGCTCACACCTGTAATCTCAGCACTTTAGGAGGCCAAGTCAGGTGGATCACTTGAGGTCAGGAGTTTGAGACCAGCCTGGCCAACATGGCAAAAACCTGTCTGTACCAAAAATATAAAAATTAGCCAGGCATGGTGGTGCGTGCCTGTTATATTGGGAGGCTGAGGCAGGAGGATCACTTGAACCGAGGAGGCAGAGGCTGCAGTGAGCTGAGATTGTGCCACTGCACTCCAGCCTGGGCAACAGAGCAAGACTATTTGAAAAAAAAAAAAAAAAAGATTAATGAAAGGTGGTATTAAATGATCATACAAATTCAAATCTACTTGCAGTAATGTCAGGATTTGGGACTTAAATTTATACTGTTGATTACATAGCTTTATACAATAGTAGATTTCCTCTGTTGTTTCAGGATATTCAAAATGTTTAAAAGAATTATCTAAGTAGTTAAAAGATAGCTCCCTTATATCCTGGTTTAAAAAGCTAGTAAGCATAACCTAACTGTTTGATGCCATTGAAATATGAATGGCATGTAGACAGGAAAAAAAAATAAAGTATACTTAGCTTTGGTTGGTGTTCACATGATATCTCCCTTTTTTGAGATGGAGTCTCACTCTGTCACCTAGGCTGGAGTGCAGTGGTGCGATCTCAGCTCACTGTAACCTCCACCTACCAGGTTCCAGTGATTCTTCTGCCTCAGCCTCCTGAGTAGCTGGGATTACAGGTGCATGCCACCACGCCCAACTAATTTTTGTATTTTTAGTAAAGATGGAGCTTCACCATGTTCACCAGGTTGGTCTGGAACTCATGACCTTAGGTGATCCACCCACCTCGGCCTCTCAAGGTGTTGGGATTACAGGCGTGAGCCACCTTCTCCTGCCAGTATATCCTTTTCTAGCCTTATATTTTTAACCTAATTATGACTTTACATTTAAAGTTGGTTTCTTATTGGTAGCTTTTGACTGGGTCTTGCTTTTTATCCAGTCCAACAGCCTTTTAATTGGTATTTAGACCATTCTCATTTAATATGATTATTTTTAAGGTTATGTTTAGATCTGAGTCTTGTTATTTTCCATTTGACCCAATTTTTTCTTTTTTTTCTGTTTATCTTTTTTTCTGTTGGATTAATTATACTTTTTTGAGATTTTATTTTATCTCCAGTGGCTTACTAGTTATTGAGGGATTTTTGCCGTAGGTTTTGCCTGTCCATTCATTTTAAAGTACACAGTACATTGTTGTCATTTTTGCTTTAGGTAGTCAATTATCTTTTAAGGAGCTCTTTGAAAATAAAGAGAAGGTCTTTTATATTTGCTTACACATTTATAGTTTCTGGTGCTCTTTGTTTCTTTGTGGAGTTCCAGATATTCATCTGGTATCATTTTTCTTCTTTTAATTATATTTTTAAAATTTCTTATTTATTTGTTGTGGCAGGAAACAAAGGAGGATTTTTTTGTTGTTTGTTTTTTGTGTGTATGTGAGTTTTTTGTTTTTTTGTTTTTGTTTGTAGAGACAGGGTCTCCTTTGTTGCTCAGGCTGGTCTTAAACACCTGGCCTCAAGCAACCCTCCTACCTCAGCCTCCAAAGTACTTAAATTACAGGCATGAGCCACTGTGCGTGGATTTCATTTTATTTCTGGTAAGAAGACTTGCCTTAATTTTTAGTACAGGTCTACTAGTGATTCACTCTTGCAGCTTTTGTTTGTCTTTGCTTGTCTTTGTTTTTGCAAGATAATGTTGCTGGGTATAGAATTCTCGATTGATAGGTTTATTGTGTTTTTGTTTTAGTTTTTTCCTTCTAGTACTTCAAAGATGGTGCTCAACTGTATTCTGGCTTGTATTATTTCCAATGAGAAGTCATTCTTAACTTTGTTCCCCCGAATGTAATGTGTTTGGGGGTTTGCTTTTGTTTTTTTGTTTGTTTGTTTGTTGTTGTTATTGTTTGGCCCGGCCCTTGTAGACAGTTTCTGGATTTTTTTCATAGAATTTTTTCTTAACTACTTTTAAAAATGTATCTCTTTACCTTTGGTTTTAAGCCATTTGATTATGAGTACCTTAGTGTCATTTCTTTTATGATTCTTGTGCTTGGGGTTCATTGACCTTCTTGAATATATAGATATGTAGTTTGCATAAAACTTGAAAATTTTCTTTTCTTTTCTTTTTTTTTTTGGAGACAGAATCTCACTCGGTCACCCAGGCTGGAGTGAGAATGTCACTCTGCACTCTGTCACCCAGGCTGCAGTGGCACAATCTCTGCTTACTGCAACTTCTGCCTCCCAGGTTCAAGCGATTCTCCTACCTCAGCCTCTCTGGTAACTGGGACTACAGGTGTATGCCACCACTCTTGGCTAATTTTATTACATTTTTGGTAGAGACGGGGTTTCGTTATGTTTTCCAGGCTGGTCTCAAACTCCTGACTTCAAGTGATCCATCTGCGATGGCCTCCCAGAGTGTTGGGATTACAGGGTTGAGCTGCTATTCCCAGCCAAACTTGGCAATTTTCATATATTATTTCTTTAAATATTTTTGGGTCCCCTTCTTGCCTTTGGAGACTCCAGTGTACATTATTAGGTCACTTGAAGTTGTCCCATAACTCAGAGGCTTTTATATTGTTTTGCTTTTTTCATCTTTTTTTTTTTTTCTGGGTTTTATTTTGTTTCATTTTTCTACTGCTCTGTCTTCAAGTTCAATAATCTTTTTTGCTTCATTGTCTAATCTGCTGTAAATCCCATCCAGTATATCTTCCCTCTCAGAATTGTCTTTTTTATCTCTAGAAGTTCAATTTCATCTTTTCAAAATATCTTTCATGTCTCTCCTTAACATTCTTATGCTTTCCTCTCACTTCTTTTATTTTTCTAAGTATTAAAGTTTTAACCACTTATTACCATATGAGAATTTTATAAATTATTGCCAAGCCTGCTAGAAAACTTGCATAGGGTCTCACTCTGTCTCTCAGGCTGGAGTGCAGTGGTATGATCATAGCTCACTGCAACTTCAAACTTCTGGACTCTCATGATCCTCGCACCTCAGCCTCCCAAGTACCTGGGACTCCAGGTGTACACCACTGCACCTAGCTAATTTTTAATTTATTTTTTATAGAGATGGGGTTCTCGCTTTGTTGCCCAGGCTAGTCTGCTAGAAAACTTGCATAGGGTCTCGCTCTGTCTCTCAGGCTGGAGTGCAGTGGTATGATCATAGCTCACTGCAACTTCAAACTTCTGGACTCTCATGATCCTCACACCTCAGCCTCCCAAGTACCTGGGACTCCAGGTATACACCACTGCACCTAGCTAATTTTTAATTTATTTTTTATAGAGATGGGGTTCTCGCTTTGTTGCCCAGGCTAGTCTCAAGTGATTCTCCCACACTGGCCTCCTGAGTAGCTGGGACTACAGGCAGGCACCACCGTGCCCAGCTGTAATTTCTTATTAGGTGCCAGACATTATGAATTTTACCTTACTGGGCATTGGGTACATTAGGATGTCTTTGAGTATTCCTGAGAATTATTCTCAGATGCAGTTAGGTTACTTGTGAATAGTCTAATTCTTTAGAATCTTGCTTTCAAGCTCCCTTAGGGCAGGAGCAGCCTTTAGTCTATGACTAATAGGGCCCTGGTACTGAGACACTACCGTTCTAAGGACCTAAATACCCAATGCCTTGTGTAGCCTGAGGTATTTCACTCTGGCTGATGGGACTGTGAACTAGCCTCAACCTTATATGGTCTTTGATGATTGTTTTGCCTGTTCCCTTCTTTGGTTCTGTTCCCGTGTCTTCCTTACTCACGCTTACTGCTCAGTACTCAGCCGAAGACTCAAGGAACTTGCCCTGTGCAGCTTCCCTCTGTGCAGCTCTTCTCTCTGGTGCTGTGCCCCGTGAACTCTAGCTACCGTAGCCTCAACCCTGTCTTCTAACTCAGGAAGACCACTGGGCTCTTTTTGGTTTCTCTTCCTGTGCTGCAACTTAACAGTTCTCTCCACAGAGTAAATTGGGGTAATTATAAGCCTCACTTTATTTATTTATTTCTCTCAGAGATCACTGGCCTGCAGTGGTTGATATCCAAGGTTTGGAAACTGTTGTTTCATGTATTTTTTTTTTTTTCCGAGATGGAGTCTCACTCTGTGGCCTAGGCTGGAGTGCCGTGGCATAATCTTGGTTCACTGCAACCTCCGCCTCCCGGAATCAAGCGATTCTCCTGCCACAGCCTCCTGAGTAGCTGGGATTACAGGTGCTCACCACCATGCCCAACTAATTTTTGTATTTTTAGTGGAGACGAAGTTTCACCATGTTGGTCAG
>NW_012110919.1:12632681-12637572 GCF_000951035.1 Colobus angolensis palliatus
AGGTAAACATGTGCCATGGTGGTTTGCTGTACCTACTAACCCATCACCTAGGTATTAAGCCCAACATGCATTAGCTATTTTTCCTGATTATCTTCCTCCCCTCGACCCCCACCACCCACAATGTAGTTTTGAGGACTGAGTAGCACAATACATAATTTTTGTCATTTGTCGGTTTTTCTACATTGAATTTATTTCATTCGCTTTCTGTAGTCTTGAACCCATTAAGGAGATCTGAGTGGAAAAGAGTCCAAAATATGTTAATAGCCTTTAAAAGATGATGTAATTCCTTTAAATGGATAACATGTTTTCCTAGGGTTAGAGGGAAAAATGAGCATAGTTTGGGCATTCTTTCTCTTCTGTAATTACTGAGAACCTACTAAGTTTTTCAATATCCTGAGTTAGCCTTGCATTTTATTAGCAAATCCTTGTTCTGCATTGATACTCTGGATTTATTTTACAGCATGAAAATGTAACCATTGCTGCCACAGAGGTTATTGGAGCCATTTGCAAACATCTCTCTTGGTCAGCATATATGTATTACTTGAAACATTTCATTCATGTCTTACAAACGGGACAGATCAATCAAAAACTGGGTGTCAGGTATGGTCAAACTTCTTATTTTTGTTTTGTTTTTTAAATGTAATTTTAAAAATATTTTCTGAATTAGTCTTTCTCTATCTCAGTTTACTTTTATCTTGTATTAAGAAGGTTATGCTAATACTTGTTAAAATTAAAAGTGCTAATAAAAATAATTTTAATGTTTATTAGTGTTTAAATTTCCTCTCCTTTTATAGTCCAATGATATTAATAATCAAATGAACATTTCTGTGTACTTTTTTTTTTTTAACAGTTTGCTAGTAATAGTGTTAGAAGCATTCCACTTCGACCACAAAACTCTTGAAGAACAAATGGGAAAAATTGAGAATGAAGAAAGTAAGTTTCTTAAACTTTTTTCGTTTTTTTGTTGTTGTTGTTGTTGTTGTTTTTTGAGACGGAGTCTCTCTCGGTCGCCCAGGCTGGAGCACAGTGGCGCGATCTCAGCTCACTGCAAGGTCCGCCTCCCAGGTTCGCGCCATTCTCCTGCTTCAGCCTCCTGAGTAGCTGGGACTACAGGACTACAGGCGCCCACCACGCCGGCTAATTTTTTCATATTTTTAGTAGAGACGGGGTTTCCCTGTGTTAACCAGCATGGTCTCGATCTCCTGACCTCGTGATCCACCCGCCTCGGCCTCCCAAAGTGCTGGGATTACAGGCATGAGCCACCATGCCTGCCCCTTAAACTTTCTTAAACAAGATTTTTATCTTATTCTTGGATAGTTTATAATAATGAGTTAAAGATGGTGACAGTCAACTTATTCCCTTTGTCTGCTCTTACTAGCAATGGCCAGTTAATAAGTCAGGAGGGAAGCTAAAATGAATGGTTTAAGTATTCTTGGAAAACTTTATTTAACAGAAGAGAAGGCTAGTCTAAATTGTATCAGTGAAAAAATGTGAGCTGTAGATTATTTATATAGAAATCCAGTTTTATCACCTTATGTGAAAAGAGCATTACACAATGAATGGAAAGAAAGTGTAAGAAAATGAGTAATTAAAAATTAGAGCAGCAATTGGTGGAAAATCAACTGGATACAATAGAAAAAAATCAACAAAGCTAAAAATAAATATTTGAAAAGATTATGAATTGGGCCAGGGACAGTGGCTCACAACTGTAATCCCAGCTACTTAGAACATTATAAATTGGCAAAAGCCTGACAAGATTGATCTGTAAAAATAGAAGATGTAATAAACATTACTAGGAATTAAAAAGGGTCACAATTAAGTCAAAAGGTATCTTTGTATTTATAAATTTGAATACTTGGCTGAGATGTACAAATTCTTAGAAAAATATAATACAAAAACTGACTTTAGAAGAAAATAGAAAATCTAGATAGATTTCTAACCATTAAAGGAATTGAATGCACAGTTAGGCTGGGGCACGGTGACTCACGCCTGTAATCCCAGCACTTTGGGAGGCCAAGGCAGGTGGATCACTTGAGGCCAGGAGTTTGAGACCAGCCTGGTCAACATAGCAAAACCCTGTCTCTACTAAATATACAAAAAATTAGTTGGGCATGGTGGTGCACACTTGTAATCTCAACTACTCAGGAGGCTAAGGCACAAGAATTGCTTGAACCCAGGAGGCAGAGGTTGCAGTAAGCTGAGATCACACTACTGTACTCCAGCCTGGGTGACAGAGCAAGACTCTGTCTCAAAAAAAAAAACAAACAACAAAACTGCAGATTCAGGCACAGATTGGTTTATAGCTAAGTTTTACCAGCCATTCAAGGGGTAGATCATTTCAACCTATACCAGCTATTTCAGATGATTGGAAAAGAGGAATCCCCACTAACTTGTAAAATTGTTGTAATCGCATACCAGAAACTGACAAAGACTCTATGGGCAGTTGGCTGTCATTAGGATTTTCATGCTCATGAATGGAGGTGCTTTATTTGGTTAAGACGTTCCTGCCCCCCCCAAGCCTCCCAGTGTGTTCCCCAGTTACCCTGTACTTGCTGTTCTGTGTTCTTTTATAATCGGCAGTTTATTTGTCTCTCTCATTAAACTGTAAACTGTGAGAAAGCAAAACCCATAGCCCTCTCATTTACTGCCCTTTCCTCAGCACTTACCTTGCCTGCCCACAGTTGCTGATTAGATATTTTTTATCGGAAGTTGGATGTTGGTGGGAAAAACTGCTTACCACAACTGTGTGGTTTCCTTATTTGATTTAAGGTGACTTTTGTTGTTTATTAAACATAGATGCCATTGAAGCAGTTGAGTTACCAGAGCCTGAGGCCATGGAATTAGAGCATGTGGATGAGGAAGAGAAGGAAAATACATGCAAGAGTTTGTCAGACCAGGAACAGCCGGGAACCCCTGATCCAGCTGACCCTGGAGGGACATCAGCTAAAGAATCCGAGTGTATCACAAAGCCTGTCTCTTTCCTTCCTCAAAACAAGGAAGAATTAGAGAGAACAATTAAAAATATCCAAGGAACCATAACCGGGGATGTTCTACCCAGGCTACATAAATGCCTTGCATCTACGGTAATAACTTTATTTGGGGTCCAGCAGGTCTGTGTGAATTCTGGTGTTGCTGGAGCCCTGTCACACTGAGGCTCTTAGTGATTATTGATTGATTTCAGCTTTTAGATTTCCTTTTATCTCAACACTTCACAATTCACCCCTCTACTCTTATCTCTTTAACTTCAGGCTTATCCTGCTGCAACTAAGCAGTAACGCTCCTTCTTTATGATTTTGATGTGGTAGATAAATGCTTTTCCATCTCCAAAGTAGTTACTAAGAGACTCCCGTGTCCCAAACAGGTTATTAAAAATTAGAATATGTTTCCCTTTTGTACTTTTTGGTTAGTTCTGCACTATTCAAAATTCATCTTTCTCTTAGTTAACAGGGATAATATTTAGCAGTGCGTTCTCATGAAGCCAGAGCCTTTCCTTCCTTCTCAGGGTGAAACACGGGTTGGCTAACAATGGCTCAGGGACTAAATCTAGCCTGTGGCCTGTTTTTGTGTAGCTTTATTGGAACACGATTACCCATTTGTTTACATAGTGTTTAGTACTGACTTTTTATCACAACAGCAGAGTTAAGTTAGAGCCCATAAAGCCAAAAATACTGTCTGGCCCTCTTCAGAGAATGTTTGCTAACTCCTGGCATATAATATTGATTTGTATTTTTGTATATTTTGTATATTTGTAAGTAAACTTTTATTTGAGGCCCTGTATTTATATATACTAACAGTGTCACTCAAACACTTGACTCTTCCAACTGATACACATTTTATATGAGTTTCCTATACTTCACAGCAGTGAAAATCCACACTGGTGAAAATTTGGCTTTATTTTTTTTCTGATGGCTTCTTCGAAAAGTAGAACATTCTTACTCCTGTTATTTTTATAATTTTTAGAGGGCTATCCTCAAATTAGAGTTTTGGTTTATTTTTAAATAAACTTAGAAATGGGCTTAAGATCTATAGAAAGAGCTGTCTTTCTTTTCTTTTCTGTTTTTAAATGATCATCCATCCTTCTAGAAAAATTTGTCTTTCAAATACAAGGTTGCAGTGTTGGTAGATCACTGATCCATTTATTTTCATTTTAACTTAACCTAAATGTTTCTTGCAGACTAAAAGAGAAGAAGAACACAAGCTCATCAAGTCAAAGGTTGTGAATGATGAGGAAGTGGTTCGCGTTCCATTAGCATTTGCCATGGTTAAACTAATGCAGTCCCTTCCACAAGAAGTTATGGAAGCTAATCTGCCAAGGTATGTTTTGTAACAAATTAGAAGTTTGGTGAAACTCAAAAATTGCTTCTTTTCTTCCTTGTTTTTGAACCTTTTTTGTCAGGAAGAGGAAAAGTACTGTCATAACTTGCTGTGGTTTAGAATCTCGGAAATTTGAGTTATGAGTAATTAAGAGACAAAAGGATATATATATGTTTAATTGCTTCGTTTATTTGATTAGTCATTTTTCAACTTCTCATTTTCTAGTATTTTGCTGAAAGTGTGTGCCCTACTCAAGAACAGAGCCCAAGAAATCAGAGACATTGCACGCAGCACCCTTGCGAAAATAATAGAGGATCTTGGTGTGCACTTCCTCCAATATGTTTTAAAAGAATTACAGACTACCCTTGTCCGTGGATACCAGGTAAATTGCATCTTGTGCTTTATATTCAAGTTCTGTTGGAGTTAAAATATTTGCAACTTGAACACTGCAAGTTACGGAACTTCGGGCCTGTCTTTAATAAATTTGATCCACTGAGACACTGAGCAGTAATATTCAAAAGTTTCTAATTAGTATTAAGGCAATCTGTTATTTGAATAGTTCCTATATCTAATTTTT
>NW_012110919.1:12639101-12662853 GCF_000951035.1 Colobus angolensis palliatus
AAAAAAAGAGGACAGTAGTCTGTTCCACCTAGAGATTTACTGTTTCTGCTGTTCTTCCTTCATTTCTGAATTTCCACGCTTCTTTCTAATATCATTTTCCCGTAGTCTAGAGGGTGTCCTTTAGCAATGCTGTGGAGCAGGCACGATGGGAACAGAGTCTCTTAGTTTTCTTCTATGAATGTCTTCCTTTTACCTTCATTCCTGAAACATATTGTTGCTGGATATATAATTTCACTTTAACGGTTCTTTCTTTTTAGCTGTTTAGTTCTTTCCTTTAAAAATATTGTTCTACTTCCTTCCAACCTGTCTTTTCTTTTTTTTCCACATCAGGCAGATAATGCCCAACTATTGTAACAAGGTTGAAGGAGACACATCTCACACATAAACACAAAAACCCCATCATCACACTTACAAATTATGAAGCATCCCTTCCTGCCTTTCTGATGAGTTATTCAATTTGTTGCCCCCTTCTTACTAATGTGCTGTTTATCTTCGGCTGCTTTAAAGGCTTTGCCATTATTTTTCAGCAGTTTGATCATGATGTGTCTAAGTGTGGATTTCTTTGGGTTTACTCTGTGTGGCATTTGCTGAGATTCTTGGCCACATTTGAAGACGATTCAGCCAGTATTTGTTTGTGTTTTTGTTTCGTTTTGTTTTGTTTCTGGAGACAGTCTTGCTCTGTCACTCAGGCTGGAGTGCACCGGTGTGATCTTGACTTACTACAACTTCCATTTCTCAGGTTCAAGCAATTCGCATCCCTCAGCCTCCCAAGTAGCTGGGATGACAGGCATGAGCCACCACGCCCAGCTAATTGTTTTTGTATTTTTAGTAGCTATGGGGTTTCACCATGTTATCCAGGCTGGTCTCAAATTCCTGGCTTCAAGAGATCTGCCTGCCTCAGCCTCCCAAAATGCTGGGATTACAGACATGAGCGACCGCACCCAGCCCCAGTATTTTTTAAAATAAGTTTCCTGCAGTGCACTCTTTCTCCTCTCCTGGGACTCCAGTGAAATGAATGTTTGTTTTTCTCCCACTGGTTCCTGAGGCTGTATTTGTATAGATATATATATTTTGCTCTTCTTCCACTCTGTTTCGGTTGGATAATTTCTTTCGGTCTATCTGCGGGTTAACTGACTCTTCCCTCTTTCATATCTTTCTGCAATTGAGTTCATCCAATGAGTTTCTTATTTCAGTTTTTGGGTTTTTCAGTTCTAAAATATTCATTTATTTTTTCTTTAGATCTTCTATTTCTTTGCTGACACTTAATTTTTGCATTCGTTTAAGTCTTTCTGCTAGAAAACTGGGGCTTTATTTTTCCCACTCTGCCATGTGCCTCCTGCAGCTGTGCCCATGTCAGGGGCCAAACAATGGCAAGACAGAAAGAGAAAAGCAACTAGACTAGGCCAACCCTCTCAGAACTATAGTTCCAATGAATGTAGAGGAAACTTCCCCTCCCAGAGTTGTAGCTCCACCCATCCCCATTTCAAGGCCACTGCCACCACCACAGCATTGCGAGACATGGTCTATTGGGAACTGGACATACAAGGAGGAACACATCTCTGTTCTTGGGGATTCATGCACACATTTTTAAGGAACACCTGAGGTATTTAAATGAGTAGCGCTTTTTTTCTCTAACCATCTGTTCTTCAAGTCTATCCCATTATTTGTTAAAATAACTAAATTAGAGTTGAGAGAACAACTGATTTCAGCTTTAGTATTAATCATGTAGACTGTACCAAAATTGTTCTCTTCGAGCATCGCTCGTCATCCTCACCCCCACCAAAAGGATTTTTTACAGTTATAGGAGAGTTGGGCACAGTCGTGTGCACCTTTAGTGCCAGCGACTCAGGTGGCCGAAGTGGGAGGTGAACACCTTGAGCCCGGGGTGTTCAAAACCAGCACGATGACATAGCAAGACCCTGTCTCAAAAAATATATATATAAATTTCACAGCAAACATTTCAAATACAGATGCTTTTTGACTTTTTTGATGAGACAGTGTCCCAATAAATCCATTATAAAGTTGAAAAATCATAGATCCAAACAATGTAAATTGGGAACCCGTCTATATATAAAAGTACTTAAAGATCACAAGTAGGGGCCGAATGCTGTGGCTCACACCTGTAATCCCAGCACTTTGGAAAGCTGAGGTGGGCAGATCACTTGAGGTCAGGAGTTCAAGACCAGCCTGGCCAACATGCTGAAACCCTGTCTCTACTAAAAAATAGGTATATATAAAAATTAGCTGGGCATGGTGGCACATGCCTGTAATCCCAGCTACTTTGGAGACTGAGGCATAAGAATTTCTTGAGCCCGGAAGGCAGAGGTTGCAGTGAGCTGAGATCGCACCACTGCACTCCAGCCTGGGCAACAGAACAAGACTCTGCCTCCAAAAAAAATTAAAGATCACAAGGAGGTACATAAGAAACTATACCTTTAAGACCCAATCTATGTTTTGACAACTAAATGTTTCCTTAGCCTATGACCATTATCTGATATTTACCTTGATAATTTCACAGCCCTAGAAGCAGCATAAAGAATTCAAAAAGCTTGAGAGGCAGGATAACCTGTTGTAGAGCCTGAGACTGGCTTCTAATCTTCACTCCACCAGTTCCTACCCATGACCTCTTTGTGCCTCAGCTTCCTCATCTAAAAACTGCTCATAATGTAGTACCTATTCCATAGATTGGCTGAGTGAGGCTTAAATGATGTAATACATGCAAGGTATTCATACAGTACCTACCCTGTAGTAAACTCTCAGGAAACATCAGCTTGGTTGCTATGGGGTGCAAAAACTTGTTTCCTTCATAACCTTTTATTTACAAGCTTTGATTGCATTCAACATGGGCAAGCTCCTTAATTCACAGGTTGGTCTTCTTTTTGTAAAGTTCAAGATTCTTGGCCAGGCACAGTGGCTCACGCCTGTAATCACAGCACTTTGGGAGGCTGAGGCAGGCAGATCACCTGTGGTCAGGAGTTCGAGGTCGGGCTGACCAACATGATGAAACACCATCTTTACTAAAAGTACAAAAAAAATTAGCCAGGCATGGTGACGGGTGGGGCCGTAATCCTAGCTACTCGGGAGGCTGAGACAGAAGAATGTCTTGAACTCGGGAGACGGAGGTTGCAGTGAGCCGAGATCACGCCATTGCACTCTGGCCTGAGCTACAAGAGCAACACTCTGTCTGCAAAATAAATAAATAAATAAATAAATAAATAAAAATAAAGTTCAAGACTCTTGTGCCTCTCTTTATAAATCACTGGCCTGGTTTAGTCCCAACAATAGATCTAAGAAGGGTAGTGTGTTTCTGAACACCTTTGATACAAAGTGATCATTTGGTTACAAGATTTTAGATAGTGAAATAACTATGTGTCATTTGTCGAAGCTTCTCCTGGTAATAAAAGACATATAAACTCTGAGTGTGCTCTTTGCAGTGCTTCCTAGATCTTATGTTTTCCTAGTGTGACGTTGTTAACATTCATATTGTTACTCTGCATCTTACATTAGGTCCATGTGCTGACTTTCACTGTTCACATGTTGCTGCAAGGCCTCACCAATAAGCTGCAAGTCGGGGATTTGGACTCTTGTTTGGATATAATGATTGAGGTAAGACTTACAGAAATGAATTCTAATTTTTTTTTAAGTGGGCAAATGACACAAAAAAATCAATTCACAAAATAAGAAATGATAATAGCCCATAAAAATGAAAATAATGTAACACCTCATCTTTTAGATTAGCAGAGGTTTAAAAAGCTAAGACTAAAGTGAGATGGGCACTCTATCACTACAAGGAGGTCATCAATTGGTATGATCTTTCCGGAAAGTAAGTTGCCATTTTGTATCAAGAGCTTTTGATATGAGAAAAGATTTTCAGTCACATCTAAGAATCTATTTCTAAGAAATAAATTATGTTCACAGGAGCTTTATTTATAATACAGTGGGAAATTACTAATAACTTTTAAAATTGGGCTGGGTGATATGGCTTATGCCTGTATAACCCCAACACTTCGGGAGGCTGAGGTGGGCAGATCACTTGAGGCCAGGAGTTCAAAACCGGCCTGGCCATCATGGTGAAACCCCGTCTCTAACAAAAATACAAATATTAGCCAGGCATGGTGGTGCGCGCCTATAATCCCAGCTACCCAGGAGGCTGAAGCAGGAGAATCGCTTGAACCTGGGAGGTGGAAGTTTCAGTGAGCACAGATCATGTCACTGCACTTCAGCCTGGGCGACAGAGTGAGACTCTGTCTCAAAAAAAATGAAAAGAAAAAATAGGATAGTGTGCTAATTTGGAGGCTACAATTGTGAAGAGAATAAATTTGCCACATAAGTTTTTGTTCATTTGTTTTAAAATGTAGACACTAACATTTTGAATTTCAATTTAAATATTTACATTAGACCAGGCACAGTGGCTCACACCTGTAATCCCAGCACTTTGGGAGGCTGAGGCGGGTGGATCACTTGAGACCAGAAGTTTGAGACCAGCCTGGGCTACGTGGTGAAACCCCATCTCTGCTAAAAGTACAAAAATGAATCAGGTGGGGTGGCAAATGCCTGTATTCCCACCTACTTGGGAGGCTGAGACATAAGAATTGCTTGAACCCAGGAGGTAGAGGTTGCAGTGAGCTGAGATCACACTACTGCACTCCAGCCTGGGTGACAGAGTGGGACTTTGTCTCAAAAAATAAGATAATTAATTAGATTAATAATTAGATTGCAAATATTTGTAATTTATTATTAGAGTGTAAATAATTAGATTGCAAAGATTCTGAGAACTTCTTGAAGGAAAATTGAGCTACTCTTTGGTGCATCAAAAAAGAAGTAACTGTCTATACCATCATACAATTATATATGTACATCTGTGAAGGATTTTTGTTTCCCATTAGTATCAGCCTTTAAGTGTTTCTTATGTGTTTGCATTGAAAATGCAAAATTGCATTGAAAACAAGTGCATTCTAAAAGAAATGTCTTCCATCTAATTTGAGCCCAGTCCAACTTGCATTTCTTTGATTAGGACATGCCAGGGCCTCTATTCAGTAACTGCATATGTTGGCATATCTTGCTGAGTTCACATAATTGCCATTTGTCCTTTTTCTTCCAAAGATTTTTAACCATGAGTTGTTTGGTGCTATTGCTGAAGAGAAGGAAGTAAAGCAGATCCTCTCCAAAGTCATGGAAGCACGAAGAAGCAAAAGTTATGACTCTTATGAAATCCTGGGCAAGTTTGTAGGAAAAGATCAGGTTACAAAACTTATCCTTCCCTTGAAAGAGGTAAGGACTTGAATGCAATTCAGGAGATCACAGCATTGGAATCTCATGAGTTCCTAAAAGGAACGATGCGGGGCAACCTGAAACACTGTTCTTGATCGTGCATGATTTCCTTAGGTGCTAGGGCCCCAGGACCATATGGCCAATGAGTGCTTTGATTCAAAAGTCATAGTCCCCAGTGTAAACCCTGAGATGAGAAAGAAAGGCAACAGGAATTGAGTGCAGATGAAGATTATAGCTAGGTCAAGTCAGCAGCTAAGAACATGAAGAAATCCTGAGGCACACAAGCCACATAGTGCTTATCTCTGAGGTTGAGGTTATAAGTAACATTTCTTTATATGTTATGTCCATGTTTGAAATTTTATTAAGAATTTATTTTAGGCCAGGCATGGTGGCTCACACCTGTAAATCCAGCACTTTGGAAGGCCAAGATGGCAGGAATTGCTTGAGTCCAGGAGTTCGAGACCAGCCCGGGGCAACATAGCAAGAACCTGTCTTGATTAAAAATGTATATTTACATTTACAAAAAAATTCATTTTAATTATGAGTAAATATATATTAGAAAACTTTTGGACACAGGTTGCCACTTCCAGGTTGCCAAGAGGAAGAAAACTGGCATTTATTGACATATTATATTCTAAGCACTGCTACATTCTCTCTCCTAATCTGCACACCCTGTGAGATTGATGGTACTTCCATTTTACAAATAAGAAAATTCAGGCTTGGAAAGGTAGAACGGAATATGGTTAAAGAGAAAAGTCAGGGTTTAGTTCCAGATCTTTCTGATCCAAGTTCACATTCCTACCATGGTTTCATTCTGCCTCCTGAAGCTCAGGGACTGTAATTTACCCACCTTCCTGTTGATTTCTGTGCCTGTTGCAGAGGTGAACATCAGTAAATGTTATTGATTTATTAGTTTTGTATATTAAAACTAGAGCAAAGAGCGCTATCTATTGACATGAATTACATTAGGTCTAAATGTTCTGGTGCTAGATGAACTCCATAATTACTCCTAGAATGCGTTTAGTTTTATCTGAGCCTTATCTAAGAGTGTTAGATGCATTTTGAGGATGAAAAAGAGTCAACAGAGCACATATATCCATGATGTATATTACAAAGTCCCTCCAAGGTATTGAGATTTATTAATACTATGTCTCATGCAAGATAATAACTCTGAAGCACCGAGTATTTCCTGAGGTTGCTGATCCTGGTTCCCATTAGGTTCCTCTGATTTGGCCCAATAATTGATATCAGACCCTGAGGCTTGGCCATGACAGCACTTCATTCTCGTGGTTTCCTATGAGGAGTGAATACATTTTGTTGATTGTGTGTGTGTGTGTGTGTGTGTGTGTGTGTTTGCCTCTAAGTTACTCCTGTTAATGTACCAGGAGAGTTGATGTTAACTCAGGAGTCTCAGATCTCTGGCATTGTGCCCTGAGGCCTCACCAGCAGAGAACAGGGAGGGAGTGGAGGAAACCCCGAGGCTCACAAGCCTGCACAGTGGTTCTTCCTGGGATTGAGATTATAGGTCACTTTCACCTTATATGTTATATCTGTGTTTGAAATTATATTAAGAATGTTTTTTAATTAGGAGAAAGCCAAACATATTAGAAAGCCAATATATAAAAGAAAACCACCATTATGACAAATCAAAATGCTTTTCTGTGTCATCTCAGCATGACATTTATGTTTTGCCTTTAGATCTTACAAAATACCACGAGTTTGAAACTGGCCCGAAAAGTTCATGAAACTTTACGCCGAATCACAGTGGGATTAATTGTAAATCAGGAAATGACGGCTGAATCCATTCTATTACTCAGTTATGGTTTGATCAGTGAAAATCTTCCCCTGTTAACAGAGAAAGAAAAGTAAGTTGGAAAAAAAACAAACTGTCATTTAGGTCTCTGCGTCTGATAAGCCATTCTGTGGGTTGTTTTAATACTTTCCTTTAGTAAAACATAAAATTGTATCCACTTGAGTTCTCAGATGGTGCTTTATGGTGTGATACATTTCAACATGAGATTTTCTCATAAATGAGGTAGCTGTGACAGCAGACAATTATTTTGGCATTTCTCTGATACCATTTTGTTTTAAAGATTTATTGGTTCAAAGATAGGATAGATTTAAAATCTATATCTTATATTCTGATTAAACAGAGATTGAGACCTTAAAAGATGTTAAAATATCTTAAAAGCCGGGTGCGGTGGCTCATGCCTGTAATCCCAGCACTTTGGGAGGCTGAGATGGGCAGATCACCTGAGGTCAGGAGTTTGAGACCAGCCTGGCCAACTTGGTGAAACCCCGTCTCTCCTAAAAATACAAAAATGAGCCAGACATAGTGCTGGGCACCTGTAATCCCAGCTACACAGGAAGCAGAGGCAGGAGAATCACTTGAACATGGGAGGCGGAGGTTGCAGTGAGCCGAGATCGCACCACTGCACTCCAGCCTGGGCAACAGAGTTAAAAAAAAAAAAAAGAAATCTTATATATTAGTAAACTTCCTTTTGTTTCTGTGGTCTAAGAGAGACTCATTGGCATTTATTTTCAGGAATTGAACAAGGGAGTGTCCTGCTGTTGATCTTAATGTAAATATATTGTCCTAGTAACCTTAATCAACAGCCTAATAATCTTCTGTGTCTCATGGTTTGGGGTTTGGGGGAGGGTGCACAACCTGAGCAAATGGCACATTATTTAGTGCTGGGCTGTCGTCACTTTAGAAGGGCCACTGTGACTTCTTGGAATGCAGCTGACAGTGTTCTTTCCCCTCTTCTCACGTCACGTGATTGACAGAAATCCAGTAGCCCCAGCACCAGATCCACGTCTACCACCCCAGAGCTGCCTTCTGCTTCCCCCAACTCCAGTTCGAGGTGGACAGAAAGCTGTTGTGAGCAGGAAAACCAACATGTACATATTTATTGAGTCCGGGCTTCGGGTAAGAATTAACCTTAAAATGAGACTTGCTACTTTCAGGGAGTCTGCACCTTTTAATCTTCTGTTGAATTTCTTTCTTTTTTTTTTTTTGAAACAGAGTTTCGCTCTTTTTGCTCAGGCTGGAGTGCAATGGCACGATCTCGGCTCACTGCAACCTCCACCTCTCAGGTTCAAGCGATTCTCCTGCCTCAGCCTCCCAAAGTGCTGGGATAATAGGCGTGAGCCACCGCACCCGGCCTTCTGTTGAATTTCTAGTACTGCTCACTTCCATTGGAAATGCCTTACTGTAAATACATTTTAGATTTTTTTTTTTCTACAGGTACATTGGTCCATTTACTATTTATCTCTTCCAGCACTTACATTAAAAGATATAATTGTCCCAGAATTAATGATTCTGCTCTAATATGTATTAAGGTCTTACTGGTGCTTTGCCCATGAGCCCCTCTGAACCACTTTGAATTTTTTTAAAAGATGGTGAGTGGCCAGACATGGTGGCTCACACCCATAATTCCAGCACTTCGGGAGGCTAAGGCAGGAGGATCACTTGAGGAGAGGAGTCTGCTGAAACCAGCCTGGGCAACATAGCAAGACTCTGTCTCTACAAAAAAAATATATATATATTTTTTAATTAGCCAGATGTGATGACATGTACCTGTAGTCCTAGTTACTCAGGAGGGTAAGGTGAGAGAATCACTTGAGCCCAGGAGTTTGAGGCTGCAGTGAGCTATTATCATACCACTGCACTCCAGCGTAGACAATATAGTGAGACCCTGTCTCTAAAAAAATAACAGTAATAATAATGAAATAAAAGATGGTGAGCTTTTAAAAGAACAAATCTGATCATTTCCTTTTTAAAACCCTTCATTGACTCATACTTTTCTAACACACATTCCAGCCACCGTGGCTTCCCTTTCCATCTAGAAAGTCACATACTCTTTCCTGCCCTAGGAGCTCACCACCCACTCTTTGCTCTACCAGATTCCCACAGAACTCTCAAAGCACCCTACCTGTGCATGTCGTTATTTCCTTAGAGTCTGCCTAAGATCCATCAAGGCAGAGACCATGTCCATCCTGGTTATTGCCATGTCCTGCGTACTGAGCCAGTGCCTGGAATCACAGTAGATCCTGAGAAAATGGACTCTGGTAAACAGACGTAGCATCTCAGCTGCATAGCAAGCTCTCACCTTGACTTACTGAGACTCTCTCAGGCAGTTTGTCATTCCTTAAAATATTTTATCATTTCAAATAGAAGTATCTTAACATTTGCTTTTCTCTAAACATCATTTCACATTTACCTAACTCATCTGGTCTAATGGGCAACTAATGTGAAATATCTTTCTGAACTCTGTTAGCTGCTGCATCTGAGTCTGAAGACTTCCAAGATCAAGTCTTCAAGTGAACATGTCCTGGAAATGCTGGATCCTTTTGTGTCTCTCCTCATAGACTGCCTGGGCTCCATGGATGTGAAGGTAAGCATCGGTTTGCACTCTGCATTGGAGCATTTTATTCTTCAGAAGAACTATGTTTTGCAGAATACCTAATGGTTATGCTTGGGCTCAAGCTTTATGAGATGATTGAGGTTTTTTTGTTTGTTTGGTTGGTGGGTTTTTTTTTCTTTTTTTGGAGACAGAGTAGCTCTGTCACCCAGGCTGGAGTGCAATGGTGCGATCTTGACTCATTGCAACCTCCACCTCCCAGGTTCAGGGGATTCTTCTGCCTCAGCCTCGCCGCAGCCTCCCAAGTAGCGGGGACTACGGGTGCATACCACCATGCCCGGCTAACTTTTGTATTTTTAGTAGACACAGGGTTTCATCATGTTGGCCAGACTGGTCTCGAACCCCTGACCTCAGATGATCCGCCCACCTCGGCCTCCTAAAATGCTGGGATTACAGGTGTGAACCACTGTGCCTGGCCGAGATGATTGAGTTTTTAAAGGGATTTATGACATCATGAACTACCACTATTTGCTACATTAAATCACTTCCCAATTTACTAATTCTATAAATTTGGATAGACTTTAACAGTTTTAAAAGCCCCCCTAGGTACATTAAGTATTTCATTTGATCCTCACAACTTCATG
This sequence comes from Colobus angolensis palliatus, assembly GCF_000951035.1. Lineage (NCBI taxonomy): Eukaryota > Metazoa > Chordata > Mammalia > Primates > Cercopithecidae > Colobus > Colobus angolensis. The sequence continues at coordinate 12,649,381 of NW_012110919.1, forward strand.
AGGGTGAAGGATTTTGTCCCCTTACCGGTAAGTCATCATCATTGTCACCTTTGTTACTATTACTGCTCCACGCTGTGAATCCGAAGAACATTATTTCTGATCCTCACAACCCTCCCTGAGGCATATATTCTTACTATTTCTGTTTTATAAATGAGAAAATTAGGGCGAGGGTCTAGGTACAGGTCTAGGCTATGAACCTAGGTCTGTCAGACTCCAATGCCTACACAGGTCCCATTTTTCTCATATCACCTGCTTTACAGATGAAGGTGCCAAGAGGTTAAGTAACATCTCTAGAGTCAAACAGGTAATCAGTTGCAGAGCTGGGATGTAAGCCAACGTCTTTCTGACTCCCAGGCTCGCTCTTCTGTGTCTTAATCCAGCCCACTGAGGAGCTCTCAGCAGCCAGAGCAGCACAGGTATTATTAGATAGAGCTGAACTAGCTGATCCAGGTGCTTTCAAAGGTTTGGCCTTGGAAGTTCAGGGAGCTCAGCACACTTTTTCCATATCTTTTGCAATAGCACTTAACTATATTAACTGTTAGTCAATTGTTCCTATGCCTAATTTCTGAATTAACCATCTGCTGCGTAAGTGCAGAGATAGTATCCTTTTTATCTTTGTATTTATAATACCCAGTAGAGTGCCTTGTATACCTAATTCAAGCTTAGTAAGAGTAGATTACATTGAAGTACCATTCTAGAAAACATAAAAGTCATTTAAGATGTATTTTTCCAAAAAGAATTGTAAAATTGACCAACCTATCCAAATCATATAACCTCCATAAACCCCTATAAGCAGGTTAAAAATATGGCCGGGCTTGGTGGCTCGGCCCTATGACCCCAGCTCTTGGGAGGCTGAGGCAGGAGGATTGCTTGAGCCCAGGAGTTCAAGACCAGCCCAAAAATGTTTAAACAAAGATTAAATTATGAAAAGAATATGGTGCCTTTTCTTATTTCCTTATGATCTACCATCATAAGGATCCATTGTTATGGATAAGCAATAAATTCTTCTACAATCAGGAAATGGAAACGTCTTTATCTTCTTACCTTTTGGGCACAGTTCTTCCAGAGTGGACTGGGCTTAGCATCTTATTTATTCGGCACAATCATTTAAAGAGTCTGCATAGCCTCAGGTGCTGGATTGTTGGATTCGGTCACATCACAAGTTGGTGGTGTTTTGTTTTGTTTTTTTCAGGTGATCACAGGTGCTCTACAATGCCTCATCTGGGTCTTGAAGTTCCCGCTGCCTTCCATAGAAACAAAAGCAGAGCAGCTGACAAAACACCTCTTCCTTCTGCTGAAGGACTATGCAAAGCTGGGGGCTGCCAGGGGCCAGAACTTCCACCTGGTGGTCAATTGTTTCAAGGTGAGATGTCTTCACTTGCACTTGGAAAAAGCCAGGATGGAGCCGGATGCAGTGGCTTACACCTATAATCCCAGCACTTTGGGAGGATGAGGTGGGAGGACTGCTTGGGCCTAAGAGTTCAAGACCAGCTTGGTCAACTTAACGAGACCCTGTCTCTACATTAAAAAAAAAAAAAATTAACTGGGCATGGTGATGTGTACCTGTAGTTCCAGCTACTTGGGATGCTGAGGCAGGACGATCACTTGACAGGAGTTAGAGGCTGCAGTGGGCTGTGATCACATCACTGCACTCCAGCCTGGGTGACAGAGCGAGACCCTGGCTCATAAAAAACTAGAACCAGGATTAACATCAAAGTTAGTTTTCCCCATTGCCCTTTGTTGTTATGGCCAGAATTTTTTCCAGAGTTATTTGCCAAGGCTAGAGGGCTGGCATCCTGTGTGGAAAAGCATACTTGTGTGTTGTGTTAAGTCCTTGTCATTTCACTGGATCCCAACTGTGGGATGTGCTGGCGGTTAACATCACTATTGTAACTTGCAGTGTGTGACCATACTTGTCAAGAAAGTCAAGTCTTACCAGATAACTGAAAAACAGCTCCAAGTTCTACTGGCCTATGCTGAGGAGGACATTTATGATACTTCAAGACAAGCCACTGCCTTTGGTCTTCTGAAGGTATGGTGTCACCAGAATGTTGACTGTTACAGTTTATGAGCTTCACAGCAGATATTTTGAACACATGGATCATAATGTTTTGACTAGCCGTAGACTTCTGAAATTGAGTAATTTGTAAAGATTATTATGATTTTGGTGGGTCAATTACAGGCAAACATTTGCTTATGAAAAGTGTTTAAATGTGAGCTCTGTGTTAACATTTCTAGGGAATTCTCTACAAATACAGGTATTATCTTTTTATTTATATGTTTTTCTTCTTAGTGTAGTAAAATGTACATAACATAAAACACACCATTTTTTAAAATTCACAATTTTTACCAATTTGAAGTATACGTTTAAGTGTTGTGTGTTCTTTGTGCTTAAGTGTGTATCCTTTTTTCTTTTGAAGTTACTCTACTGTGTTTGAAAATTTCCTGTGATTGCTTTAGCATCAACTCTGCTTCCATCCATCTGCAGCAGAACACATGAAATGAGTATGTCTTTTCCTTTTGTATCTTAGGCAATTTTATCAAGAAAGCTGTTGGTCCCAGAAATCGATGATGTCATGCGGAAAGTATCCAAGTTGGCAGTCTCTGCACAAAGTGAACCTGCCAGGGTCCAGTGCAGACAGGTTTGTAGAGAGCACTTATCCCCGTAGCAAGGGCTGGGCCCTGCCGCATCTGTCTGGCAGAGGTGTCAACATTGGCTGAATTCTGAAGACTACCTTGTGTCATGTTGGTGCTTTATGCTGAGACTCAGGCGTCCTGGTGCAGGAGGTCAGGGGAGGCTTTTCTGGGGACTGACGGGCTGGCCAAAATTTGAAGGAAGAAAAAGACTTAGTTTTACCGGTGAGAGGGCAGTAGAGGCTTGAGGTGAGTGAGAGCTTAGCTCGGTTGAGGAGCTCAACACAGGTAAGTGAATTGAGGGGTGGGGAGCCAGGTTGGGCAGGACCTTGTGGTCTTGTTAAAGATTTTGGGCTTTGTTTTTTTGTTTTTTTTTTGAGATGGAGTCTCGCTCTGTCACCAGGCTGGAGTGCAGTGGTGTGATCTCGGCTCACTGTCACCTCCGCCTCCCATTTTCAGGCGATTCTCCTGGCTCAGCCTCCCAAGTAGCTGGGACTACAGGCGCCCGCCACCATGCCCAGCTTATTTTTGTATTTTTAGTAGAGATGAAGTTTCACCATGTTGGTCAGGATGGTCTCAATCTCTTGACCTCGTGATCCACCCACCTTGGCCTCCCAAAGTGCTGGGATTACAGGCGTGAGCCATGGCGCCCAGCGGGGCTTTTTCTAATAGTAAGGAGCTATTTAAATCCTTAGGGAGAGGAGTGACAGGATCAGGTTTGTATCCATACATCTGTCAATATCTAATTTTATGAGCACATACTGTGCCCAAGGAGGTGGAAAGGTCTAAGTTGGAAATAGGAACTCAGGGTTGCAGGTGGGTTTGGGCTGCTGAGGAGGCCAGGAAGGGAAGATGCATGTCTCTGGAAATAATTGCTTGGCGACTGTTAGGAAGAAGAAGGGTCAACTGCTATTAAGCACTAGCTGTGTGCCTAGCATTTTAAATGCATGACCTCTGTTTACAAGTACCCTTCAGAAGAAACAGTATCCCCATTTTATGGCTAGGTAAAGGCAGGCTTTGGAAACTTGAATGATGTCGCTTAGTTCTCACAGTTTATTAATAAAGGAAGCTAGATACTACAGTGGTTTGAAAGTGCAGCCTTTGAACACAGACTAGGCGTGGAATTCTGGCAGTGTCACCTGAGCAAGTTTCTTATTGTCTCTGGACCAACTTTATTCCCTTCAACTAGAAAATGGGCTGTTATCACATACTTCCTATGGGAATGATGAGATTTAACTGAGAGACACTTAACGCAGTGCTTGGCACATAGAGGGTTTATAGTAAATGCATTAGTTATTACTATCAGTATTGATATTATCACTATGTTGTTACTCTTGTTGAAGGGGAGATACCAGGTTGGACCATAGTCCATACTGTGGTACACCTGTCACACCTGTCACAGAGAGATCAGCTTCCAACCTGTGGGCTTAGATTTGAAGTCTTAAACCACAGTGCCAGTGGCGGGCCAGGGCTTGTCTCTGTCAGGCACCATAGGGCAGGACCAGATAAATGGTGGGAGAAATGAAAAGTCACAGCTGGTATTGACTTTATAGGCAGATTTAGCTGGAGTCCATTGGAAAGCCTGATTGATTGCCATTCTTGAAAGTTTTTATAACCTACCAATGAGTTCCAGAAAGCAGCTTAGGAAACAGGAATACTGGAGACGAGATCCAAATAATCATCTGTGTGACTTTTGTTCCTAGGTTTTTCTGAAATATATTCTTGACTATCCCCTGGGTGACAAATTGAGACCAAACTTGGAATTCATGCTCGCTCAACTGAAGTAAGCTCAGCTATTAACTACACATGGGCGGAGGGTAGTTTCTTCTTTCCCTTCAACATGGCAGCTGTCTTAAAAAGGACGAGGCCTAAGCATAATGGTGCATTCTCTGAGCATATTGTTATATGACTCATTAACTCGGTAATCAGACATTGTACTTGGCTTCACATAGCCTTTCTCTGAGTTGCTTTTCAATCTAGTTTAATGGTTGATTGTCCTAAGAGTCCACTTAGGAGAATGTTGAAATCTGACACAATTGCATTTAAAACTGCACAATGGTAGCTTAATGGATATATACAAGCATTAAAAGTAGGGAAACAGAACATTTTCCGTTTTTTAAAGAAGTAAACTGACACCTTGATACAACGTTTTACATTTTTTAATAATTATTGGTAAATTTAGAAGATACTAACAAATCCACCTAATGTCCTTCCTCTAGTTACGAACACGAGACCGGGAGAGAGTCCACCTTGGAAATGATCGCCTATGTCTTTGACACGTTCCCTCAGGTACTGTGACCCCAGAGATAAGCCCCGTGACCCCTGGAAGTCCTCAGTCCCCCTTTGCTAGAGCATCTGTAGGAATTCCATTCTGAGTGCTCACACGTGCCTCTTTTCTTTTAGGGGCTGCTCCATGAGAACTGTGGAATGTTCTTTATCCCTCTTTGTCTAATGACAATCAATGATGACTCTGCCACGTGCAAAAAGATGGCATCCATGACAATCAAGTCCCTACTTGGTAAAATCAGCCTCGAGAAAAAAGACTGGCTGTTTGATATGGTTACCACTTGGTTTGGAGCAAAAAAGGTGTGCGTTGCTGTTAGTCACAGTTCAGTGACAAGTCTTAGCTTTGGGGATCATAGTTGAAGTAAGAATATATGTTATACACTGTTGAATTGGTTTTTTTCCCCACATAGTGTTATTTTTGTCTGATTATGCAAATAGTATATTCTTAAAGTTTCCCAAAGTGTAAGAAGTTATAGAAAGTAATATAAAAATCACCTGTATTCATACTATGTTATTGTTAGGAAAGTATTCCACTACATGAATGTATCATAAATGACTTAACCAGCTCCTAATGATGAATACCTTTGTTTCCAATTTTACATATTCGATTTCTGAAATGTAATTTTTATCCTTTTATCCACTTGGTACCTCTCCCACCATCATTGTTGGCTCATCTTTGTGAAACATAAACAACATATGCCCTGTGTTAATGAGTAACTTGTTGCATACTCACTTAATGTGGGGTGGGCATGAGACTTCTTTCCATTTCCTTTTAATTTAAAATGGAAAAAAAAAAATACTAAAGTACTCAGTGGATAATAATAATGCCTCTTTTTAAAACATTATTCTTGGTGTAAAAATTTCCCCACATCTTGTATATTGGCCATCAAAGCCCATAATTTACTGATTTCTGGCATCAGAAAGAAATGTTTATTGTCTCTGAATGTTGAGGACAAAATAATGCCCACCTTTATTTTACAGTTTCAGAAAAGGCCTCCCAAGTTCTCTTGACATTGTCTTGTGGTTTATTTTTGGTAGCGCTTAAATAGACAGCTTGCTGCCCTGATCTGTGGCTTGTTTGTGGAAAGCGAAGGAGTTGATTTTGAGAAAAGACTTGGAACTGTCCTTCCTGTGATTGAAAAGGAAATTGATCCTGAAAACTTTAAAGATGTAAGTAATTTGCTAGGGAATACAACTTTTCTAACTTACAGTTTTACTTGTGGTGATGTAGCTAACAGATTAGATATTAGCTTATAGGTTAAATATTTATATTTATAGCTATATCTATTTATAGCTAACCGATTAAATATTTGTGTTCACACAGTGTCCTTTATTATAAAAGCAAAAATTCAGTGTAGTTGGAACTTTATAAAATGAGCGCTATAGCCAGGCATGGTAGCGCATGCCTGTAATTCCACCTTTTCAGGAGGCTGAGGCAGGAGGACCGTGCCACTATACTCCAGCCTGGCTAACAGAGCAAGACCCTGACTCAAAAAAAAAGGGGGGCAGTTGGGAGATTAAAGTATCTTCATGGTATATGAAGATCAAAGGTTCTCAACTCGGGTGATTTTGCCCCCCGAGGTGACATTTGGCAATGTCTGGGAACATTTTTGATTGTCACAAATCGAGGGTGGAGTTGCTACTGGCGTCTAGAACATAGAGGAGCTGGGATGCTGGTAACATCCTACAGTGCCCATGGCAGCCCCCACAGCAAAGCATCATCTGGCCCACAATGTCAGGAGTGCCAAGGGAGGTTCTGAAACGGGTGGATTTACATGCTGGAGTAAAAATGTCCATCAGATACTTTCAGATTGTTGTTTATATTGATTTACATCTGTCTTGTTTTTAGATCATGGAAGAAACTGAAGAAAAAGCTGCAGATCGCCTTCTGTTTAATTTTCTTACACTGATAACTAAACTTATCAAGGAATGTAATATTATTCAGTTTACCAAACCCGCTAAGACTTTGAGTAAAATCTGGAGTAAGTATTTCCTTTTTTATTTAAATCTAAAAACAAATACATTTGTTGTCATAGAATTATTGAAAGTAGATTTGAGAAATTCGAATATGAATACTTCAGAAAGTATACAATGTCAGGAAAAGAGTCCATGAGAAAAAACTTAAAAGGTTATTTCAGAGTGATTACAGTGAAAATGTTCCCTTCTGGAAAAAAAAAAAAACCGTATCTATGATTTCATAAGTAATACCTTTCATTTATAAAAGAAAGAATATTTATTCTGGGGAAATAAAAGGAAGGGAAAAAATTCTCAAAGTCCTGTTTGGTAGTTAATAATTTCAGATATGTGTCTCTTTTTTTCCTATTTATTTATTTTCCCTCAGGTACAACTGAGAAGTAAAAACTATATATTTATGGTGTACAATGTATTGTTTTGATGTATGCACTTGTGGTCAATATTTCCATCCAGTCTTTCTTTTGTTCAATAGGCATAGGGTTTTTTTTGAGAGGTTGCTTAGTTCCATATAAACTTTGATATCCTGTTTGTACCTAAGTAAGCATATTACTATCTATAACACACCTAGTAGATATCTTTTTAAATAGCTATATAGTAGTCCATTATATACATATGCCATTATTTACTAAATGATTTCACAAGTTGTCAACACAGTTGTGCATCACCTAACAATAGAGATACGTTCTGAGAAATATGTCGTTATGCGATTTTGTTGTTTGAACTTCCTAACAGTATACTTAGACAAATCTAGATGGTATAGCCTATTACACCCTTCGACTATGTGGTCCAGCCTATTGCTAACTATTGCTAAAAACCTGTGCAGCGTGTATGTACTGTACTGAATACTGTAGGCATTTGTAACACAGGGTCTTTGTGTATCTAAATGTAGCCAAACATAGAAACGGTACAGTAAAAATATAGTGTGTATTTTTTTTTTTAATGAGTAGTGCCAAACTGTTTTATAATCTTATGGAACCACTTCTTCTTTTTTTTTTTTTTTTTTTTTTTTTTTTTTTTCGAGACAGAGTCTCACTCTGTCACCCAGACTGGAGGGCGATGGCACAATCTCGGCTCACTACAACCTCCTCTGCCTCCCAGGCTCAAGTGATTCTTCTGCCTTAGCCTCCCAAGTAGCTGGGATTACAGGCACATGCTACCACACCCGGCTAATTTTTGTATTTTTATAGAGATGGGGTTTCACCATATTGGCCAGGCTGGTCTTGAACTCCTGACCTCAGGTGATCCACCCTCCTCGGCCTCCCAAAGTGCTGGGATTACAGGCGTGAGCCACTGCGCCTGGCCAGGACCACGACTTATGTGGTCTGTTGTTAAATGAAATAAAATATTCACCTGGTTTAAGAGCCAGAACTCAGATTTTGTGAGAAATAACAAGGTTACTGTATGACCTACTCAGGTGTGGCTTCATTGCAACATGGCCACATTATTACAGAGATTCGTATATATCAAAAGTAAAAATATGTCTATGAAATATAGCAGCAAAGACTAAAACTGAGATATGACATGGTTAATCCATCCTGTTCCCCAACACCCACATTATAAAACTTTTTTTTTTTTTTTTGAGACGGAGTCTTGCTCTGTCGCCAGGCTGGAGTGCAGTGGTGCGATCTCAGCTCACTGCAACCTCTGCCTCCCAGGTTCAAGCGATTCTCCTGCCTTAGCCTCCTGAGTAGCTGGGACTGCAGGCGCCCGCCACCACACCCAGCTAATTTTTGTATTTTTAGTAGAGACAGGGTTTCACCATGTTGGCCAGGATGGTCTCCATCTCTTGACCTCGTGATCCAACTGCCTCAGCCTCCCAACTAGGTATGAGATATGCATCCAGCCTAAAACTTTTTTTCTTTACTTTTTACTTTACACGGAGGGGAAATACAGCAGGGAAGGGCAAGTTTGGGGCTCAGTGGAGTGGTGGTCACTGGAGAGGGGTCACACTCAAGGCCAATGATGTTTTTTCGAAGATAATTTTTAGACCATTAGTGTAGTCAGACTTTTAATTTGCTTATTTAGCATGCCCATCTTTCATTATGTGTTTAAGTTCTTTATAAGCATTGGGAAATAAGATTAATACTGTCTGTGCTGCCTCTTGAGAACTTTGTTGATGGTTAAATGAGATCATGTTCATGAAAAATGTTAGAGTCTGGGCTGAGCATGGTGGCTCATGCCTATCATCCCAGCACTTTGGGAGGGTGAGGCTTGCAGATTGCTTGAGCTCAGGAGTTCGAGACCAGCATGGGCAACATGGCAAAACCCCATCTCTACAAAAAATACTTTCTGAGTATGGTGTATGGAGAATGGCCATGTAGCCAAAAATGCTGAAGAATTAAGAGTTTGAAGGTCAGATCAAGCTGGGGCCCAGGCCTGGCTCTGCCTGTTATAGCTTAGCATGTCACGCAGCCTCTCTGGAACACTTGTTTCTTCATCTATAAGATAGAAATTATAATTCCAACATCACAGAATTGTTATAAGATAATACATGTAACACATGTCTAAATGAGATAATACATGTAACACAATTAGCCCTGTCCCTGGCATATAGAAAACCTTCAGTAAGTAGATGATAGCTTTACAGGCAGCTACTTGGAGCCACGAATTCTACTGATTAGAAACAAACCTATACCTGTATACATACTTATATTACTTTAGAAAATGTAACTGTTGGCTAGGCACGGTGGCTCACACCTGTAATCCCAGCCCTTTGGAAGGCTGAGGCAGGTGGATCGCTTAAGGAGTTTGATACCAGCCTGGCCAACATGATGAAACCCTGTCTCTACTAAAAATACAAAAATTAGCTGGGTGTGGTGGTGAGTGCCTGAGTAAGTTACTCAGGAGGCAGAGGCAGGGGCATTGCTTGAACCCAGGAGGTTGTAGTGAGCCAAGAGTATACCACTGCACTCCAGCCTGGGCGATGGGAATGAAACCCTGTCTCAGAAAAAAAAAAAAAAAGAAAGAAAATGTAACTGTTAATTTCACCTTATCTCCCTTGACTCTGAAACTAGTTCTTATGAAACTGGTCTGTTTGTGCCCCATTAGAGTCATTTAACCACTCTAGGAGTTGGTTTTCTAGTCGTTTCCAGTGCTTCTTCCACCTCACTTCTCTCTAGCTTCTGTGGGCTTTTGGGAAGCAAGGACTATTTGTCGTTTTCTAAATTGATGCATAATTATACCTACTTATGGGGTATCTATGGTATTTTGATACATGCATACAATGTCCAGTGATCCAATTGGGGTAACGAGAATATCCTTCCCCTTGAACTTATTATCTTTTTGTGTTGGGAACATTTCAAATCTTCCAGCTATTTTGAAATGTGCAATACATCAGTGTTAACCGTAGTCACCCTACTGTGCTGTCTAACACGAAACGTATTCCTTCTATCTAATTCTATTTTTGTGCACATTAACCAATCTCTTTTCATCTCCTGCCCCCACTTCCCAGCCACTGGCCTATTTTGTTCATATTTGGTTCCCCACTCCAAACACATAATACTCTGTAAATGCTTCACTTCGTCATATTTACCGCTAAACAATCAGGAAGGCCGTGTGACATCTGCGAATGCTTTTTGGTTCCCTTAGGTCATGTGCACTCTCACCTGAGACATCCACACAACTGGGTGTGGCTCACAGCAGCCCAGATTTTTGGATTACTCTTTGCCTCTTGCCAGCCAGAGGAGCTTATTCAAAAATGGAATACCAAAAAGACTAAAAGAAACCTCCCAGAACCTGTAGCAATCAAGTTCCTAGCCAGTGACCTTGACCAAAAGGTAAGGTTTCTGTCAAACCTTTTCCTTCCCTCGTGACTGTAAGATGTTCCTTCTGGTTCATGTAACTATCTTTGGGCCAGCCCTTGGGAGAAACTCTTCCAACCAACAATTTGTTGTACAGGTGAATCAATAGGAATATTAGTCACTGGAGAGGGGTCACTCTCAAGGCCAGGGTTTTTTCAAAGATCATTTTTAGACCATTAGTGTAGTCAGACTTTTAATTTGCTTATTTAGCACGCCCATCTTCCATTATATGTTTAGGTTTTTTTGTTTGTTTGTTTTTGTTTTTTCTTTTCTGAGATGGAGTCTCACTCTGTCACCCAGGCTGGAGTGCAGTGGTGTGATCTCGGGTAACTGCAGCCTCCGCCTCCCGAATTCAAGGGATTCTTCTGCCTCAGCCTCCCAAGTACCTGGGATTACAAGCGCGTGCCACCACGCCCAGCTAATGTTTAAGTTCTTTATCAGCATTGGAAAATAAAATTAATACTGTCTGTCTTGCCTCCTAATAACCTTGTTGATGATGTAAATGAGATCACGTTCATGAAAATGTCAGGGGCCAAGCCAGGCATGGTGACTTACATCTGTCATCCCAGCACTTTGGGAGGCTGAGGTGAACAGATCACTTGAGCTCAGGAGTTTGAGACTAGCCTGGGCAACATGGCGAAAACCTATCATTACAAAAAATACAAAAATTAGCTGGGCATGGTGGTATACACCTGTAGTCCTAGCTACTTGGGAGGCTGACACAGGGGGATCACCTGAGCCTGGGGAGGTCAAGGTTACAGTGGGCTGTGATCATGCCACTGCACTCTAGCATGGGCAAGACCGAGATCCTATCCCAAAAAAAGAAAGAAAAGAAAATGTTAGGGGCCATGATATATGTGTCTCTGGTTTCCTAGGTCCTAGCACAATTTCTCACTCATAGTGGAACCCCATAAATATTGAATGAGTGGAGGGTAGAAGGGAAGAAAAGAGGAAGAAAAAAATATTGGACTGTTGCAAAGTGCTCTACTAGTAATATAGAGGATTGGCCGGGCGCAGTGGCTCACATCTGTAATCCCAGCACTTTGGGAGGCCAAGGTGGGTGGATCACCTGAGGTCAGGAGTTCGAGACCAGCCTGGCCAACATACTAAAAATACAAAAAATTAGCCAAGTGCGGTGGTAGACCCCTGTAATCCCAGCTACTTGGGAGGCTGAGGCAGGAGGATTGCTTGAACCCAGGAGACAGAGGTTGCAGTGAGCCAAGATCACTCCACTGCAGTCCAGCCCAGGCCACAGAGTGAGAGTCTAAAAAAAAAAAAAAAAAAAATGTAGAGGATTATTACCTGTTTCTTGCCAGAATGTGAAACTATCCCATTTATTTGGGATGAAATGCTTAGGGCAGGTAGAAGGGAACAGTTACACAATTTCTGGTCATGAACCTTTCCTCTCCAAATCTATACAGGTGGTCATTCAGAGCAAAATCCAGTATGTTAGTTGTATTATAGTTATTATGTTTAGTTTTTAAAAAACAATCAGAAATGTCCTGTGTCTATCTTGTCTACTAATGTCCATTTTCTTTTCACAGATGAAAAGTATCTCTCTCGCCTCTTGCCATCAATTGCATTCCAAATTCTTGGATCAGTCTCTAGGAGAACAGGTAAGAATTGTAGTTCTCCTAGTTTAAAAGAAGGGGCCAGCTGGGCACCGTGGCCCACACCTGTAATCCCAGCACTTTGGGAGGCCTAGGCGGCCAGATCCCCTGAGGTCGGGAGTTCGAGATGAGCCTGGCCAACATGGCGAATCCCCATCTCTACTAAAAATACAAAAAAATTAGCCAGGCATGGTGGCAGGCGCTTGTAATCCCAGCTACTCGGGAGGCTGAGGCAGGGAGAATTGCCTAAACGTGGGAGGCAGAGGTTGCAGTAAGCCAACATCACGCCACTGCACTCCAGCCTAGGTGACAGAGCGAGAGTCTGTCTCAAAAAGAAAGAAGGGGCCTATTCTATCAGCAGTCTAGGAATAGGCTTACATTTGTTATTTTGTTTTGTTTTGAATCTATCTTAATGCTTGGGGGATTAGATGAAATACAGACATACACTCATATATATGTTCAAATACACATATGTCTTGTCAACTCTGGGTCTGTGTTGGGATTACTCTTTGCTCCATTTAAAATTCCCAAATAGGGGTCTGGGTGCGGTGACTCATGCCTGTAATCCCAGCACTTTGGGAGGCCAAGGCAAGTGGATCACTTGAGGCCAGGAGTTCAAGACCATCTTGGCCAACATGGTGAAACCTCATCTCTACTAAAAAGACAAAAATTAGCTGGGCATGGTGACACATGCCTGTAGTCCCAGCTACGCGGGAGGCTGAGGCAGGAGAATCTCTTGAACTGGGGAGGCAGAGGTTGCAGTAAGCTGAAATCTCCACACTGCACTTTAGCCTGGCAACAGAGCTAGACTCCGTATCAAAAAAGAGAGAGAGAGAGAGAGAGAGAGAGAGAGAGAGAGAGAGAGAGAAATAGGTATTTCTATGTAGAATGGCTGAAGGAATTTAATGGAGGTAGAGGTGAAAGCTGTCATTAAAAATGTAAAATGAGGTTGGCGTGGTGACTTACACCTGTAACATTAGCACTTTGGGAGGCCGAGATGAGCAGATCTCTTGAGGCCAGGAGTTCAAGACCAGCCTGGCCAACATAGCAAAACCCTGTCTCTACTAAAAATACAAAAATGAGCTGAGCGTGGTGGCCTGTAGTCCCGGTTGCTGGGGTGGCTGAGGCATGAAAATCGCTTGAACCCAGAGGCAGAGGTTTCATTGAGC
>NW_012110919.1:12663291-12675565 GCF_000951035.1 Colobus angolensis palliatus
GCCATTGCCCTCAGCCTGGGTGGCCAATAAGACTCTGCCTTTAAAAAAAAAAAAAAAAAGCACGATCTAAAAATGGAGCCATCATCATTTAATAGTTGTTAGTTGTAATACCTGATTGTTTTTGTTTTCTAATTGTAGAATACCTATTTTAGCTTATGCTCTACTAAGCCTTATTTATTTCAAAATCAATGTCCAATTTCTTCCCCCACCCCGTTTTTTTAAAAGGTTGTTAAGAATTTGTTGTTCGTAGCCAAAGTCTTGTATTTACTGGAACCTTATTGTGAGGATAAGCAAAGTAAGATAAAAGAAGACCTGGAAGAACAAGAAGCTTTAGGAGATGGCATGGCCTATGCAGATGAGAAGGCAGAGTCTGACGGAGAAGAGAAGGAAGAGGTGAAGGAAGAGCTTGGCAGGCCGGCCACGCTGCTGTGGTTGATCCAGAAGCTGTCCCGGATTGCAAAACTGGAAGCTGCTTATTCACCGAGAAACCCCTTAAAGGTGCGATGAATGCACAGAATGACTGAGAGTAGTCATTTCTCTTTAAAAAGTATTTTAACGGTATTAGTGATCCTCCTAAGTCCCTAGAAACTTTACCTTTGAACCCTAAACTGCAGCAATAACATCTGTCCCAAAATAGACTGAGCCCTGTTTTCTAAATTAATGCTGTGTCTATGATTTAGTGCTAAAGATAAATATTTCAAATGAAAAAATATCATCTGTATTTTCAGAGAACATGCATCTTTAAGTTCCTTGGCGCTGTAGCAATGGATCTTGGGATAGACAAGGTAAAGCCGTATCTCCCAATGATCATAGCTCCTTTGTTTCGAGAACTGAACAGCACCTACTCAGAGCAAGGTAACCCTGCCTCGTCTGTTCTCCTGCCTTTTGCAGGATTTCTAACTTCTCTCCTGAATGTTTCCTTCTTCCTTTCTGTCCTCCCTCCCTGCCAGAGATTTATTTTTATTTTTATATATTTTTAAATTATATATTATATACTTATATATGTTTATATTTTTATATATACACACACACATAAATTAAAAAAAGAGAGAGAGATGAATAGTGGTCTCACTGTGTTATGCCAGGCTGGTCTTGGTCTCAAACTCCTGGCCTCAAGCAGTCTTCCAACCTCAGCCTCCCAAAGTGTTGAGACTACAGAAGTGAGCTACTGTACCCAGCCAGAGTTTATTTTTAAAAAGAAAACTTATGAGATATCAAGATAATGAACAAATAGACATATTTGTATTATATTTGATTGCCCTCTTCTCTATGCTTTCTGCTGTCCCAGAAAGAATGTTTCTCACATAAAAGATGATGCTTTATCCTTAACATAGATTAGTCAAAGAAAACTATGGTTCAGGGTGGTTTTAAACCTCACAGCACAATGAATAATAATGAACAATAAAATGTCATTATATTCTCATCTTAAAAATTGTGGGCTGGGCGTAGTGGCTCACACCTGTAATCCCGCACTTTGGGAAGCCAAGGTGGGAGGATCAGTTGAGCCCAGAAGTTCAAGACCAGCCTGGGCAACATGGCAAAACCCCATCTCTACAAAAGATACAAAAATTAGCTGGGTATGGTGGTGTGCACCTGTAATTGCAGCTACTCAGGAGGCTGAGGTGGGAGGATCTCTTGAGGCTGTGAGGTCAAGGCTTCAGTGAGCCGTGATTGCACCACTGCACTCCTGCCTGGGCACAGAGTGAGACACTGTCTCAAAAAAAAAAAAAAAATTATAAGGCAAAAATGTAAGTATTATCATTTTTATATGAAATAGTTTTAAAATATCATTTTAACATTTCTTCTTTTTCCTTGCCTGATACATTTCCCTCACTTATTCTAATTGTTGGTAATAACAGGTAAAGAGGGAATTGGGGGCTGGAAGGAGAGGAGGTAAAGTGAAAGTTCAGAGTTTAAAAATAAAACAAACGAAGTAAATGTCAAAGCAAGAGCTTTTGTAGTCCTACAACCTTGAGAGAAAGTGTCCTCACTCCTCGAAAGGAAAAAGCAATGGTAAAGGTTGAGGCTGCTGACAAAATCAGGTTCAGGTGTGCTTTGGTTCAAGTCAGCCAACATTTAATGAGCATCTAATATCTGCCAGGCACTAGGGATTCAACAGCAGGAAAATTTTCAAGAAGCTTGTGATCTAGAACATATGTCCTGAACTCCCGTTAAATTGAAATTGGGGGTGAGTGGCAGAGAAGGGTGGGAGATATGGCTTTTTTGTCAACTTCACAAAGGAGGCTTTCACACCCCCTGCACCCCCCAAAAAAGGGTTACTGTGGGCAGAGCTAAGCCTCTGTGACCCATCATGGATTAGAGAGGGAATCTCTTACTTTTCCCCCCATCTGCAAGAGCTCAGCAGGTAAACAGAGGGAATTCAAAACGTTTCTGTCAAGGTCCCAAGTTACTTTAACGTCTTCAGGGCCAGGTTTCCACTGGGAAGTGGGCCTCATGTTCTCTGATTTCTTGTTGCATCCTGGGTGAGGTGGTGGCTGGAGTTCTGTGTCTAGCATTGCTGGTTTTCCCCATCCCAGGAAATAGAAGCTAGTTTTATATCAGTGTTTAATGTTGAAGTAATGGTGATAATGCTGCAAGAGTTTAAATTATTTTTGTTTTATTTGGTTTCTTGCCAGATCAATAGCTGGATATAAATGTTGTACATATTGTTGATTTTGATTTTGTTGATTTTGTTGATGTTCAAATGTGTCCTTTCCTACCTGTCTTTACTCTGATCATTACTCTTTGTATGTGATTAGATCCTTTGCTGAAGAATCTATCCCAGGAAATCATAGAATTACTCAAAAAGCTGGTTGGACTTGAGAGCTTCTCATTAGCCTTTGCCTCTGTACAGAAACAGGCTAATGAGAAAAGGGCACTCCGGAAAAAGAGGAAGGCCCTGGAGGTAAGTTTGCTCTTTGAAAATGTGGCATGTTCACTGGACTTGATAACTACTAAGTGTGCATGTTTGTGTCACACACTCAGGGAGGATCAAGGGTTTGAGTGGTTGGGGAATTTATAGCTGGGGCTTCAGACTTTCATTAGTGAGCATGTGTTTTTTACATTTATTTCTGTATTTGATTCTTATTGGTTTAATATTTACTTTAAAAGTAATATAAAATTTCTATTCTCTTTTCCAGTTTGTAACTAATCCTGATATTGCTGCCAAGAAAAAAATGAAGAAACACAAAAATAAAAGTGAAGCAAAGAAGAGAAAGATAGAGTTCCTGCGTCCAGGCTATAAGGCCAAGAGACAAAAAAGCCACAGCCTGAAAGATTTAGCAATGGTGGAGTAATGTCTCCTTGTGCTGATACAAGCATGAACTTTCTGGAATATTCTTCTAGTCTGAAATTACAGCAGGCTGCGGGGGGATTCTTTCTTTTTCTTTTTTTCAAGATAAGGTCTCACTCTGTCACCCAGGGTGGAGTGCAGTGACGAGATCACAGCTCACCGCAGCCTCCACCTGGGTTCAAGTGATCCTGTCACCTCAACCTCCCAAGTAGCTGTGCCCCCTAGGCACACACCACCATGCCCGGCAAATTTTTTGTATTTTTTGTAGAAACAGGATTTCGCCATGTTGGCCAGGCTGGTCTTGAACACCTGGGCTCAACTGATCCACCTGCCTCGGCCTCCCAAGGTGCTGGGATTACAGGTGTGAACCACCGTGCCCAACCAGGTTTTAATTTAAGTTAAACTTTGGAAAGGTTGTATAATATATAGTTTAATGTAATCATGCTCATATTTTTTAAATAAATAAAACACTTTATACTACTACTGGGTCTTCACTGTCTAAAAAGCATGTGACACTAGTCAGAGTTTAAAATATAATTTGTAAATAAAAGGATACATTTTTAAATAGCAAGAAAAAATGTAGAAGTTAGCAATCAGACAAGATTTGCAAATACTGCTATATAGTACATTCTAAAATTTTAGGAAAAGGCAGTAAGAAAGATCTGCACAAATAGAAAACTATAACCATGTTCATGGCGAGGAAGATTCAGGACCATAAAATGCTTTGTCCCAAGTTGATCCCTTTGGTTACGTGTGTATCTAAGCAAAATCCCGAGTTCTTCACGTTAACCCAACAAGCTGATTCTAAAATTTATATGGAAGATAGTAAGCCGAGAATAACCATGACACTCTTACAAAAGTAGAGCAGGATGAGGGGCTTGCCCTTTTGGATATCAAAAGTAAGACACAAAACTATCTATAGAGAGAATGTGTAGTAAATCCTACTTCATTAAGAACTTCTACTTAGGAAAAGACACAAACTGGGACATGGCACACAACACATACTGGTAAACAATTAGTAGTACCAGGACATACAATGAATACTGATGAATCCACACAGACAATCTAGTGGAAAAAGTGGCAAAAGAGAGAAATGAACATTGCACAAAAGGAGAAACATAAATGGTCCTTAAACATTGTTAGCTGATATGGCTGTGCCATTTTTTTTTTTTTTTTTTTAGGTATTATGGACTGCTTGGCAAGTAGTCATTACATTGAGACCCCCCAGGTGCTACCTGGCTACATGAAGTTCTTAGATTACATAACTTCTCACACCAGAAGTTAAAGAATACCTGGACTAGTTGGAGTCCTACTGTACTAGCTACAGCTAGTTGTTAAATTGTTTGAGTCACTCCTGTATTCAGCCTCATCAGTAATTAGGAAAATGCCAATTATCACCAGAAGGAGATTCCATTCTGAAACCATCAGAATGATAAAGCTGACAATACTAAGTGCTGACAAGCATGGTGGAGCCATAGGAAGTCTTTGACATTATCTTGTAAACCCGAAGACGGTTGTACTCCCTGATGCTGAGTTCCACTCCTAGAGAAACCATGAACCATGAATCTGAAGAATGTTCATGAACCATTGCTAAAAGAACTAGAAGCAATCCAAATGTCCTTCCACAAGAGAATAAATAAAATGGTATATTCATATACTGAAATACAGTAGCAAAAATCAGCTAATTACATATATAGCAATAAAGATGATATTCTAGAAACAATGTTGAGTGGGGGGAAAAGAAAAATAGTTGAATACCACTGTAATAAAATTGTGTGTACATATATGATAAATCTGTAGAAAAAAACGATTTCAAAGTTGCAGGATAGAGGGTACTTGTGCAAAGGAACAGAATCAAGGGAGAAGCACATGGTGGGGTTGGGGGACTTAAACTGTCCTCATAATGTTCAATGTCTTACATTTGGTGCCAGATTTCCAAGTTTATAATGCTTTATTACATTACTTTCTGTACATAAAATATTTCCTGATAAAAACATTTTCTAATATTCGGCCAAAACCACATTTGTACTGTTATTAGTACAAAGAAAACAAGTGGTTTCTTTGAAACTTTACTTTTAAGGTTTACTATTTACAACTAAATGGTAATAAGCCACACTTATTTAGAGGTAGCTAAAGTTGTTCTGTTGTTCAACCGTATAGCATCTTTTGCCTCACTCTATACTTGGTGTGGAAGAAATATTCTTTAGTGCCCCACATACTTGGGGATATATGGAGTGGGAAATCTCCTAAAGAAACCATGAACCATGGATCTGAAGAATGTTCATGAACCATTGCTAAAAGAACTAGAAGCAATCCAAATGTCCTTCCACAAGAGAATAAAATGGTATATTCATATACTGAAATACAGTAGCAGAAATCAGCTAATTACATATATATCAATAAAGATGATATTCTAGAAGACTCACTTTAATTCATCCTAAGTGACCTAAAGTAAATGCATGTATTGCTTTCGTAAAATTTTTTAAAATAAAACAAAATACCAAGGCAAAGATCAGAAAGAACAAATATATCTGGGATATTGAAGATGTCTTTGTTTTTAATCAATAAATATTTATTGAGTGCCTACTGTGTGCCAGGTGCACCACACTAGATGCAAGGGATACTAACAGTAAATAAGATACGGTCCCTGCCCTCAGAGCTTACATTTCAACAGTTTAAAATGCATCTCAGGTATTTCAGATAACAGAAGTAATTCAACCACTCTTTTTTTTTTTTTTTGTAGCAAGATACAACACAACCATAGGCCAGAGTTATAAAATAGTATGTCAGAAAGAAACATTTGGTATCATTTTTCCAGGTCCCATTTTACAGAAAAGAAACTGCAGGAGTGGCCATTTGCACCTATGTTCTAATTTCAAGTTTGGTGCTTTTCCCATTGCCAGGCCTCTCATAAAACAATATTCAGATTTGCCATGTAAATATCAATATCCAAACACTGGTAGCATACCTGTGCAGTTGTCTCCTGCTAGACAAGGACCATATAATTTACAGCTTGTTTAAGTGCCCACTCTCTTTATCCCACCCTATTCTTTGTGATAAACCAGAGGGATCAAGCTTAACCAAGTGCTGACCTTTGGGGCAAGTTCATGCCCTGGGATTCAAGATGGCCAGCGGCTACATGCCAGGTCTGCCTGCCAGGACCTTACTTCCCATTTTCTGTAGTTTTCCTGAACTGCCAGGAGGCAGCTGTACAAGCTTTACAAGCCTCAGGCTGTAAGTGAACTTATTTTCTGCATTTTCCAGCCATGTGCCACTGACCAGAAATAAACTCAACTATAAATTGCAAAGGGGCTACTTGTCAAGATGACAAATACCTATCCTACTATTTCAACTATGAACATAATTCTGAAATGTCATATGCCAGGCACCACACCAGATACTAGGGACATAAATATGAAAAAGTCTCTGCCCCTCAGGAGTAATACTGGTTGTACTGGAACACTTGTAGCTGAAGAAAAATCTCCAAAAAAGATTTCAGAGACTAAAGTAGGAATGGGTGCTGGAGAATGAGCAAGAAGGGTGAGAGTCCCGCAGGTGAAGGAAGAAAACTGCAGAGAATGAATATAAGCCTGGAGAATGAACATAAATGTGAGGGGAAGAGGTCAGAGGCCAACACTGGAAGCACAGTGAAGGCCAAGAAAGAAACTACTAATGTTCCCGAGACCTGCGGGGAACCATGGCATTAAGCTCTCAATACCAGCACCTAATTTCTTAAACGCTGGTTTTCCAACTTAAGTGAAAGAAACTCACCCGTTTTTAGCAATTATGAAGCACTATATTCTGTCACATTAGTTGATTCTGAGGTGGACTGGGTAATTTGAAAAGCTCCTTTGAACATGAATTGTTTTTACACTTACAATCTAGCAATAAGCCTAATTTTTAAACCAGAATGCTTAATTTCCCCCTGTATAATCAGTAAGATTTTGATTTTTAACAAGTTTACATGTTTGAATGTAACAAGTTTACATTCAAAAAAGACCAAATATTGGACATGGTAGATAAAAGGAATGAAAACCAGTAAAGACACCTTTTATAACCTGAAAATAGATTTTTAAACCTTCCTTTCCTTTAATGTGAAATTTTCTCTTTAATGTGTTATGAATTCCATCAAATATAACCATTTAGGATTATTTATAGTATGTCACTGATCACTTCTACTAGTATAGACAAATAAGTTTATAGACATTATTTTGAATGTAACTGCTTTAATTAGCATAATTTTATTAAAGAATTAGACTGTGTTGTCAATACTGACATTTTTGGGAATATATAGTATAGTTCATAAGTCAGGCTTCTGAACCAAAAATTTTACTTTGAGTCTTATTCCCACCTTACTAGCTAGGTGACCTTGGGCAAGCCAACTTGGGTCCATGTCCATACAGTGAAGACATCATAACCTGTCCTACCTACTTCACAAGCTTCCTGTACAGATCAGCTAGGTCAACATAAGATTTTTCTTTTGACAACTGTAAAGTACTATAAAATGACAATTACAGATAAGTCAATGAAGTTAACCATCAAAATAATATTCATGCCTATAACCAAAAGCTTTTAAACAAAATAGCTTAATAAAAAGTGGTCAGATAAGCAAATAAAGATTATATTATACACACTATGTTCCTCACCTACTCTACTGAGTCTAATCTTTGGAAAGATAATTCATTTTAAGGGGAAAAAAAATCTGTTAAGATATTTTTTAGTATTTATACAAACAAGCTGCAACTACTATTCAAAAATAGGTTTTTTCATCCAATAGGAGTACATTCTTTAATAGAACTGTATTTGAATAAGAATTCCATACAAATAGAATATATACCTTAACACAAGAAAGCAAGAAAAGAATATTTTACATTACATAGAACATTCAGGTGATTCGATCGAATTATCCCTCCAACCAAATATTTCTTTTCCCTATTTACCACAAACATTGCAGTCAGTCAGTATATGCCAACAATCATATAGTTTTAACATCTAGTAGTGTGAAGTACACTTGACTGTTTCCAAAGGGAGAGAGGTGATGTAGTCTTCGTTTCAGGGGAGAAGAATGGACTGAATTACTGTCTGCTTTTTAATGTTTCAACTAACCTGTAAAGAGAAAATGAACTGTTTTATAAAATTAACTTTCAGGCATAAAGCATGATCATCTATAATAAACTTTGTATTAGAGGTGGATTCCAAAATACTTAAAATAAAGACAGCTAATATAGATGAGGTTATGCATTAGATTTCCATAAAGTTCCTTTAAGCTTTGAATTTGTCTATGATTTGAATGAAAAATTCAAAAAAGACCAAATATCTATTTTCCAGGCTACTACTACTTCTGGGCTACATATGGATGACTCAGAGATTAAACTAGTCTCAGTCTTCAAGGAGGTGATTATCTAATGAGTAGATGAACAAATCAAACAATTACAAGACAGCATAACAAGTACTATGTCACTAATCTGTGACAAGGGCATCTAACTTTAGGTGAGTGGTTAGGCAGTAGGAATACAGATACATTAGGAAAAGCTCTTCAAAAGACAGCCTGAAGCTAATTCCTGAAGGATAAGGAATTGGAGGGTGAGGTGAGGCAAGGAAAAGGCTAAAAATTGGCAAAGAATTGTAACTGTCATCAGGTAGGTGTGGTTGAGAAGAAGACGGATGCACCTGAAGACCAGTGGGAGAAGAGGCTAGAGGAACTTATGAAATAAGCTGCTAAATAAATCAAAGTTTTCATCCTCAACACTGGAGAAAAATTACACGTGGACGTGCATAGCTACAAGCACACACAAATGCAGAGATGGCTTCTGGAAACATGATACTTGCCATTCCATTGCCTCATCAAGGCCAGTGCCTTTGGTTGCTGATGTTTTGAATATTTGCCATTTTCGGTCCTTCAAGGCAGGTAACCCAAGTGAATTTGCCATCTCTGAGGAAGACATGGCCTGTTCCATGTCCTGTTTATTTGCAAACACCACTAAAATGGCTTTTCTCAGCTCTTCTTCCTAAATGAAATTGAAAATATTTAATTTCCTTTAATCAATGTGCTCTCTCGAGTTTAGAAAATGTCCAAAAATACATTTTAAAAGTGTATTTTATAATTATTAATATATTATATTCATTATACATTATGAAATTATAGAGAAGTATAAAGAAAAGAAGCTTCACCCATAATCCTACCTCCCAAATATGATCACTGTTAACATTTTGGGTGTTTTCTACTAGTACTTTGTTTTGCAGATACTTAAGAGCTTATTTAGTAAATACATTTATACATTTAAGATCAGATTTATATATAGTTCTATACCCTACCTAAAAAGTAAAAATTAAAATCATGTTTCTCCAAACTATAACAATTTTTTCAAAATAAAAAAAATGGCTAAATATGCTGTACACTATGGACGCATGCACTATAAACTGTGTTAACTATTTTCTAGTATTAGACTCTTATTAGATTCTTTCCACTGGACTATTAGATAAACCCAAGTGACAGGGTCTTTATACAAAAATCTTTGTTTGAATCTGCTTTCTTAACACAATATTCTAAAAATGGAGTTAAAGTATGAACAGCTTTTTTCAGGCTTTGATAAACTGAATACATGCATGAACAGCTTTCCAGAAAGGTTACCCTACCAACAGAGTATAAAAGTCTCCATCTTCAATGCAGCCTTTGCAGAGTTGGGAATTATTTACTTTTCCAAACACAGCATCTCATTATATATTATTAGGGTATTCGAAATGCAAATGGGTTGAGGCAGGAGAATCGCTTGAGTCCAGGAGTTTGAGACCAGCCTGAGCAACACACAGGTCTCTACAAAAATTTTTTTAAAAAACCAACAAAAAAGGAAGCAGAATCAGGAGCTCAAGGTTATAATAAGCTTTGGTTGTGCCACTGCATGCCAGCCTAGAGGACAAAGGGAGACGCCCTCTTTTATTTTTTTTCTTTTTGAGAAGGAGTCTCCCTCTGTCGCCCAGGCTGGAGTTGCAATGGTACAATCTTGGCTCACTGCAGCCTCCCACATCCCGGGTTCAAGCAATTCTCCTGCCTCAGCCTCCTGAGTAGCTGGGACTTCAGGCGCCCGCCACCACGCCCGGCTAATTTTTCTATTTTTAGTAGAGATGAGGTTTCACCATGTTGGTCAGGCTGGTCTCGAACTCCTGACCTCGTGATCCGCCTGCCTCAGCCTCCCAAAGTGCTGGGATTACAGGCATAACCTGCTGACCCTGTCTCTTTAAAAACAAATGCAAATGTTATTAGCAATGTTTTCCCCCTATGAACTGCCTTTTGCTCATTTTGCAAAAGATCTTGCTATGATTAAGATCACTAATCCTTAGTCATTGGTTTCTGGTTAGGCCTGGTTTCTTATCTTAATCTTGTTTATATTTGCCTTATCTGAGCTTTTGGGGGGGGGTTACGTTAATATAATTAAATCTCATCTTTTGAATTCCTTATATGTTCTTATAATTTTCATTTTTTACATTTAATTATTTACCCATTTAGAATACATTTTTGTGTATAAGAAAGTTGAAAGGCCAGGCACAGTGGCTCTCACACACCTCACACTTTGGGAGGCTGAGGTGGGTGGATCACCAGGTCAGGAGTTCGAGACCTGCCTGACCAACATGATGAAACCCCGTCTCTACTAAAATTACAAAAATTAGCCGGGTGTGGTGGTGCATGCTTGCAATCCCAGCTACTCAGGAGGCTGAGGCAGGAGAATTGCTTGAACCCGGGATGCGGAGGCTCAGTGAGCCAAGATTGCGCCACTGCACTCCAGCGTGGGCAAAAACAGTGAAACTCTGTCTCAAAAAAGAAAAAAAAAGTTGAAACCTAAACTGCTTTTGTGTCTATAACTATGTATTTTTAATTTTGTTTGTTTTGAGACGGAGTCTCACTCTGTCACCCAGGCTGGAGTGCAGTGGCACGACCTGAGCTCACTGCAACCTCCACCTCCTAGGTTCAAGCAATTCTCCTGCCTCAGCCTCCCATGTAGCTGGGATTACAGGTGTGCGCCACTACACACGGCTAATTTTTGTATTTTTAGTAGATGTGGGTGGCCAGGCTGGTCTCAAACTCCTGACCTCAAGTGATCTGCCTGCCTCCGCCTCCCAAAGTGCTCGGATTACAGGCATGAGCCACAGCGCCTGGCCTGTGTCCATGTTTTAACATTAACAGTCCTGACTCGTACTCGGCCCGTACTTAACATAACATGATATTTACTGATGAATTAAAAGTCACTTCCTAAAGAAAGAATCCAACTTTTACTTCTTTCTCTGTAAGACTTTATAAGTCAAATCCTAACACTGCAAGTAACCTAACAACAATCCTGAACAACTCAAGAATTGTAAACTGAGGTCAACAATCCATTCGTTTTAAGCAATACTTTGTATGATAAAAATATATCATGTGAATTATATCTAAATAAAGCTGTTCTTTAAAAAACCCATTATACCCAAGGCAATTAAATCTTATCCTTACATTTAAATTTGGTCTGAGAAGCTCTTATAATAAATATAATGCTATGATATATTAAAAAAAAAATTCACCAAATGTTTAAAACTATTAAGTCTGCAATTTATAACTTGGAAGTCATTAAGAAGTCAGTAGTTCAAGAAATCAAAAGTCCTGGGCTGAGCATGGTGGCTCACTCTTGTAATCCCAGTACTTTGGGAGGCCAAGGCGGGCAGATCAGGAGGCAGGCAAACTGCTGAGGTCAGGAGTTCGAAACCAGCCTGGCCAACATAGTGAAACCCCATCTGTGCTACAAATACAAAAATTAGCCAGGTGTGGTGGCAGAAGCCTGTAGTCCCAGCTACTCAAAGGCTGAAACAGGAGAATCGCTTGAACCTAGGAGGCGGAAATTGCAGTGAGTGGCGATCACGCCACTGTACTCCAGCCTGGGTGACAGAGCAAGACTCTGTCTCAAAAAAAGAGCAAGACTCTGTCTAAAAAAAAAAAAAAAAAATCAAAAGTCCATA
>NW_012110919.1:12675615-12687699 GCF_000951035.1 Colobus angolensis palliatus
AAAAAAAAAAAAAAAAAATCAAAAGTCCATAGTCCTCTCATCTGAGGATGCTTTTACCTAGGTATCAACTGGCCTAGAACTTATATTTAAACATCCCTTGATTAAACAATTCAGAATCACAGTTTTTGACAAGAGAAAGAAATTTATCCACCTAATTTTCCAGAGCAGGGGCAATTTTATTATTATCATAGTACATTTGATTATTTTTTCATTCTTAAAAAATGGATGATTTAATGCATCCTCTGAATTTGAGCAGTTAGCCAATATATGATCTTATTAACTTCAGTGAATAAAATGTACTAAATTCTTAATTAAGTGCTATACACTGTTCCTCCTATCAGGGTAAACTCAAGGAACTTACATTTTAGAAGGAGAGATACATAAGCAAACAAATACTTTTTTTTTTTTAATTTTTATTTTTTGAGATGGAGTCTCACTCTGTCACCCAGGCTGGAGTGCAGTGGCACGATCTCGACTCACTGCAACCTCTGCCTCCCGGGTTCAAGTGATTCTCCTGCCTCAGCCTCCCGAGTAGCTGGGATTACAGGCACGCACCACCATGCCCAGCTAATTTTCTTGTATTTTTAGTAGAGATGAGGTTTCACCATGTTGGACAGGCTGGTCTCAAACTCCTGATGATCTCTGGTGACCTGCCCGCCTCGGCCTCCCAAAGTGCTGGCATTACAGGCGTGAGCCACCACGCCCAGCCAACAAATAAATTTAAAAATGTAAAAAAACAGTAAGTGGGGTGCAATGGCTAACACCTGTAATCCCAACACTAGGAGGTTTGAGACAGGAGGATCACTTGAGGACAGGAGTTTGGGACCAGCCTGGACAACATAGCTAGACCCCATCTCTACAAAAAAAAACGAAAAAGGAAAAAAAAGAAACAATATTGGTATAAAGAATAAAGAAGGGTAAAGGATTAGAGAACAAATGAGACTTCTTTCTGGGGAAGGGATGTGGGAAGAAACATGTCAGGAAGGCACCCATGCAAAGATGCTGGAGAGAAGCAGAAGGATCAGCAAGTGCAAAAGGCCCTAAGCCAGGTGTGCAAGCTCGTGTCCAAAGAACAGAAAGAAGGTCTGTGTAGCTAAAGCACTTTAAACACTGGGAAGGGCAAAAAACAATAAACGTGAGGCCAGCATTGTGCCAGCAACCCAGAAATACATATTTCGCTGAACTTTAATCCTTCTAAAACAGCTAAAAATAAAAAGACATATTTTAAAAGTCACATCAAATAAGTGACTTAGAATAGATGTTTTTGTTTAAGTGAGCTCTGAACCTCCTGGAAAATCAAGCAATCTGGCTTAAAGGAAGAGGAAGTTACAAGGTTAGTTTTTCTTGTTGTTGTTTTGTTTTGTCTCCAACCCTCTCCTCAAATGTATTTTTGGAATAGAAAATCATTTGCATAAAAGAAAATATTAAAAGGATGGAGAGAACAACCCCTGCATTCTTTTTAATTATTCTTCAGTGTAATAATATGTACTGGAAACAGCAAACGTAAATGATTTCCCCATATTTTAAAGTGGTTAAGTTTTCTTTACCTCCAACATGGCAACTAACTCCGATTTGGAAATGCCAATTCGGTCTCGGTCACAACTGTCTACTACATAAATGACTGCATCTGTGTTTGAATAGTAACATCTCCAGTATGGCCTAGAGAAAATTCAAAATGGGAGAATATATTGTTACTGTTTTAAAGAAGAAACTGACAAATCAATTGCCAATTCTGTCCCACACATGTTAGAATCAATACCTTAATGATTCACTGTTTCTGGTGGATATATGTACCATATCCCTCAGATGTGATGGAGTCAAAAGAAAGTTGATAAACATTAAATCACAGGACCAGGGAGTTTCAAAATGAATTCAGACTTCAGGATGACAAAATTTATTTATAATCTATGAAATCACTAAATATACTGATAGAAAAGTTGTACAGAGACCTGATCATTACACCTTCTTAAACAAATATTTAACTAGGTACCCCTTAAGAGGAATAAACTTTTTAAATGTGATTTCATTTAACAGTCATGAAATTAATCACTGACATTAAGCAGTAGAAATGGCTAAAATTATAAATAAACTCAAAAGTGATTCAATGGAGTCTCTCTGAGCTACTCTGGCTTGGGAGGCTGCACGATTTAAAAAAAAGAAACGTGATTCAATAAATGAGTATAAGAAGTCAGAATGTTTGGAGAATGCATTACTAATCTTTTAATATGGTACCATCATGAGCAACTACTGACAGTCACCAAACATTCACTGTTGCCATATTAAGCCCAAAATGCTAAGCAGAAGACCCGAACTGCACAAGGCATTTACTTTTTATTTATTCATTTATTTTTTTGAGACGGAGTTTCGCTCTGTAGCCCAGGCTGGAGTGCAGTGGTGCAATCTTGGCTCACTGCAACCTCCGACTCCCAGGTCCCGGTACAAGCAATTCTCCTGCTTCAGCCTCCCAGGTAGCTGGAATTACAGGCACGCACCACCATGCCCAGCTAATTTTTGTATTTTTAGTAGAGATGGGGTTTCACCATGTTGGCCAGGCTGGTCTTGAGCTCCTGACCTGGTGATCTACCCACCTCGGCCTCCCAAAGTGCTGGGATTACAGGCGTGAGCCACTGTGCCCGGCCAATGGCATTTATTCTTATATTAGCCCTAAATGGTAGGCCTGCAAGGTACTTTATAATCAATTCCAAAACTGTGTGTTTCAGAGAGGAGAGACTGACAAGAACTAAATGGAGGGTCCTTTCTAGTTGAGAATAACTGAAGTAATAAGGTCTTGAGATTTTCATGAAAAGAGTTTCATTAAACAGATATCTGGAAAACGGGGCTCCTTAAGTTTTAACTTAATGGATGCTCTAAGGAAATAGTTCCAAATTTTACCTCATTTTAAACCAGGTGGCTCCATTTAAATCACAATAGAACACATATTCCAGTTTACTGATGTTAACCCTTAAAAGAACCAATAAATGTTAAATACTACCAAATAACCTGGTCTTCGTACCATACCTGATACTTGTCTGTCCTCCTAAATCCCAGACTTGGAATTTAAGGTTTTTGTATGTCACCGTCTCTACATTAAATCCAATGGCTGGAAGAGAAATCAAATCAGCGGTATGTGTACACTAATACATTCCACCTTCAAAATATCCTATCTGAGTTACAGCAATTAATGCTAGCTGTTATTAGAGTTTAAAAAATATATATATATATACATAATTTGTCTTAGGATTCAAATTAAAAAGAAATGGTAATTGTTGAATCACATTATTGGCTGAGATTTTATACCATTTAAGACAAGACAGTATGCTCTGCTCCCCCACACACATGCACGTGTGTGCACAAAACATCAATTAGCAAGATCAATACCATCTTCAGGATATTTTTTAAAAGCCAGCAGTTCTGCAAATAAAGTGTATAATTTTAGCTCAAATAAATTTAAAAAAGAATTTAAAAAAGAAATAAAAAGGAAAACATAATTTTTAGCTCAACGGAAATCCTATTAAACTCCCCTCATAAAAGAATAGTTAAAAGTGTTCGAAAGCTGTATTTAGAAAATACAGTTGTGGATGTACTATAAAAAGTAGAATTTTGGTTGGTAGCCAATAAACAGACCAAAAGCAAGAAAAGCTAAACTTCAATTCTAAACTTCAGCATGGACACAGCCATGGCTGCAGCTTTCAATCTCACGGCCCATCTCCAGACATCCTCAAGAGCTCACTTGTAATAAGGTCATGGCTGGATGGTCAAAGGGCAGGTGTCCGATCCCTTTTCTCTGCCATCCTTCTTAGGTGAAAAATAGGTAACAAATAACTTCCATGGCTGGGTGCGGTGGCTCACACCTATAATCCCAGCACTTTGGGAGGCCGAGGCGGGTAGATCACCTGAGGTCAGCAATTTGAGACCAGCCTAGCCAACACTGTGAAACCCCATCTCTTCTAAAAATACAAAAATTATCCGGGCCTGGTGGCACACGCCTGTCATTCCAGTTACTCTGGAAGCTGACACATGAGAATCGCTTGAACCTGGGAGGCACAGGTTGCAGTGAGCTGAGATGACGCCACTGCGCTTCCACCTGGGCAACAGAGTGAGGCTCTGTCTCAAAAAAATAAATAAATAAATAAAACTTCTGGCTATAACTGGACAATTAGCTTTTGTTTTATATTTAAGTTTGCAGTGGTAAGTGATACCTTTGAGTATTTGGCAAGTATGTCTATTACAATTAAAAAATAACAATACTATGACAAATTTGAGCAAAAAACTAAAATGCAAGTTCATGATGTCTCCCTTAGAATTAGGTAGGAGTGTAATCACAATGTTCTCTAATAGTGAAAAAAACATCGTTTACATGTGCAAGACAAGAGAATGGCGTAGACTGGGTGCAATGGCTCATGCCTGTAATCCCAACATTTTGGGAGGCTGAGGTGGGAAGATGGCTTGAGCCCAGGAGGTGGAAGTAGAGGCTGCAGTGAGCTATGATTGCGCCACTGCACTCCAGCCTGGGCAAAAAAGCAAGACACTTTCTCAAAAAACAGTGTGGTGTAAAGCAGCACTCACTGAAACTCGAAACTATCCACTGTGCTGCTCTGTGCACTGCAGGAGATGCCCAGACAGAGATGGGTGATTTTGAGAAGCAAAAACTAAGGGAACTAAAATTTGCTGAAGATAGCAAAAAGGAGTAACAGACATTACAGGGTTCAAAACACTCTTCTTTCTTAAAGGTTAGCTTCTTTTGTTTTAGTCCATAAATTTGAACAGCAACAATATAGAAATATTCTGAGTGACAGAGTAATGTTAGAGGCATAATTTAAATAATCTTGGGCAAACTGTATGAACTCTTCAATTTAATTTAAATGTATTAATCTTCTCCAAGTAAACTGAGGTCAACAAATGAAAAAGAATAAATAACAACAGTATTCTCATACAGTCAAATAAGACTGTTAGAGAATATTTTTGTAAGACAGCAATAATTGATTAAAATTGAGGTACTTCTTCTCTTAATAAATATATACATATATATGCATATATATTTTGAGACGGAATTTCGCTCTTGTTGCCCAGGCTGGAGTGCAATGGTGCGATCTCGGCTTGCCACAACCTCTGCCTCCCGGGTTCAAGTGATTCTCCTGCCTCAGCCTCCCAAGTAGCTGGTATTACAGGCATGCACCACCACGCCTGTCTAATTTTGTATTTTTAGTAGAGACGGGGTTTCTCCATGTTGGTCGGGCTGGTCTCGAACTCCTGACCTCAGGTGATCCACCTGCCTCAGCCTCCCAAAGTGCTGGGATTACAGGCGTGAGCCACTGTGCCCGGCCTTCTCTTGATATTTTTAAGGTACCAAATTACTTCAACACTCAATCTCTACAACTCGGAACTTTAAAAGTAATCAATAGAATTACCTAAACTAATCTTAATTAAAATAGTAACAAACACAGAAAAAAAGGCACTTCACATGTAATATTACTTAACATTTATATAATTCTTTACACAGGTTTAAAAGGTACTTTTAACTACTTCATTTATTTCCCCCTGAAAGCTAATGGGTATTTATCTTATGTATTTTATTAGTAAAGATACTGGCTCTGAATAAGATTTAGTAATTTAAACCACTTTTAAACAGCTATTAACAGCCAAACCCGGCCGTAAACCAGAACAAGGGTCCTTAAATTACACTAAGCTGCCTCTCAGTTGATGGAAAAAGTGTTATCAATGTTTTGTTCATACCAGCAGTTTACAAACTTTATCAAATACTTTGTTATATGAATTAATTTATTCAGAAACAGGCCTGGCATAGTGGCTCATGCCTGTAATCCCAGCACTTTGGGAGGCCAAGGCAGGAGGATCACTTGAGGCCAAGAGTCCAAGACCACCTTGGGCAACACAGTGACACCGGATCTCTATTAAAACAAAAAAAAAAAAAAGAAAGAAATAGAGTTGTTAGATGGAGACCAGAAAACCCCTACAATTAGTTAATCATACCAACACTTACTAGGTATAGTAGTAACAACTTCTCCAACTTGTAATCTGTACAAAATTGTGGTTTTTCCTGCTCCATCTAATCCCAAAATTAAAATCCTCATTTCCCGAGTTCCAAACAGACTGGAAAATATACTTGAGAAAAAGCCACCTAAAACATAACAAAAGAAAAAACATACACAATGTCATTTTGTGAACTAGGTACACAAAACATCTAATCTTGTCCTTTGAAAGCTATACACCAAATTAAATATTATAATTTCCTGGATGCATAGGTGCATATTTTTGCTAATGAAGTGTATTATTCAACATCAAACAAGTAATTAGTTATGTTACTATGTCCTAAATATTGTGTCATGCAGGCACAGAAGATAAATCAAATAATAAGAGAAATATGGCCGCTGTCTTTGGGAATCTCATTTTCTAATCAGCAGAATAGGAATATTTTAGCATGATCCCCTCACTACCCCCAAAAACCAAGGTGCCAGTAAGGAAGATAGTGGGACAATGTAATCCTCGCACAGGAAAAGTATTGTACAGCAGCAGTACCACTGTAACCAACTTCAATCAGAGTTCTCCACCAAGCAATGTAACTAGTACAAGAAATTGAGAAAGAAGCTGAAAACAATAACTTTTTTTGACAGAAAACCCATTAAAAAAAAATAAAGCTCTATCCAATGCATCACAAAATATTCCCAGAAAGCTTCCTGTACATCAAGTATTGTGTAGTATAAAAGCACAGTCTTTTTCCCATCCAGAGCCATTAGAGAAGATTAAAAACAAGTTACATGAACGATACAAAAAAAATCATTAACATCAGAAGTGATGCCACACTGTTATTTGGCAAAGACATGGTATAACTAAGAGCTGCCAGTCGAAAAATGAACACCAACACGGGCTAGAGAACCTTGGGAAAGTTCAACAGAATGGGTGGGACTTGACAAAGTCCTTTCTACCACTTACAGGTAGAAGAGAGCCAGAACAAAACTGAAGCGGGTTATGGAAGACAGGACAGCGTTTGTGATGCTTGGGAGCAAGAAGTATGCTCCCCAGAAAACTGTGGAGGGATTTAACCAAGCCAAACAATCTGCACCTTCATTTGGAGGGTGGGAAACAAGTTAAAGAACGTGCACCCTTATTTGGACCCTAGTGATACTTGTGAGAATGCAGTTCCCTCAATCAGCGGGCCAAGAATTGAGAATAAAATTTCATTTACCGACTAGAAATATCCATATTATTGCATGGAACGCTACAGCAGATGAGCAGACAAATGCCAAACTGGCCATAGAACAACATAAACAACACCTGCTCTCGGATTTTTCAAACTGACGCCGTCCCAGCGCCCCTGGTAAAGAGAATAATTAAGCTTCCACTCTGGGGCCGCAGCTCATCTTTCATCAAGAAACCTAAGCGAACCTGCGCCTGACGCGTTGCCAGCCTTCGCAAGAACAACTCTGCCCAGCAAGTGGAGCTGGAAATGAGGGAAAACTTCATGATAAGGGGAAAGAACTCGAACCCAGGCTCTGCAGACCCGCGCTGTCCGGGTCCCCGGACCCCGCGGGAATGAAGGGGAAACGAGAGAGGGCGGAGGAGAACGTGAAAGGCCGGATCCACCCCTAGAGATGAAGATCCGAGGTAAGTTAAGTCCTCGGCGACCCGCCCCCTGAGGAGCTGGCTACTCTAGGGTTCCCTAGCCGGCCCCTCTCCTCTTCTGCACCCCAGCCCTCGGCCGCGGCCCCCTCGAACGCGCCTAGGTGCCCTTCTCGAACCCCTCACCCATGATGAACCGCCTGTCCTCCCTCGCCGATCTTCAGTGATTCCTTGGCCTTCGGCGGCAGCTCCGAGGCGGTTTCCTCGCAAGCCCAGTCAGCCAGCAACTTCCACGTCGGACTCCAGGCGGGGGCGAGAGCGAGGGGCAGCTGCGACTGCGCGCCTGGAACTGTGGCCTGAGCATCCACGTCGCCGTTTTCGACTCACGGTCCCCGCTCACTGAATGTAGATACTGCGGACGCCAGAAGAGAAAAATAATTCAAAAACCTGAAGTATCTCCTGCTTCTGCTTTTCTGTACAGAAAGAGCTTCTGAAATAGAGAAACTGGAATTTTTCTTTTAAATTCTGACACCAAAAAGTGGCGAATCTGACAACTAAAAATGCGAGTCGGGCCTCGATGAGACGTCCGTGTCGGACGCTGGCGCAAGCTGCGGCGTTACAGAGGACTCGTGTACTGGAGCGCCGGGAGGGGCCAGCCCAACTCTCCCCAGGTGCTTTCTCCAAGAAAGAAACAAGACTACGTAATAACGATAGGAATGATCCCGCGCTGCCAATGCGGAGCAGCCTTACACCTGAGGCCAGTAACCGGAGGTTTTTGTCTTCGCTGTGGCCTGCAGGACAAGGACCTCGCCCGCCTTTCTTCTCGCTGACCGAGCACTTGAGACCGCATTTCTGGGGTCGGCAGTGTGGACTGGCTGGTCACGATCGTGGGGACCAGGGACTTATTGCCTGGAGGGTCGACTGTTGGAAGTAATGTAGGTTTTGATAGTGAAGTGTGTTGAGAGGAGGAAGGAAGCACACCTAGAGGATGTGGAGAAGGAATTTCCCCTAGAGTAATTTCTAAAGGTTGAGCACGTATGTTTTAAAACTTGCCAAAGATCCATTGAAAAGCAAACCTTCCGGCAGGGCCCGATGGCTCACGCCTGTACTCCCAGCACTTTGGGAGGCCGAGGCGGGCGGATCACGAGGTCAGGAGATCGAGACCATCCTGGCTAACACGGTGAAACCCCGTCTCTACTAAAAATACAAAAAATTAGCCAAGCGTGGTGGTAGGCGCCTGTAGTCCCAGCTACTTGGGAGGCTGAGGCAGGAGAATCGCTTGAACCCAGGAGGCAGAGGTTGCAGTGAGTCGAGATCGTGCCACTGCACTCCAGCCTGGGCGACAGAGCGACACTCCGTCTCAGAAAAAAAAGAAAGAAAAGTAAACCTTCCATCCCTAATACCCTGTATCTCGGTGATCCCCAGTAGTCACTACTGTTAATACTCTCTTAGGTTTTCTTCCAAATCTTATTAATACCTTTGCATGTTATGTTTTTATTTATAGTACAGATTTTCATCCATTCAACAGAAGTTAATGGACTGCCTTTTTAGTTTATTTTTAAAGAATTCTTCTAGCTTTAAATAAAAATTGTATCTATTTACAGTGTACCATGTGATGTTTTCATAGATGTATATGTTGTGAAATGATTATCACAATGAAACTAAATTAACATATCCATCACCTCACATAGTTGTGTGTGCGTGTGTGTATGTGTTTATTTGTGCTGACTATTTAAGGTCGGCCGGGTGTCGTGGCTCAGGCCTGTAATCCCAGCACTTTGGGAGGCCGAGGTGGGCAGATCGCTTGAGACCAGGAATTGGAGTCCAGCCTGGGCAACACAGTGACACCCCATGTCTGCAAAAAAATAAAAAAATTAGCCAGGCACAGTGGCACCTGTAGTCCCAGCTACTTGAGACGCTGAGATGGGAGAATCACTTGAGCCTGGGAAGCAGAGGTTGTCGAGAGCCGAGATCCTGCCGCTATTCTGCTTTCTAATTCTACGAGTTCCACTTTTTTTGACTCTACATATAAGTGGGATCATGAAGTATTTGTGTTTCTGTGCCAGGCTTATTTCCCTTAGCATAAATTCATCCATGTTATCACAAATGACAGGATTTTCTTCTTTTTAAAGGCTGCATAGTATTCATTATGTGTATAAATATACATATATATACCACATTCCTATGTTTCACCTTTTCTT
Source organism: Colobus angolensis palliatus (assembly GCF_000951035.1). Classification (NCBI taxonomy): domain Eukaryota; kingdom Metazoa; phylum Chordata; class Mammalia; order Primates; family Cercopithecidae; genus Colobus; species Colobus angolensis. The sequence continues at coordinate 12,685,392 of NW_012110919.1, forward strand.
TGTCCATCAGTTCACTCTTAGGTGAGTCCATACTTTGGCTTTTATCAATAATGCTGCAATGAGCATGGTGATGCAGATATCTCTGACATAGTGATTTCATTTTATTTGGCTATATACCCAGAATATATGGTATATATGTATATGTTGTATATATAGTATATATACATATATATTGTATATACTATATGGTTTACAGTGTAGTTCTATTTTTAATTTTTTGAGGAGCCTCCATACTGCCTCCCATTATGGCTGTACCAATTTACATGCTCACCAACCATGCCTATTTTGGTTTTGACTTGTTTGCAGACCCCTCTAGTTGTCTAGGTTCTGAACTAGGTTTGCCTGTTGCTCTCACCCATGCCCCCAAAACCACAGGTTCACGGAAATTTTCCTGCAAGGAAAAGTTTTGTTTATTTTTATTTTTGTTAATAGTTTGAGAAAGGGAGAAGAGCTCTTTACCTAAACACCCAAACCTTTCTAAGCCTATCCTTTGTAAGCACTGTGTGATCTAATTATTGGACCTCTGTGCTTATGATTCTATAATACCTCCTCTTAAACAAGATTAGTTTGCTGCTACTTGAAAGATCTTGGCCATTACTACTTCAAACTTACGTCGATGTCAGATTTTTATTTGAGTATGATGTATGTAATTCTTGAAAATAGAAATTTCCTTTAAAAGAGAACTAAGGCCAGGCACGGTGGCTCATGCCTTGTAATCTCAGCCCTTTAGGAGGCTGAGGTGGGTGGATCACCTGAGGTCAGGGGTTCAAGACCAGCTCGGGCAACGTGGCGAAACCCCGTCTCTACTAAAAATGCAAAAATTAGCTGGGCGTGGTGGCAGGTGCCTGTAATCCCAGCTACTTGGGAGGCTGAGGCAGGAGAATCTCTTGCACCTGGAGGTGAAGGTTGCAGTGAGCTGAGATTGCCCCACTGCACTGCAGCCTGGGCATCAGAGCAAGACCCTGTCTCAGAAAAATAAATAAAATAAAATAGAACTGAAAGGAAAAATGTGCTGTAATATAATTTTGTATTCAAACTACATATTCTGAACCAGATTAATGAGATCTATATCAGGATGCTTTGTAAACTGAAATACTACATACAAATGTACATGTATTGACAGCCTTTCAGAATCTATATTAAGTACCTAATTACAAGTCACTGTGGAAATGACAGTGTGATAAAGACTAAAAAAGACCCATTACGCATATTTATAAAAAAATCTTACTTTTCAAAATTTGACCATATAATGCTTTGCTTTGTTAGTAAAGAACTGACTAATTCCCTACAGGCATTGAAAACAAAACAAAGGCCAGAGCAATGGCTCATTCCTGTAATCCTAGCACTTTAGATTGAGGCGGAAAGATCGATTGAGGTCAGCAGTTCAAGACCAGCTGGGCAATATAATGAGATCCCCTGTCTACAAAAAGAAAATTTATTTTGTAGTTAGCCTGGCCTGGTGACACACACCTGTGGTCCCGGCTACTTAGGAGACTGAGGCAGAAGGATCGCTTGAGCCCAGGAGTTCGAGGCTGCTGTGAGCTATGATCAAGCCACTATGATCTAGCTAGGGCAACAGAGCAAGATCTTTTTGCTAATAAATGGATAAAGTGTTGAGACATTGAATAAGGAGATTTAATGAGCCAACACACACAAAATAGAATAGTTATCAACACATAATACTCAAGGTTTTTAAAAAAAGTGTTGAAAGCTTGTTTCAGCAGCACATATACTAAAATGGAAGAATACAAGGAAGATTAGCATGGCCTCTGCACAAGAATGACATGCAAATTGAAGCGTTCCATATTTTAATTTTTAAAAATAAAAGTATTGAGACAAATGTATAATTGACAAAGCCATAAATAGCCAAGAGAAACTGAGCTAATCTTTATTGGTGAGTACATCCCACCTCCACCACTACTTCTCTCAATTTATGACAAGAGCAAAGTTCCTACTTTTATAGGAACACAAATGCATAAAGGTCATGATAAGATGTTGAAAAATAAAATAACAAAACTTATTTCCTGTATATTTTGTAATTCTAACTAATGACAACCATTACTCTGTAGGCAAGATATATGTCTTTAGGGCAATGTTGCTTTTCAAAATGTAGTCATTCCTATTAATATTGACCTAGCGGCTGGCCAGGCGCGGTGGCTCACACCTGTAATCCCAGCACTTTGGGAGGCAGAGGCGGGTGGATCACGAGATCAGGAGATCGAGACCATCCTGGCTAACACGGTGAAACCCTGTCTCTACTAAAAATAGAAAAAATTAGCCGGGCATGATGGTGGGTGCCTGTAATCCC
>NW_012110919.1:12688259-12692129 GCF_000951035.1 Colobus angolensis palliatus
TCTCACTTTGTCACCTACGTTGGAGTGCAGTAGTGTCATCATGGCTCATGGCAGCCTAGACCTTCGGGGCTCAAGCGATTCTTCCAGCTCAGCCTCGCAAGTAGCTGGGACTACAGGTGTGCAAAGAAATTAAAAATTTTTTAATTTGTTTGTAGAAATGGGGTCCCATTATGTTGCCCAGGCTGAGCTTGACTTCTTAGACTGAAGTGATCCTCCTGCCTCAGCCTCCCAAAGTGTTAGGATTACAGGCATGAGCCACTGCACCTGGCCAAAACTAAATGTTTAGATTGTAAGTCTTTGGAATTTTTTTCTGTAGACATCCATGTAGAATTGATCTCACCTCAAATGTCATCCTATTTAAAAATTGCAACCTACCCTTAGCCTGATGTTTTAATACAACTTCTCACCAAACAGATTATAATTTACTTGCTTATTATGCTTATTATTTATTGTCTTACATTCACTAGAATGTAAGATCTATGAATGCAAATATTCTTGGCCTATTGGTTCACTATTTTGTTCTTGTACATGGCCAATAAACAAATATTTAAATTCCAAAATAAGTTTTTGAGGCCAAGGCCATAAATATTAGTTTAATTCTTGAGCATATATTCTGCAATATGATTAAACTTGTTTCCTAGGATAGTCATAACTGAAGCACTTGTCCTAATTTGATACAAGAGGCCAAACCATCTTCTTCAAGGAAATTGTGGTATTTGAAGAGAAGCCACCAGGTGGTGGTGGTGTTTCAGACTAATTCTAGAATCAAGTCCATTGGTCAGTTTTACTAAAAGCTGAGTGGGCAGTTTCATCCTTTTCGTATCTCACGGTCCAGGAATCACTAAATTTTAAAATGTGAATGTTTTAATGCAGTTCAAGCAAATAAAATAATTCAAAAACTCCTTTGACTAAAGTCACAGTAAGATCAAATAAGCTCAGAATTTTAAAGCTAGAAAAATCCTCAATTTCAGCCACCTCAATTACACATAAAGAAGTAAAAACAAGCCTGACAACAAAGCCAGGACAGCAAATTTGATCATTTAACCTGGCCTGGAATAACTAGATTATGATGTCTTTTGTAAATGAGCCATGATCTATACATTTCGTAAATTTCTTTTCAAATACATGACTATGCCTCGAGTATTTGCTGTAGTTTCCAAAGTTAAGAACTTAGCATTTATGTGTGTTCCATTGCCTATTGGAAGTTACATTCTGTTGTTCAGATTTTACTCTACAAAGAAGAAACCCATATAATAAGCATAAATATATAAGTATAATAAATATAGGCTTCATAAGGGCTTATAACTATGTATATTTATAATTGTATTTTAAATTTAGGAGCAATTTGAGATCATAACTAGGTGTGTGAGTTTCACAAATCAGGATATTTATAGTGTTTCAAACATGTTTCCTTTTAATGACGTGTATTTTGCCAACAAAGCAGAATTTCTCTTTAGACTAAAGGTTGTTATTTTTTCAATTAAGATACAATTCACATACCATAACTCACCATTTTTAAATGTACAATTCAGTGGTTTTTAGTAGATTCACAAGGTTTGTAACTATCACCACTATCTAATACCAGAACATTTTCAGCAGGCTGAATAGAAAGTCTGTACCCATTAAGTAATAATTCTCTAGTCCCCGCCCCAAATTCCTGCCTCTGGTAACCTCTCATCTACTTTCTTTCTCTATGAATTTGCCTAATCTAGGTAGTTCATATAAGTAGGATCATACAGTATTTGGTCTTTTGTGTTTGGTTTATTTGGCATTATGTTTTCAAGATTCATCCATATTGAAGCATGTATCAATATGTCATTCCTTTTTATGGCTGAATAATATTCTGTTATATGAATATACCATAATTTGTTTATCCATTCATAAGTTAATGGACATTGGGTTGTTTTCACTTTTTGACTATTTGAATAAAGGTGCTATTAACATCTCTGCACAAGTTTTCGTGGGCACATATGTTTTCAGTTCTCTTGGGTATATACCTAGGAGTGGAATTGGTGGGTCATATGTGTGTTTAACTTTTTGAAGAACTACCAAACTATTTCCCGTGGTGGCTATGCCATTTTACATTCACACCAGCAATGCATCTGGGTTCTGTTTTTTCCACATTCTCACCATCACTTATTTTCCACTTTTTAAATTATAGCCATCCTACTGGGTGGTTTGCATCATGGTTTTGATTTGAATTTTGCTGATAAAAACTAATGACGTTGAAAATCTTTTCACATGTTTATTGGACATATGTGTATCTTCTTTGGAGAAATGTCTATTCACATCTTTTGACGATCTTTCAATTGGGTTATTTATCTTTTTATTGTTGAGTCATGAAAGTTCTTTATATATTCTGTATACTAGCTCCTTATCAGATTTATGATTTACAAATATTTTCTCCCATTCTGTGAGTTTTTTCACTCTGTTGAGCATGCCCTTTGACACACAAACTTTTTAAATTTTTTGTTTGTTTGTTTGTTTGTTTTTTTGAGACGGAGTCTTGCTCTGTTGCCCAGGCTGGAATGCAGTGGCGCAATCTCGACTCACTGCAAGCTCCGCCTCCCAGGTTCACACCATTCTCCTGCCTCAGCCTCCTGAGTAGCTAGGACTACAGGTGCCCACCACCACGCCCGGCTAATTTTTTTGTATTTTTAGTAGAGACGGGGTTTCACCGTGTTAGCCAGGATGGTCTCGATCTCCTGACCTGGTGATTCACCCGCCTCAGCCTCCCAAAGTGCTGGGAGTACAGGCTTGAGCTATTGCACCTGGCCAAAAGTTTTTAATTTTGTTGAAGTCCAGTGCTCTGGTTTGAATGTGTCCTCCAAAGCTCATGTGTTGGAAACATGATCCCCAATGCAACACTATTGAGAAGTGGGACTTTTATGAGGTGATTAGATCATGAGGGCTTTATCCTCATGAATGAATTCATGTTGTTATCAAAGGAGTGGGTTTGTTATCACTAGAGTAAGTTTTTTATGAAAGCAAGTTCTGCCCTTTCTCTCAAGAGTGCTCTTTTGCCCTTCCACCTTCTGCCATGGGATGACAGAGCAAGAAGTCCCTCACAGGATGCAGGCAACTTGATGCTGGACTTCCCAGCCTCCAAAATTGTGAGGAGTAACTTTTTCTTCTTTATCAATTACTCAATCTGTGATATTCTGTTATAACAACACAAAATGGTCTAAGACATACAAGTTATCTATTGTTTTCTCAGCTGGGTGTGGTGGCCCACGCCTGCCTTCCTAGCACTTTGAAAGGCTGAGATGGGTAGGCCACCTGAGGTCAGGAGTTCAAGACCAGGCTGGCCAACATGGCGAAACCCTGTTTCTACTAAAGATACAAAAATTAGCCACGTGTGGTGGTGCACACCTGTAATCCCAGTTACCCAGGAGGCTGAGGCAAGAGAATGGAGGTTGCAGTGAGCCCAGGTGGTGGAGGTTGCAGTGAGCCAAGATTGCGCCACTGCACTCCTGCCTGGGCGACAGAGCAAGACTCTCTCTCTCAAAAGAAAAAAAAAAAAAAGTTATCTATTTTTTTCTTTTGTAGCTTGTGCTTTTGGTATCATATCTGAGAAACCATTGCCTCACCCAAGTTCACAAAGATTTAATTATATTTTCCTCTAGGAGTTTTATAGTTTTAGCTCTTATATTTTGATCTTGTTCTATTTTGGGTTGATTTTTGCAAATCATGTGAAATACGGATCCAAATTCATTCGTTTGACCAGGCTCGAGTGGCTCATGCCTATAATCCCTGTACTTTGGGAGGCCAAGGCAGGCAGATCACTTGAGGCCAGGAGTTTGAAACCAGCTTGGCCAACATGGTGAAACCTCTCTCTACTAAAAATACAAAAATTAGCCAGGTGTGGTG
>NW_012110919.1:12696844-12699842 GCF_000951035.1 Colobus angolensis palliatus
GATTCTCCCGCCTCCGCCTCCCGAGTAGCTGGGATTACAGGCGCCCACCACCATGCCCGGCTAATTTTTTGTTTGTTTAGTAGAGATAGGGTTTCACCATGTTGGTCAAGCTGGTCTTGAACTCCTGACCTCAGGTGATCCGCCCACCTTGGACTCCCAAAGTGCTGGGATTACAGGTATGAGCCACTGTGCTCAACTTCTGAATGATCAATTCTAGTCCATTGATGTATATGTTTATCTTTGTGCCAGTACCACACACACTGAGTTTATTTATTTTTTTTTAAATTTCGAGACAGAGCATCACTCTGTTGCCCAGACTGGAATATGGTGATGCAATCATAGCTCACTGTAGTCTCAAACTCCTGGACTCAAGCAATCCCCCAGCCTCAGTCTCCTGAATAGCAAGGACTATGAGTGTGCAACACCATCCCTGGCTAAATTTTAATTTTTTGCAGGGATGGAGCCTCACTATGTTGCCCCGGCTGGTCTTAAACTCCTGGCCTTGAGTGATCCTCCCACCTTAGCCTCCCAAAACAGCTGTTAATTGTTGTAGCTTTGTAGTAGGTTTTAAAATTAGGAAGTGTGAGTCCTCCAACTTTGTTCTTTTCCTACTTTGTCTTAGCTATTCTGGGTCCCTTAAATTTCTATGTGAATTTTAGAATCAGTTTATTCACTTCTGCAAAAAAAAAAAAAAAAAAAAAGGCAGTTGTAGGGATTACATTGAATCTGTAGATTAATTTGGGAAGTGTCTTAGTTTGTTCCTGCTGCTATAACAAAATACCTTAGACTGAGTAATTTATAAACAATAGAAATGTATTTATCACAGTTCTAGAGCTGGGATGTCCAAGATCAACACACTAGCAGATTTGGTGCTTGGTAAGGATTGCTATCTGCTTCCAAGATGGCGCCTCTTGGTGCATTCCCATATGGTTGAAGGTGGCTCATGCCTGTAATCCCAACACTTCAGGTGGATCACCTGAGGTCAGGAGTTCGAGAACAGCCTGACCAAGGTGGTGAAACCCCGTCTCTACTAAAAATACAAAATTGGCGGGACACAGTGGCTCATGCCTGTAATCCCAGCACTTTGGGAGGTGAGGTGGGCGGATCATGAGGTCAGGAGTTCAAGACCAGCCTGGTCAACCCAATGAAACCCCCTCTCTACTAAAAATACAAAAATTAGCTGGGCATGGTGGTACATGCCTATAATCCCAGTTTACTCTGGAGGCTGAGTCAGGAGAATCACTTGAACCCTGGAGGCGGAGGTTACAGTGAGCTGAGATCATGCCCTGTACTCCTGGGCAACAGAGCAACACTCTATCTTGCAAAATAAATAAATAAATACGCCATGTGTGGTGGCACATGCCTGTAATACCAGGTACTAGGGAGGCAGAGGCAGGAGAATCACCTCAACCCAGGAGGTGGAGGTTGCAGTGAGCTAAGATTGCACCATTGTACTCCAGCCTGTACAACAAGAGCGAAACTCTGTCTCAAAAAAAAAAAAAAAAAAAGAAAAGAAAGAAAATCACCCCAAAATGCAAGAGTAGTGATCCTGGCAATTCTGATATGCCAAAAAGAAGCCTTTGCTTTTTCCAACCCTCTCTTCCATACTACTCGTTTTCCAACTTCCATGCTTTGTACTCTGATGCAATACTAGTAATCAGCAGTGAGGAGATCTAGTCCTGGGCGCTCCAGAGCATTGTCATCATATACGGTTTGATACTATCTGCAGTTTCAGGCATCCACTGGGAGTCTTGAAACATATCCCCCATAGATAAGGTCGAGAGGAGGGTACCAGGTTGAATTCCAACATATGAATTTTGGAGGGATACCTACATTCAAACCATAGCAGGTTGAATGTTGTCCTCTTAACAACATTTATGGGACAGGCACAGCAGCTTATGCTGGTAATCCCAGCATTTTGGTAGGCCAAAGCAGGTGGATTGCTTGAACCCAGGAGTTTGAGACCAGCCTGGGTAACATGGTAAAACCCCATATCTATTTAAAAAAAAATTAGGCTGGGTGTGGTGGCTCACACCTATAATCCCAGCATTTTGGGAGGCCAAGGCAGACGGATCATGAAGTCAGAAGTTCGAGACCAGCCTGGCCAACATAGTGAAACCCCATCTCTATTAAAAATACAAAAATTAGCCAGGCGTGGTGGCATGCGCCTGTAGTCTCAGATACTTGAGAGGCTGAGGTGGGATAATTGCTTGAACTTGGGAGATGGTGGTTGTAGTGAACTGAGATCATGCCATGGCACTCCAGCCTGGGTGACAGAGCGAGACTCCCTCTCAAAAAAACAACAAAAAAATTACAAAAATTAGCTGGGCATGGTGGCACATACCTGTAATCCTAGCTACTCAGAAGGCTGAGGTGAGAGGATCCACTGAGTTCAGAAAGTCAAGGTTGCAGTGAGCTGTGATCACACCACTGCACTCCAGCATGGGAAATAGAGAGAGACCTTGTCTGAAAAATAAATAAATAAAAGTTAAAAACTATAAAAAGCAGTATTGTATAGGCCAGGAGTGGTGGTTCACACCTGTAATCCCAACACTTCGGGAGGCCAAGGTGGGTGGATCACATGAGGTCAGGATTTAGAGTTCAGCCTGGCCAAATGGTGAAACCCCGTGTCTACTAAAAATACTAAAATTAGCCCGGCATGGTGGTGTGCGTCTATAGTCTCAGCTACTCGGGAGGCTGAGGCAAGAGAATTGCTTGAACCAAGGAGGCAGAGGTTGCAGTGAGCTGAGATTGTGCCATCACACTCCAGCCTGGATGACACAGTGAGACACCATCTCCAAAAAGAAAAAACAAAAAACAGAAAAAAAACCCACCATATCATGTCTTCCAATCCATGACTATGTGATGTATTTTCATTTTCATTAATTAAAATATTTTTTGCCTAGCACAGTGGCTCACACCTGTAATCCCAGCACTTTGGGAGGCTGAGGCGGGTGGATCACCTGAGGTCAGGAGTTTGAGACCAGCCTGGCCAACA
>NW_012110919.1:12701857-12706156 GCF_000951035.1 Colobus angolensis palliatus
AGAGAAACTCTGTCTCTACTAAAAATACAAAATTAGCTGGGCGTGGTGGCGCATGCCTGTAAGCCCAGCTACTTGGGAGGGTGAGGCAGGAGAATCACTTGAACCTGGGAGATGGAGGTTGTGGTGGGCCAAGATTGCGCCATTGCACTCCAGCCTGGGCAATAAGAGTGAAACTCCGTCTCAAACAAACAAACAAAAAATTTAAAAATCCTTTCTGGCAGTGATGACCTACCCACAAGAACATGCCTCTTGCAAAGGATCTCCTTCATTCCTCTTCAGAAGAGGAGAAGAGGAAACACAAGAGGAAACACGTGGTGCAGAGCCCCAGTTCCTACTTCATGGATGTGAAATGCCCAGGATGCTATCAAATCACCGTGGTCTTTAGCGTGCACAAACAGTAGTTTTGTGTTTTGGGGGCTCTACTGTCCTCTGCTAGCCTACAAGAGGAAAAGCAAGGCTTACAGAAGGATGTTTCTTTAGGAGGAAGCAGCACTAAAAGCACTCTGAATCAAGATGAGTGGGAAACCATCTCAATAAACAGGTTTTGGATCTAAAAAAAAAAAAATTGGCTGGGCATGTTGGCACACATCTATAGTCCCAGCTGTTTGGGAGGCTAAGGTGGAAAGAATCACTTGAGCCCGGGAGGTGGCTCATTCCTGTAATTCCAGCACTTTGACAGGCTGAGGCAGGCAGGTCACTTGAGTCCAGGAATTCAAGACCAGCCTGGGCAACATGGTGAAACCCAGTCTCTATTATTTAAAAAAAAAAAAGTTCAAAAAATTAAAAATTAAATTATTTGTTACATAATTTTTAGAGGAACTTATTAACTACCCAGCTATGCATTAACGATAATAACTATTTATATAGTTGGTCAAGTTTTGTGGGCTACAGGACAGCTGTTGTTTCTGAAGTTGAAGTTAGCTAATATATTTTAAAAAGTGAACACTTGCATGATAAAGTATACTACAATAGGACTTGGAAAAAATGGAGTAAAAACAAAACTTGGTTACTGGCATTTTTCCTGTTAGTGTTGCACTGGCAGGAAAAAGAAATTAGGTGACTTTTTTGATGTAGGGTCCAAAGGAAAGGTTCCTTTTGGTCCTCTGAAGGGTATTGAAAAATTAATCCACAAAAAGGCAGATTAATTGAAGAAAATGCATACAACAACTGGGGACAGTTGGTGCACATCTGTAATCCCAGCAACTCAGAAGGCTCAGGCAGGAGTATTGTTTGAGGCCAGGAGTTGGAGACCAGCCTGGGAAACATAGCAAGACCTAGTCTCTAAAGAATAAAAAAATGTAAATGAAAAACAAAACCAGAAAAGACATACGGATTTATTTAACATGTATACACAGGAGCCTTTAGAATGAAGATCCAAAAATACAGGGAAAATTGTCCTTTAATGTTTAGGTTTACAGACTAGAACAGTGGTGTAGAAATGTGATTGGACAAAAGGGTTATGACGTAATGCTAATAGCCTGAGTAGGACACCCAGAAATGCCTGAAATGCCTGTATGTCCATATTCTTTTTGGCCTCTCTGGGTATTTTTTTTTTTTTTTTTTTTCTGGTTATGGGGCAGGACCCTCTCTGGAATGAAGAGTCTTAGTCAAACAAGACAGGTCAGATAATTTTTTTATGGCCAATTTTTACACAGAAGGGTAGAAGGAAAACGAGAGTAATATTTTTAGGTTTTATGGTTGGCTTTGGGGAAAAGGGGTTCTGGTTTCTATGATCTGCCTTGGGAAGAGGGATTCTGGTTTCTATGGCTAGGTTTTGGGGAGAATGGGACTGTAAGAACATCAGGAGAAAGAGGAAAAGTTTTGCTTCTGAGGCCTTCATTTTGGGGGTATTGTGTTTTTTTAAGAGACAGGGTTTAGCCAGGCGCGGTGGCTCAAGCCTGTAATCCCAGCACTTTGGAAGGCCAAGACGGGGGGATCACGAGGTCAGAAGTTCAAGACCAGCCTGGCCAATATGGTGAAACCCTGTCTCTACTAAAAATACAAAAATTAGCCAGACGACGTGGCGGGCGCCTGTAGTCCCAGCTACTCCGGAGGCTGAGGCAGGAGAATGGCGTAAACCCGGCAGGCGGAGCTTGCAGTGAGCTGAGATCCGGCCACTGCACTCCAGCCCGGGCGAAAGAGCGAGACTCCGTCTGAAAAAAAAAGAGACAGGGTTTCACTCTGTCACCCAGGCTGGAGTGCAGTGGCATGATCTCGGCTCACTGCAGCCTCAGCCTCCCAGGTTCAAGCGATCCTCCCACCTCAGCCTCCCAAGTAGCTGAAACTACTACACCACCACACCCAGCTAATTTCTAAACTTTTTTTTTTGTAGAGACGGTGTCTCACTATGTTGCCAGGCTGGTCTCAAACTCCTAGTCTCAAATGATCCTCCTGCCTCAACCTTCAAGTAGCTAGGATTACAGGCACATGCCACCATGCCTGGATATTTTGTTTTTGTTTTTTGTAGAGACAGAGTTTTGCTGTGTTACCCAGGCTGATCTCAAACTCCTGGCCTCAAGCAGTCGCCCGCTTCAGCCTCCTAAAGTGCTGGATTATAAGCATAAGCCACTATAATCAGCCGGATATTGTTTTCTGAGTCCCAAAAGTGAACATAACGATTGTTATAATTGAACATAACTGTGTTAGTTGTAGCTGAGAAAGCAAAGGCTTTGGAATTTTATTTAAAAGCAAACAAAGCCACGTGTAGTGGTGCATGCCTGTAGTCTCAGCACTTTGGGAGGATGAGGCAGGAAGATTACTTGAGCTGGGGAGATTGAGGCTGCACCGGTGAATGATCATGCCACTGCACTCCAGCCGGACCAACAGAGTGAGACCCTGTCTGTAAATAAATAAATAAATAAATAAAAGCAAACAAAATATATCTAACCAATCAACAACTTGAAACTGCCCAATCAATCCTATTGACTTACCAGTGATTAAAATGAACTGTTGGCTCTTTTTTTTTTTTTTTTTAAGAGACAGGGTCTCCTTCTGTCACCCATGCTGGGATGTATGGCATGATCATAGCTCACTGCAGCTTTGAACTCCAGGGTTCAAGCAATCCTCCTGCCTCAGCCTCCCAAAGAAAATGGATTCTTATGAACAAAAACATCTGATGAACCCTTTCTCCAGTCCTGATTTTCTGTCAAGCTTCTGTCCTGAATCTCCAACTACTTACTAGAGAGTTCTTTATGGGATATTCACTCAAGCTTCATATGTCTAAAACCAAACATATCTTTTTGCTAACTAAAACTCTAAAAACCTGATTTACTCTCCCAACTTTCTTATTTCTCTGCTCAGTGAGCCAAATTCTACCTCTCCTTGCCACGTATGAGTTAATGCAGAGGGCCTTTCTCTGGCCTCACAGGGACCAAATCCTATTCATTCATCCTTTATCTCCTACTTTTGGACAGTAGCCTATTTCTCCTCACCCTCAAATACCTTTGAACACCACCACTTTGCATCTAATAAAGTCTGTCCTCTACTCGGTACTGAATAAATGTTTACAGAATATATCATATTAGTTTCTTTATTAGAAACTTTTAAAACGTGTTGCCCAAGGATGTTCGTAATTGTTGGTTACTATCTTAGTCAGTTTTCTGCTGCTATAATGGAATACCACAGGCTGGGTGATTTATAAAGAAAACAAATTAATTTCTCACAGTTCTAGAGACTGGAAAGTCTAAGAGCATGGCATTGCTATCTGGTGAGGCCTTTGTGCTGTATCATAACATGGCAGAAGGTTAAGCAAGCTTGTGAGAACAAGAGGAGAAATAGAACTGAACTCGTCCTTTTATCAGGAGCCCACTCCTGAAATAATAGCATTCATCCATTTATGATGGCAGAGCTCTCGTGACTGAATTACCTCTTAAAGAAAGCACCTCGTTTTTGCTTTGTTTTGTTTTGAGGCAAGGTCTTGCTATGTTGCCAAGGATGGTCTCAAACTCCTGGCCTCAAGTGATCCTCCTGCCTCAGCATTCCAAAGTGCTGGGATTACAGGCATGAGCCTCTGTGCCCAGTCAACAGCACCTCTTAATACTGTTATAATGGAAATTACATTTTTTTTTTTTTGAGGTGGAGTCTCGCTCTGTTGCCCAGACTGGAGTGCAATGGTGTGATCTCAGCTCACTGCAACCTCCTCCTCCCAGGTTCAAGCAATTCTCCTGCCTCAGTCTCCCGAGTAGCTGGGATTACAGGCACCCACCACCACGCCCAGCTAATTTTTGTATTTTTAGTAGAGACGGGATTTCACCATATTGGCCAGGCTGGTCTCGAACTTCTGACCTCATGATCCGCCTG
>NW_012110919.1:12706646-12720415 GCF_000951035.1 Colobus angolensis palliatus
GCCTAGCTAATATGGTGAAACCCCGTCTCTACTAAAAATACAAAAATTAGCCGGGTGTGGTGGCGGGCGTGCCTGTAGTCCCAGCTACTCGGGAGGCTGGGGCAGGAGAATGGCATGAATCTGGAGGCGGAACTTGCAGTGAGCCGAGATCGCACCACTGCACTCCAGCCTGGGCAACAGAGCGAGACTCCGTCTCTTAAAAAAAAAAAAAAGCAACAACAACAAAGCACCAAAGACCTTGAACATGCAGAATCAGACTGTGATTCTGCATTTCTACAAGCTCCCAGAGGATGCTAATGCAGCTAGACCCACAGACTATCCTTGCTATGGTCTGAATATTTGTACCTTTCAAAGATCATGTTGAAATTTAATCCCCAATGTGGCAGTATTGAGAAGTGGGGCCTTTAAGAGGTGACTGGGCCATGAGGGCTCTGCTTTCATGATGGATTAATCCATTTCTGGATTCATGGATTAATGAATTAATGGATTGTTATGAGAGTAGGACTGGTGGCTTTCTAAGCATACTCAGTCTCCTTACCATGAGACATCCTGCACAGCCTTGGGAGCCTGCAGAGAGTCCTCACCAGCAAGAAGGCCCTCACCAGATATGGTCCCTTGACCTTGGACTTCTCAACCTCCATAACTATAAGGAATAAATTCCTTTTCTTATAAATTACCCAGTTTCAGGTATTCTGTTTTAAGCAACAGAAAGACTAAGACAACCGTTTAAGTACTTACGAAGTTCTATGTTCTCTGACTTATTTATTGTCTTTTTCATGACTGACGCTATAAAGTTCTGTATATTGCTTTTCTTCCCTGAGATGCTTTCTCTATTCATTTCCCTCCATATAAATCCAACTCACCTTTTCAAGCTCTTTCTCCTGGGCAAAGCCTTCCCTGACTACTCTAGTTCCCCAGTTCCTCCCATCTTTCTTTTTTCTATTATAGTATCCATTGTTGGCACTTGGAATGTTACACTAATCACCTACAACTATTAATTGTTGCTTATCATTATGTATACAAGTAACCAGTTACATAGTTATATATATTTTTTCTTTCCTGGGAGGCTTACCACAATGCCTCAGGTATAGTAAGTTGCAAGTTTTGTTGAATAAATGAATGAATGAATGAATGAATAACTTACTACAGTGTTGGTGCTCCAGATAGGTATCAAATGTTTCAGTATTTTATAAAATTGTTTTCCAGAACATAGAGGAAACTGCCATTTTGGAATTTCCCCAGCCTATTCAAATGAGGCAGTCCAAGCTAAGCAATAATTTGATCCATTCAAAAGTTAACGACATTAAGAATATCTTAAATGTTGATATTAAATTTCAAATTTCTCTTGAGCTTCTGAAACACTGGCATTTGCTACTGCTGTTTTTGTCTCACTTTTCAAAGCCAAATATACACAATATATTATGCATGAGAAATTAGCATCCTATTGCATACAAGATTTGTCCATAGAGTATGATTTGTTATTATATCATGATTTCAACAGCCTGGTCAAACAATCTGCTTTATACTAAATATCATGCTGCATATCAAATAATGAAGTGGACTTTCTGCCTGTTGAAAGACAAAGAATCTTTATTATTGATATAGAGAAGTTGTTTTAAATCTTAAAGTTAAAATAAGGAAGTTCTTTGAATATTGCTTAACTCACTACTGTGGGAAAAAACGTAGAAGCATTTCAGAACCTACCAATCTACTTTGCATTTCTATTGAACAGTTGCTTTTTTAACCAACTTGCAATATTTGTTTTATAAAATATACTTTAACTCAAATATCAATTTATCATTTTTGACAAGAGTAAATAACTATATTACATATTACCAAATTTTTGATCAGATAAATATTTTGGTTGTAAGTCATTATAATTGAAATTTACTGTAAAATCTCTTGGGAAACTTGTAAAGTACTAGCTCCACAAATGTAAAGCTTTATAATCATTACTGTGCAAAACATACAATATTTCTGCAAATGCTGGAAAATATAAGCTAAATGAGTACACCTAGTAAAAGTAATGTATCACTTGAATAGGAGCTATAAAGTATAATGAATCTTATTCTTAACAGATTTTAGTCATTTAAGTTTGTTTTCTTTACACGCTCAAGAATTTCTATTCTTAGTTTAGTTTATATACCTCTGATGGAAACTTCTCATCACAAAGTAAAGTGCAAATTCTAAGAAGGCAGACATTAATATTCACTTTTAATCAGCTTTTCATTTATTTAGTTCTCTAGCTTCTGATAAAATAGTTATGAGAGGAGGTCATCTTTAGTTCTGGTTTTGCAAAGCTCTCTGTCACCTCTAATCTCAGCTCTTCAGAATAGAGCAACACAGAATATGGAATTCGTAGAGACCAGAAGAGCTGACTCAGGCCTGGCATTTTTATAGAGTGCTTAGAGCCAGAAGAACCTTGGAGATCTCTTTGTTTTACAATTGGGGATGCTGTGGCCTTGAGGTCACCCTGCTCATTAACATGAACTCTTCTCTTCTTCAGTCTATAGTTCTTTCCATCTTGTGAAGTGAGACATGGGAAAACTAAGAATATTAAGAGCATCAGAGGCCGGGCGCAGTGGCTCAAGCCTGTAATCCCAGCACTTTGGGAGGCCAAGGCGGGTGGATCACGAGGTCAGGAGATCAAGACCATCCTGGCTAACATGGTGAAACCCCGTCTCTACTAAAAATACAAAAAACTAGCCGGGCGAGGTGGCGGGCGCCTGTAGTCCCAGCTACTCGGAGGCTGAGGCGGGAGAATGGTGTGAACCCGGGAGGCGGAGCTTGCAGTGAGCCGAGATTGCGCCACTGCACTCCAGCCTGGAGGACACAGCGAGACTCCGTCTCAAAAAAAAAAAAAAAAAAAAAAAAAAAAAAAAAAAAAAAGAGCATCAGAAAACACAGGTAGGTGAAGGAGGTAACAAAGTCTCTTCCAGACGGCCGTGAAGCTCTGCCATTTGCATCTTGCATCTCCACACCTGGCTCAGTTCTCAATGGCTGCCATCCTTGAGAGGCTTAAACATCAACCAGTGACTGGCAATTACTAGACTGCTGATTAGACAAATGGAATATCTCTAATTGAGGTTTATTATCTGTATCTGTCACAAGAGAACCACATTTTTCAAAAAGGAAAACAAATGTTTACTTTATCCCACAAATTCTTATTGTATGTGCACTGAATGTTCATTACATGTACTTTCTTCTAACATTTATCAAGTGCTTACTGTGGGCCAGTCAGTATGCTGTTTGCTTCAACTGCATTGTATAGTCCCCGCTTGTCTGCAGGGGATACATTCCAAGACTCCAGTAGGTGCCTGGAACTGTAGATAGTATCCTGAACCCTATATATACTATTTTATCCTATATATACAAACCTATGATAAAGTTCAACTTATAAATTAGGCACAGAAATAGATTAACAACAATAACTAATAATAAAATAAAATATAGCAATTATAACAATACACTGTAATAAAAGTTATGTGAATATGATCTTTCTCAAAATGTCTTACTGTACTGTATTTACCGATTTTCCTCAACCAGGGTTGGCCATGGGTAACTGAAGTCAAGGAAAGCAAAACCACAGATAAGAGGCGACTATTGTACTTCATTAAATCTTTATAGCTGAGTGTGGTGGCTCACACCTGTAATCCCAGCACTTTGGGAGGCCGAGGTGGGCGGATCGCCTGAAGTCAGGAGTTCGAGACCAGCCTGGCATGGTGAAACATCGTCTCTACTAAGAATACAAAAAATTAGCCTGGCATGGTAATGGTGCCTGTAGTCTCAGCTACTCAGGAGGCTGAGGCAGGAGAATCGCTTGAACTCGGGAGGCAGTGGTTACAGTGAGCTCAGATTGTGCCATTGCACTCCAGCCTGGGATAGTAAGACTCCCATCTCCAAAATAAATAAATAAATAAATAAATAAATCTACCTTTATAAACAACACTATTAAGTAAATACTATTATTCTTCCATATTTTAAAGGCAATGAAATTGAAGCTTAGGTAAGTTAAGCAGTTTACCCAAGGTGCACAGCTAGTAAGCAGCAGAGCTAGAATTGGAGTCCTAGCTGTCTCATATCAGAACCAGACCTCCTCAGCACTATTTCTGTGCTCTGCCTCTGGGAAAAAAAACTGGCCTACCCAAAATAAGAAATTTCCTTATTAAAAAAAAAAAAAAAAGCACATACACACATACACATATGAAAACTGAAAATATTTACAAATTATTCTCTAAATGGTGTGTTCTTCTTTTCCTATTATTTGGGAAGAGTAAGTACATAGTCAATACTACGAGAAACTTCAGACTAATTTACCAGTCTTCTTTTTTTTTTTCTCTTTGAGGCAGGGTCTTACTCTCTCACCCAGGCTGGAATGAAGTAGTGTGATCCTGGCTCACTGCAGCCTCAACCTCCAGGCTCAAGCAATCTCCCCACTTGGGACTGCAGGCACGTGCCACTATGCCTGGCTATTTTTGTTTTTGTTTTTTATGTTTTGTTAGAGATGAAGTCTCACTATGTTGTCCAGGCTGAGTCATTTTCAATTTCAATTTTATTTTTGCAATGCATCATTTTAAATATATATATATATATTTAAAATTTGTGTGTGTGTATATATATATATATATACACACACAAACTTAACCTCACCCAGAATCACCTTCTCAGAACTAATCACTTTTTTTTTTTTTTCTGGAGACAGATTTTTGCTGTTGTTGCCCAGGCTGCAGTGCAGTGGCGCGATCTCAGCTCACTGCAACCTCCACCTCCCAGGTTCAAGCGACTCTCCTGCCTCAGCCTCCCAAGTAGCTGGGATTATAGGCATGCACCACAACACCTGGATAATTTTGTATTTTTAGTAGAAACGAGGTTTCTCCATGTTGGTCAGGCTGGTCTCGAACTCCCAACTTCAGGTGATCCACCCTCCTTGGCCTCCCAAAGTGCTGGGATTACAGGCGTGAGTTGCTGCTCCTGGCCAAACTAATCACTATTAATGGTCTTGTGTTTCTTTCTAAATGTATTATGTGCATATACAGATGCATGCATATTTCCTTTAATATAAATAGCAGCATAATATTTACACTGTTCTGTATGTTTCAAACATACAGATGTTTCAAACAGTTCTATGATGCCTTTGGAGGATCAGATGCAAGGCGCAGTCTCAGTTACCTTTCACTAGGGTAACTTTCCTGTGTTTTATCTGTTGACATTCCATGTGACAGTCTGTTGTAGGAATATGTTCCACTGGTTGAAAAAGAAAAAGATTTGAAAACCACTGGATCCCCAAATTTCCTTCTGTAATACAAGATATGGATATAATTGTGAAGAATTTTTTTCTCCTTTCTTAGAATTCCTTGCAAACTATATGTGTACATCATGTTTGAGACAACTCAAGAATAACATGAAATATGGGAACTAAGCTATGAGGATGCAAAGGCATAAGAATGATATAATGGACTTTGGAGGCTATACATTGAGTACAATGTACACTCCTCGGGTGACGGATGCACCAAAATCTCAGAGACTACCACAAGAGAACTCATCTATGTAACCAAAATCCACCTGTTCCCCAAAAACTATTGAAATAAGAATAGTTAAAAAAATAATAATTTCATTGACCAACAAGAGAAAAGAATAACATGAAATAAAGTGAATTGACTGGGCGCGGTGGCTCATACCTGTAATCCTAGCACTTTGGGAGGCCGAGGTGGATGGATGCCCTGAGATCAGGAGTTCAGGACCAGCCTGGCCAACATAGTGAAACCCCGTCTCTACTAAAAATATAAAAAGTTAGCCGGGCATGATAGTGGGCACCTGTAATCCCAGTGCTTGGGAGGCTGAGGTGGGAGAATCACTTGAAACCAGGAGGTGGAGGTTGCAGTGAGGTGAGATCGCACCATTGCAGTCCAGCCTGGGCAACAAGAGCAAAACTCCATCTCAAAATAAATAAATAAATAAATAAAGTGAATTGCTTCACTTGAATGAATGCAGAAAATATATTTACTTTTAATATAAATATGACATTTTCCTCTAAGAATACAGAACATTAACCAAAGCTCCTTGCCCTTTCAATTAAAAAAAACATATTTAATTGTTTCTGATTTAAATTCTCCTTGTTCTATCAGAATTGTTGAGAATAGTCTACACACATTCGAATGGACTTCTTTTCTCCTTTCAAAATACTGACAATCTTTAACAATAAGGAAGGAAATACCAAACTGGCAAAATGCGGGATGTGAAAATGGTGCTATGGGCATGAGAAAACTCCTCCTATTAAGTTAGCAAGTTTCGAGTCCTTTACAAAAAGAAGAACTGACTTATTAATACCAGCTTTGCTTAGTCATGTCATTTTTTTAAAAGTTATTTTGCTGTTATGTATTGACTTTTTCGCTGGCATCAATGTGGGAATCAATGTCACATGAATTCATGTCATGCTAATTTTTTCTTCTTCTTTTTGTCTTTGACAGCTATCTGGGGTATACAGATGTTATGGAACTGGTAGCAAAGACCTTCAGTCATTCGAAAAACTTCACACCCCTTTCTTCTCTTGTTTGAAGTACTTAGGCTATGCTTCTTTCTTTAGAGTATGCAAGACCATTGTTGCATGATATAGTGCTTGATAATAGGTGGTGAACTTATTTGGTAATGAACATGTCAGGCACTCATTGTCATCCCCTGAAAACACTGTGCAGTAAAGTTGTTTTTCCTTGATTTTTCTTTTAATTAAAAAAAAATTTTTTTTTAAACAGGTCTTGTTCTGTCACCCAGGCTGGAGTGCAGTGGCTCAATCACAGCTCACTGCAGCCTTAACTTCCTGGGCTCCAGCAATCCTCCTACCTCAGCCTCCCAAGTAGCTGGGACCACAAGCGTGAGCCACACACACCTGGTTAATTTTTGTATTTTTTGTAGAGATGGGTTTTTACCATGTTGCCCAGGCTAGTCTCAAACTCCTGAGTTCTATGACACTGTGTCCAGCTTGATCTTTCATTTTGGGTAGTCTCCTTGGCCTGGCAGCCAGGGTCTTCCTAGAGCATCCCTATTTCTGGACCCCAACCTAAGTCTGCATTCTCTGGACAAGTCCCTCAAGCTCCAGGTCTTTCTGAACTCCTTCCTTAGTGTCCAGTGACTTCAATATGAGCAAAACTCTATCTCAAAAAAAAAAAAAAAAAGAAAGAAAAAGAAAAAGAAAAAAAAGAAATTCGCGCTCAAGTATTAGGAAAAAAGAAAGTGGTATTGTTTCCAAGTAAACACATTCATTGTCATTCAATAATTTTCTGAAGAGTTATGAATACCACGGGATTTCAGGTAGTTAGAAGGAGAGATGTTTTCCCATTACCAGCTTTCTTAGCATGCTTTTCAAATGCCACCACAGAGAGGGCCATCTTTGCTAAATGAATGTAAGCTGCCTTTTTCTTATTCAATGAAACTTGCTTACTCATAGCTCACAAAGTTCCTCTGAAGATGATTAGTAAGCAATATTTCAAAGTTTCAGCAAAAACACTGAAGGAGGCTACCCATGACTATTGGATTTACATTAGCAGTGTGAAAAGAAGTCACATTGCCATATCAGCTAGTCAATGTTTCTGGTAAATTGTTTTTTTTTTTTTTTCCATTAAAAAACTGCTTACACACATAAAGACAAAGAGGACTTCACAAAGAAATGTAGAATATTAGAGCTGGAAGGGGGCTTTGTGATCATCTAAGCCTATGTACTTATACAGAAAAAAACTGAGGCTATTAAGTTACCAAAGATCATCCAGCTGGTGGTAGATCTCATTTCTCAGCTACAGGCTCTCACAGCACCCTTTAGAGCATGACACCAGTAACACTTTTTTAAAGTTTAATACATAATAGTTGTACATATTTTGGGGGTGCATGTGATATTTTTATACATACATACAATGTGTAATGATCAAATCAGAGTGATTGAGATATCCATCTTCTCAAACATTTATCCTTTCTTTATGTTGGAAACATTCCAATTCTTCTCTTCTAGCTATTTTGAAATATATAATATATTGCTGTTAGCTATAGTTACCCTACTGTACTATCAAACATGAGATCTTATTCCTTCTAACTGTACTTTTGTACCCATTCACCAATCTCTCTTCCTTGTCCCCTGCCTCACTTCTCTTGCCAGCCTCTGGTAACCACCAATCAACTCTCTACCTCTATGAGATCCACTTTTTAATCTCCCATATATGAGTGAGATCATGTGGTATTTGTCATTCTGTGCCTGGCTCATTTCACTTAACATAATAACCTCCAGTTCCATCCATGTTGCTGCATTTTATGGGGTTTTATTCTTATATATGGCTAAATAATGTTTCATTTTCTATGTACCACATTTTCTTTAACTATTTATCCATTGGTGGACACTTGGGCTGATTCCACATCTTGGCTCTTGTAAATGGTGCTGCAATAAACATGGGAGTGCAGATAATTCTTCCATACTGTGATTTCCTTTCTTTTGGATATTTACCCAGCAGTGGGATTGCTACATGATGTGGTAGTTCTATTTTTAGTTTTTTGAGGAACCGCCATACTGTTCTGCATAGTGCTTGTATTAATTTGCAATCCCACCAACAGTGCACAAGAATTTCCCTTTCTCCACATCCTCATCAGCATCCATTATTTTTTGTCTTTTTGGTTATAGCCATTTTAACTGGAATGAGATAATATCTCAGTGTAGTTTTGATTTGCATTTCTCTGAGGATTAGTGATGTTGAGCATTTTTTTACATACACTTGTAAGCCATTTGTCTTCTTTTTGACAAATGTCTATTCACATCTTTTGTTCATTTTAAAATCAGATTATCCTTTTTTTGCTATTTAGTTGTTTGAGTTCCTTATATATTTTGCCTATTAATCTCTTGTTGGATGGCTGGTTTGCAAATACTTTCTCCCATTCTGTAAACTCTCTCTTCACTTCGTTGATTCCTTTGCTGTGCAGAAGCTTTTTAGCTTGATGTAATCCCATTCGTCTATTTTTGTTTTCGTTGTCTGTGCTTTTGAGGTCTTACCCAAAAAGTCTTTGCCCAGACCAATGTCCTGAAGCACTTCCCAATGTTTTCTTCTAGTGCATAGTTTCAGGTCTTAGATTTAAGTCTTTAATCCATTTTGATTTGATTCTTATATATGGTGAGAGATAGGGGTCTACCTTCATTCTTCTGCGTAGGATTATCCTATGCAGTTTTCCCATCACCATTTATTGAAGAGGCTGTCCTTTCCCCAACGTATCTTCTTGGTGCCTCTGCCAAAAATGAGTTGGCTGTAAATTTGTGGTTTTATATCTGAGTTCTCTATTGTTTTCTATTGGTCCGTGTGTCTGTTTTTATGCCAGTGATACATCCACTTGTCATTATTTGATTAATGCCTATCTCCCCCACTAGACTATTCCTTCTTGATTGCAAGAACCCTGTCTTGGCCGGGCGCAGTGGCTCACACTAGTAATCCCAGCACTTTGGGAGGCTGAGGCAGGTGGATCACTTGAGGTTAGGAGTTTGAGACCAGCCTGGCCAACATGGTAAAATCCCATCTCTACTAAAAATGTAAAAATTAGTTGGGCACGGTGGCACATGCCTGTAGTCTCAGCTACTCAGGACACTGAGGCAGGAGAATTGCTTGAACTTGGGAGGCGGAGGTTGCAGTGAGCCAAGATCGAGCCTTTGCACTCCAGTGTATGCGAGAGAGGGAGATTCTGTCTCAAAAAACAAAGAACAACAACAACAAAAAACCCTGTCTAGTTTTCCTTGCTGTTTGACAGTACAGTGTCAGACATGTAGCCAGTGCTCAGTAAATCTGTGTTGAATGAGTATCAGGAAACACAGAACAAACTATCAATAAACTATCGATAAACATAAAATCAATAGTATATTTAGACTGGGCATGGTGGCTCACATCTGTAATCCTAGCACTTTGGGAGGCTGAGGTGGGAGGATCGTTTGAGCCCAGGAGTTCAAGATCAGCCTAGGCAACATAGTAAGACCCCATCTCTACAAAAATTTTATTTATTTTATTTATATTTTTTGAGACAGAGTTTTGCTCTCATTGTCCAGGCTGGAGTGAGTGGCACAATCTTGGCTCACTGCAACCTCCGCCTCCTGGGTTCAAGCGATTCTCCTGCCTCAGCCTCCTGAGTAGCTGGGACTACAGGCGTGTGCCATCACACCCAGGTAATTTTGTATTTTTAGTAGAGATGGAGTTTCACCATGTTAGCCAGGCTGGTCTCGAACTCCTGACCTCAAGTGATCCACCCACCTCAGCCTCCCAAAGTGCTGGGATTACAGGCATGAGACACTGAGCCCAGCCTTATTTATTTATTTTATTTTTTGAGACAGAGTCTTGCTCTCTCACCCAGGCTGGCATGCAGTGGCACAGGGGCTCAGCTCACTGCAACCTCTGCCTCAAGTGATTCTCCTGCCTTAACCTTCCAAGTAGCTGGGATTACAGCACCCACCACAATGCCCGGCTAATTTTGTATTTTTAGTAGAGACGGGTTTTCGCGATGTTAGCCAGGCTGGTCTCACACTCCTGACCTCAAGTGATCCGCCTGCCTCGGCCTCCCAAAGTGCTGAAATTACTGGTGCGAGCAATTGCATCTGATCCCCCAATTGTTTTTTTTTTTTCTAATTAACCAATTGTGGTGGCATGTGTCTGTAGTCTGTCTGTCCGTCCTTCCTTCCTTCTTTCCTTCCTTCCTTCCTTCCTTCCTTCCTTCCTTCCTTCCTTCCTTCCTCCCTCCCTCCCTTCCTTCCTTCCTTTCTTTCGAGAGTCTTGCTCTGCTGCTCATGCTGAAGTGCAATGGCGCAATCTCAGCTCACTGCAACCTCCACGTCCCGGGTTCGAGCGATTCTCCTGCCTCAGCTTCTTGAGTAGCTAGGATTATAGGCGTGTGTCACCACGACCAGCTAATGTTTGTATTTTCAGTAGAGACGGGGTTTCACCGTGTTGGCCAGGCTCAACTCCAAACCTCGTGATCTGCCCACCTCAGCCTCCCAAAGTGCTAGGATTACAGGCGTGAGCCGCTGCACCCAGCCTAGATTTACTTCTTATTCATTGAAATTCTATATGTGCCAGGCAACCTATCTCCATCTTGTAGCTACTTTTTCTGGAGCGTGCATCCTCCAAAGTCCTTGTAGCAGGAAAAGTGCCAGATAGAGGCAGCATATGGCACTTCCACCTATAGTCTTTTGGCCAGAATGAATCATATGGCCCTATCCCAATGGCAAAAGAGGCTGACAGTCTTAGGGAGAATGAGCTGTCTCTGCTTGATCTTGTATGCATTAATTGTAACAATAGGCCGGGCGTGTTCGCTCACGCCTGTAATCCCAGCACTTTGGGAGGCTGAGGCGGGTGGATTACAAGGTCAAGAGATGGAGACCATCCTGGCCAACATGGTGAAACCCCGTCTCTACTAACAAACACAAAAATTAGCTGGGCGTGGTGGCGCATGCCTGTAGTCCCAGTTACTCCGGAGGCTGTGGCAGGAGAATCGCTTGAACCTGGGAGGTAGAGGTTGCAGTGAGCCGAGATCACATCACTACACTCTAGCCTGTTGGCAGAGCAAGACCCTGTCTCAAAAAAAAAAAAAAATTAATAATAACAATCATGCCCCTAGCAGTCTAGTGGTGAGGATTTTTTTTTTTTTAAATCTTGAATATTTATTGAGCACTCACTTTGCGCCAGGTCAAGTGCTAGGTGCTTGGCCTCCCAAAGTGCTGGGATTACAGGCATGAGCCACTTCACCTGACGTGTACATTGATTTTGTACCCTGAGAGTTTACTGAATTCATTTATCAAATATAGGAGTCTTTTGGAGGAGTCTTTAAGATTTTCTAGGTATATGATCCAAATGAGGAAACTACAGAATTAGTTAATTTGTTCAAGGTTACTACTGATAAATGAGATCATGGGTTTGAACCACTATGTGTCAGGCGGTCTAGCCTGTGCCCTTAGCCACTCTGACTTAATATCTTCTATGTGTTTCAACAGTGGAAGCTTTTGAAGAACACCAGATTGGTTTTTAATAACACAAATAGAAGATAGGAAAGAATTATAAAATCCACTTGTTGTTGGATGTTGTAGTTCACGCCTGTAACCTTAGCACCTTGGGAGGCCCAAACAGGTGGATTGCTTGAGCTCAGGAGTTTGAGACCAGCCTAGGCAACATGGCAAAACACCGTCTCTACCAAAAATACAAAACTTAGCTGGGTGTGGTGGTGCACGTCTCTGGTCCCAGCTACTTGGAAGGTTGAGGTGGGAGAATGGCTTGAGCCTGGGAAGCAGAGGTTGGTTGCAGTAGGCCGAGATCACAACACTGCACTCCAACCTAGGTGACAGAGTGACAGAGTGACAGAGTGAGACCCCATCTCAAAAAAAAAAATCCATTTGTTTGTAACTAACGTCAATTTAGCTACTCTGCTCAAGAAGCATCTGTCATTAACATCACCAATAGTGAAGAAAGCTGAGATCATATATGCCTCCTGATATAATGCACTGAGGACACAACATTTCGTGTAGCATTTCTGCCCAAAGTGCGTGATCAGAACCTAATCATGAGGAAACCCAAACTGAGGGACAGTCTATGAAAGAACTAGCCTGCAGTCTTCAAAATGTCAATGATGCCATGTGCCATGGCATGCACCTGTAGTCCTAACTACTTTGGAGGCTAAAGCAGGAGGATTGCTTCAGTCCAAGAGTTCAAGACCAGACTGAACAACATAGGAAGACCCTATCTTAAAAAAAAAAAAAAAAGTTACGTATAATCCTAGCAATTTGAGAGGCTGAGGCAAGAGGACCACTTGAGATGAGGAGTTCCAGACCAGCCTGGGCAACATGGCGAAACCCCATCTCTTCAAAAAAAAAAAAAAATTCAAAAAAAGACTTAATGCTATGAAAGGCAAAGAAAGGCTGAGGAACTCCTTCAGATTTAAAGTGATGAAATGGAACCACCACAAAGTGCAATGTAGGGTCTTGAATTGGATCCTGGCGAGAAGGGGGTCAAAAGTGCTATAAAGGATATATTGGGGGTAATTGGTGATATTCTAATATGAACATTATATTAGATAACGATATTATAACAATAATAAACTCCTCAAATGTGATCATGGTACAGTAGTTATATATATCATCGAAATACTGAGATATTTAGACATGAAGTCATAAACCTGGCTATTCCAAAGGTAGTGAGTTACCTCAATTGATAGTTCGCAAAGATTGAAATCCTTATTCTACTATTTTCTCCCTCTCACTACTGCACTTGATTAGTCTTAAAAAGACAAATAAATATAATACATAGGCTGGGCGCAGTGGCTCACACATGTAATCCCTGCATTCTGGGAGGCTGAGGTGGGAGGATCGCTTGAGCCCAAGAGTTCAAGAACAGCCTGGGAAACATGGCAAAATCCCATCTCTACAAAAAAATACAAAACTTAGTCAGGCATGGTTGCACACACCTGTAGTTCCAGTTATTCAGGGGACTGAGGCAGGAGGATAATTTGAGCCTGGGAGATCGAGGCTGCAGTGAGCCAACATCACACCACTGCACTCCAACCTGGGCCACAGAGTGAGACCCTGTCTTAAAATAAATACATAAATAAATAACATTTATTTCAAGTTATAAATAAATAAATAACTTGATTTCAAGTTTCATAACTTTATAACTTCAGAATATTGCATAGGCAAAGAATAATGGTGAAGAAATAAAATCATAGGGCCGGGCGCGGTGGCTCAAGCCTGTAATCCCAGCACTTTGGGAGGCCGAGACGGG
>NW_012110919.1:12721355-12804170 GCF_000951035.1 Colobus angolensis palliatus
AGTCTCGCTTTGTTGTCCAGGCTGGAGTGCAAAGGCATGATCTCAGCTCACCGCAACCTCCACCTCCTGGGTTCAAGAGATTCTCCTGCCTCAGCCTCCTGAGCTGGGATTACCAGCATCCGCCACCATGCCCGGCTGATTTTTGTACTTTTAGTAGAGATGGGGTTTCATCATGTTGGCCAGGCTGGTCTTGAACTCCTGACCTCGGGTGATCCGCCCCTCCTTGGCCTCCCAAATTGCTGGGATTACAGGTGAGCCACTGTGCCCTGCCACGGTCATGCTTCTGCAGACCAATACAGAAAACATAGAATATGGCCACGTATGGTGGCTCATGCCTGTAATCCTAACACTTTGGAATGCAGAGGCGGGTGGATCACCTGAGGTCAGGAGTTCAAGACCAGCCTGGCCAACGTGGTGAAACCCCATCTCTACTAAAAATACAAAAATTAGCCAGGCATGGTGGTGCATGCCTGTAGTGCCAGCTACTCGGGAGGCTAAGACAGGAGAATCACTTGAACCCCGGAGGCAGAGGTTGCAGTGAGCCAAGATTGGACTGCTACCCTCCAATCTGGGTGACAGAGCGAGATGCTCAAAAAAAAGAAAGAAAGTAAAAGAAAAAGGCAATACAGAATAAATGATTTAATGTATGTGAGATGCTTAAAACAATGCTAGACACATAAGACATTCTCAATTAAGGATATCTGATTTTTGAAAAGTGATAAAATACAAATATTAGCGGAGCAGAGTTGAAATTGACCCTCACTTAACCTGTAGTTATCTCAGAACAGGTAAGGATCCATTGCAAAGTGTTCTAGGGACCTAGAACTTCATTCAAAGTATAGAATTGTTTACCTGGAATGGCATGGAATTGGGAGACTGGTAGTCCTAGGTTCAAATCAATCTGGTTAGTAACCTTTTGAATGCTTTAGTTGTCAAGTTGGACTTTGTTCTGACATTTCTGGGTAGTCTAAAATCCTTAGAACCAACCACAGCTGATTATTTTTATTTTTTCCATTATTTTTTATGTTGTATTTTATTTTGAGACAAAGTCTCATTCTGTCGCCCAGGCTGGAGTGCAGTGATGCCATCTTGGCTCACTGCAATCTCTGCCTCCTAGGTTCAGGCGATTCTCCTGCTTCAGGCTCCAGAGTAGCTGGGATTACAGGTGCACACCACCATGCCTGGATAATTTTTGTATTTTTAGTAGAGATGGAATTTTGCCACATTGGTCAGGCTGGTGGCAAACTCCTGGCCTCAAGTGAGCCACTTGCCTTGGCCTCCCAAAGTGCTGGAATTACAGGCATAAGTGACCACTCCCAGCCTGTTTTATTTTTTATAGGCAGGGTCTTGCTCTGTTGTCCATGCTGAAGTGTGATGACACAATCATAGCTCACTGCAGCCTCAAACTCTTGGGTTCAAGCCATCCTCCTGCCTCAGCCTCCAGAGTTGCTGGGAGTACAGGCACACCACCACACCCAGTTTCAATAGCAGGCTATTATTATGTGTGCCCAGAAGGAAAGAACAATGGAGAAAAGTGTGAACTTTAGAAGGTCACTGTGCTTAGTTCCACCACCTCCTAGATTTTGACCTTGAGAATCTGTGTAACTTGATTTCCTTCATTGCATAATGGGACTGATAATACTGCTTACCTGGAGGTAAAATTGTTGGGCAGATAAAAAAGAGCTAATACATCCGAAGTGCTTAGAACAGGGAACACCCAGAATATTCTAGATAATTGATAAATGCTAGCCCTCTTGTTATGGCTCTGCTGAGTATGCCTGTAGTGACCAAGTCTTCCTGGTTAACCTGGGACTTCTTTTTTTTTTTTAGATGGAGTTTCACTCTTGTTTCCCAGACTGGAGTGCAATGGCACGATTTCGGTTCACTGCAACCTCCGCCTCCCGGGTTCAAGCGATTCTCCTGCCTTAGCCTCCCAAGTAGGTGGGATTATAGGCGCCCGCCACCATGCCTGGCTAATTTTTTGTTTTTTTAGTAGAGATGGGGTTTCACTATGTTGGCCAGGCTGATCTGGAACTCCTGACCTCAGACGATCCACCTGCCTCAGCCTCCCAAAGTGCTGGGATTACAGATGTGAGCCACCGTGCCCGGCCTAAAATTTGAGTTATTATTATTATTATTATTATTATTATTGAGAGAGGGTCTCGCTTTTTTGTCCAGGCTGGAGTGCAGTGGTGTGATTTCGGCTCACTACAACCTCTGCCTCCTGGGTTCAAGTGATCCTCCTGCCTCAGCCTCCCAAGTAGCTAGGATTACAGGCATGCGCCACCATGCCCAGCTAATTTTTGTACTTTTTGTAGAGAGGAGCCTTCACCATGTTGACCAGGCTGGTCTCTAACTTCTGATCTCAAGTGATCCACTCGCCTTGGCCTCCCAAAGTGGTGGGATTACAGGCGTGAGCCACTGTACCCCACCAATTTTTCTATTACTATTATTTTATTTATTTATTGAGACAGAGTCTCGTTCTGTTGCCTAGGCTGGAGTGCAATGGCACAGTCTTGGCTCACTGCAACCTCTGCCTCCTGGATTCAAACAAATCTCATGCCTCAGTCTCCCAAGCGTCTGGGATTATAGGTGTGCACCACCACACCCAGCTAATGTTTTTGTATTTTTAGTAGAGATGAGATTTTGCCATGTTGCCCAGTCTGGTTTTGAACTCCTGAACTCAAGTGATCTGCCTGCCTCATCCTCCCAAAGTGCTGGGATTACAGGCGTGAGCCACCCTGTCCAACAAGACCAAAGCACTTTTTTTTTTTTTTTTGGAGACGGAGTTTCACTCTTTGTTGCCCAGGCTGGAGTGCAATGGCACGATCTTGGCTCACTGCAACCTCTACTTCCCTGGTTCAAGATTCTCTTGCTTCAGCCTCCCGAGTAGCTGGGACTACAGGCATGCACCACCATGCCTGGCTAATTTTGTATTTTTAGTGGAGATGGGGTTTCTCCACATCGGTCAGGCTGGTCTCGAACTCCCGACCTCAGGTGATCCGCCCGCCTCGGCCTCCCAAAGTGCTGGAATTACAGGCGTGAGCCACCGTACCTGGCCAGCACTTTTAATATTAAACAAATAAATGGAAGCTATGTACTCATTTAAGAAAGATAACTAAAAACAAGTAAGAAAATTATTTACCTGATTTTAGGGGAATCAGTGATGAAGGCAGTCACAGTGGCCATGGGTTAAATCAAGGAATACATGTTTGCAAAGCAAAAATTGTTGAAAGTGCCTCCCCTCACCCAAAGCAAACACTGATTAAAATGGCAGCTCTCTGAGCACTCTTGTGTCATATCACTTATTGTCATGCACTTGTATAATTATCCTATACTTTACAAACTTTTACAATAATTTGTATAAATTTCTTCATTCCTTTTCCAATCTGTTTATTCCAGTTCCGGGTTGAAGGTGGCCAGAGCTTCTCCAACAGCTATAGGACCAGGTGGGAAACAGCCCTGAAAGGACACCATCCCATCTCAGGGTGGATCCACACCTACAACCACACCTACACTCACTCAGACTGGAACCATGTAGACATCCCAATGAACCTAACGTACCCATCTTTGGGATGTGAGAGGAAAGTGGAGTACCAAAACAAATCCATACAGACTATGGAGAGAAGGTGCCAATCCCACACAGGAAGTGCCAACCCCATACAGGAAGTGGCTCAGGCCAGGAATCCATTTGTTTTCTCATCAAAGTTAGAGCCAAAGGGCAAAAGAAGATGGTCTGAAAGGGTGTGTCATTTGAGGGCTTGATGTATGTTCTTTCAGTTTGTGGCTTGGGTTTTAATTTTCTTCACAGCGTCCTTTGAAGAGACAAAGTTAAATTTTAATGAAGTTCAGTTTTTTGAGCCTTTCTTTTTTTTTTTTTTTTTTTTTTGAGACAGAGTCTCGTCCTATCACCCAGGCTGAAGTGCAGTAGTGGGACGGCTCACTGAAACCTCCACTTCCTGAGTTCAAGCAATTCTCCTTCCTTAGCCTCCCAAGTAGCTGGGATTATGATATTGGTATATAGAAATACCATTATATTCTGCAACCTTTTTGTGAATTTCTTAGGATTGTAATCATAACCAATCATATCATATTCAAATAAAGACAGTTTTACTTCTTCATTTCCAATCCGAATACTCATTCCTTTTTCTTGCCTTATTACGTTGGTTAGGACCACCAATACAATGTTAAATAGAGGGGTACACAGAGCCTCACTCTGTCACCCAGACTGGAGTGCATTGGTATGATCATGGCTCACTGTAGCCTCAAACTCCTGGGCTCAGGCAGTCCTCCCACCTCAGCCTCCCAAGTAGCTGGGTTTACAAATGCAGGCCACCACACCCAGTTTAACTTCTTTTTAAAAAGAACTAAACTTTTCTGGAACCTGAACCATGGATATGGGGCAAAAGGTAATTCTGCTTAAAATGTAACTTTTAGGCTGGGTGTGGTGGCTCACGCCTGTAATCCCAGCAATTTGGGAGGCCGAGGAGGGCAGATCACGAGGTCAGGAGATCAAGACCATCCTGGCTAACACGGTGAAACCCTATCTCTACAAAAAATACAAAAATTAGCTGGGCGTGGTGGTGGGTGCCTGTAGTCCCAGCTATTCAGGAGGCTGAGGCAGGAGTATAGCATGAACCCGGAAGGCGGAACTTACAGTGAGCCGAGATTGCACCACTGCACTCAAGCCTGGGCAACAGAGGGAGACTCCATCTATAAAAAAAAAAAAAAAAAGTAAGTTTTAGCATGTTCAGCCAGTGTTTAAATGCATGCTGAAGGTTTTGTTTTTCATTTTGTCAACACCTAGGAGGGTTTCTTTATTCTATTGAGGCTATGTATTGATGGAATATTCCTAAGTGTTTTCAAAGTACATTTTATTCCTAATTATAAAAAATTTCTTCCAAAGGAGGAACATATATATTAAATTTGTGTTACAAGAGAAAATTTTAGCTTTTAATTTTTAAAAGGTTTTATATTTTTATTTAGTTAGTTGTTTATTTATTTATTTATATTTTGAGATGGGGTCTTGCACTGTCACCCAGGCTAGAGTGCAGTGGTGCTATCTCGGCTCACTGCAACCTCTGCCTCCCAGATTCAAGTGATTCTCCTGCCTCAGCCTCCAAATTAGCTGGGACAACAGGCGTGAGCCACCATAGCCAGTTAATGTTTTGTATTTTTAGTAGAGACAGGGTCTCT
Organism: Colobus angolensis palliatus; assembly: GCF_000951035.1. Classification (NCBI taxonomy): domain Eukaryota; kingdom Metazoa; phylum Chordata; class Mammalia; order Primates; family Cercopithecidae; genus Colobus; species Colobus angolensis. The sequence continues at coordinate 12,726,552 of NW_012110919.1, forward strand.
CCATGTTGGCAAGGCTGGTCTCAAACTCCTGACCTCAGGTGATCTGCCCACTTTGGCCTCCCAAAGCACTGGGATTACAGGCATGAGCCACCGCACCAGCTTTATATTTTTTAAAACTAGATGATTAAAAAATTCAGAGTACCAAAAGGTATACAGTGAAAAATAAGTCTCCTACCTCTGGTACCCAATCTCTAGTCTTGCCTAGAGACACCCATTTTTAGTAACTTATATATGAATCCTTGCAGGCTATTCCATGTATGCCATGTATAGATAAGCACATATGATATTTAATGTATCTTTTTTTTTTCTTAGAGAGAGACAAGGTCCCACCATGTTGCCCAAGCTGGTCTTGAATTCTTGGGCTCAAGTGCTTGAGTGATCCTCCCGCACTGGCCTCCCAAAGTGCTGGGATTACAGGTGTGAGCCACCCCACCTGGTCCAATATATCCTTTAAAATATAAATTAAATTAGGCTACACATGACATGGCTCCTCACGTTTTTTATTTCATAATATAATATACCTTAGGGTTCCATATTGATATAAATAAATGATTCATTCTAATGGCTACACAGCATTCCTTTCAGGTAGATTACCATGGTTTGCTTCATAATTCTTTATTGACGGACATGATTTCTTTCCTATCTTTTGCTGAAATGAATACTTTTTTATTTTTTACTTTTTTTGAGACAGAGACTCTCTCTGTTGCCCAGGCTGAAGTGCAGCAGTGTGATCTCATCTCACTGCAACCTCTACCTCCCAGGTTCAAGCGATTCTCCTGCCTCAGCCTCCCGAGTAGCTTGATTATAGGCATGCACCACCACACCCAGCTAATTTTTGTATTTTTAGTAGAAAAGGGGTTTCACCGTATTGGCCAGGCTGATCTCAAACTCCTGACCTCAGGTGATCCACCCACCTCGGCCTCCCAAAGTGCTGGGATTATAGGCATGATCCATCACGCCCATCCAATGAATATTTTTTAATTTTATTATGATTATGATTATGATTATGATTATTTTCAGACAGTCTCACTCTATCACCCAGGCTGGAGTGCAGTGGCAAGATCTTGGCTCACTGCAACCTCCACCGCCTGGGTTTAAGCAATCCTCTTGCCTCGGCCTCCTCAATAGCTGGGGTTACAGGCATGTGCCACCACGCCTGGCTGATTTTTGTATTTTTAGTAGAGATGGGATTTCACCATATTGGTCAGACTGGTCTCAAACTCCTGACCTCAGGTGATCTGCCTGCCTCGGCCTCCCAAAGTATTGGAATTACAGGCGCGAGCCATTGCACCTGTTCTGAAATGAGTACTTTTATATACATATACCTGTATATATTATTTGTGAGTATATCTGCAAAAAAAAAAAAAGAAAGAAAAAAGAAAATCCTAGAAGTACTGCAGGTAAAAGGGATACAACATGCTGTTTGTAGTCTTCTCAGACTTGATTTTTTATTCAACATTGTGTTACTGAGATTCCATTTCATTGCTGCGTACTATTCGGTTATGTAAATATACTTTACCCTTGTTCTGTCAATGGGCATTTGAATTATCGTCTCCTTTTTGCTATAATGAACAACACTGGTTTGCACACATTTGTCTATGTCCCTTGGTATACATTAGCCAGAGTTTCTCTTGAATGTATGCATACAAATGGTATACATATTTGTGAATGTCAAAATTTGCCAGATAATACTAAACTATGTTCCAAAATGATTGTGCCAATTTACACTTCTGCCACCGATGTCTGAGTTTCAGTTGGTTGTCTTCTCCTAGTTGCTTGTCTTTTCATTTTCTTTAATTTTTTTTTTGAAACGTAGTTTCACTCTTGTTTCCCAGGCTGAAGTGCAGTGGCTTGATCTCGGCTCACTGCAACCTCCGCCTCCTGGGTTCAAGTGATTCTTCTGCCTCAGCCTCTTGAATAGCTGAGATTACAGGTGCCCACCACCATGCCCAGCTAATTTTTTGTATTTTTAGTAGAGACAGGGTTTCACCATGTTGGCTAGGGTGGTCTCGAACTCCTGTCCTCAGGTGATCCACCCTCCTCGGGTTCCCAAAGTGCTGGGATTATAGGCATGAGCCACCTTGCCCAGCCTCATTTTCTTTAAATTTTTTTTTTAATTGTTTTTAAAATTTAAATTGACAATACTTCATTCCATAAAATAGAATAAGTGGTGGCTCTTTTCATTGTATTTAAGATGCTTTTTAATTATTATGAGTCATGTTTGCCCCTCTAGATTGATTTCCACCTCCCCTCTGTCCCAGAAGGCCTACCTGTATGAAGCTCATCAATGGGCTTTAAATTTCCTACTTTCTACTTGAGTTTGGCCAAAAAGAGGAACCCCAGAAGGAAGTTGGAGGGAACAGAATGAGGTCAGGGATTTTTTCTTCCTAGCCCTTTCCCTGCGAGGTTGCATGAGGTGCTGCATTTCCTGGCCAAAGGATCCCTGTCTTAGAGGATTCTCCTTCTCTTCCAAGTTCTGTTTACCTCTCCATCCCTCCTGTTGGTGGTGGGAGCTCCTTTACTGCTAACCCTGGCTTCTTGCATTGTTTTCTTGATAGTTCCCCAACACTCTGTTCTTCCTGTTATAATTAATCCCTTTGTAAATAAACTCTAGTTGAATCATCTCCACCTGAGTTTGTCATCTGTTTTCAGTTGAAACTTGGCCTGGGCCAGGCACGGTGGCTCAGGACTGTAAACCCAGCACTTTAGGAGGCCGAGGTGGGTGGATCACCTGAGGTCAGAAGTTCGAGACCAGCCTGGCCAAATTGGCGAAATCCTGTCTCTACTAAAAATAGAAAAATTAGCTGGGTGTGGTGGTGGGTGCCTGTAATCCCAGTTACTTGGGAGGCTGAGGCAGGAAAATTGCTTTAACTGGTGAGGCAGAGGTAGCAGTGAGCCGAGACTATGCCATTGCACTCCAGCCTGGGCAACAGAGCGAGAATCTGTTCTCAAAAAAAAAAAAAGAAGAAGAAGAAGAAGAAACTGCCTGATACAGAAGTTCTTCACATTAAGATTAAGGTGAATTGTTTGCATTTTCATTTGATTAGTATTTGTTTTGTATTTTCTTCTCTAAAGAAGTTCTTTTCAGCCGGGCACAGTGGCCTGTAATCCCAGTTACTCAGGAGGCTGTGGCAGAAGAATTGCTTGAACCTGGGAGGCAGAGGTTGCAGTGAGCTGAGACTGCACCATGGCACTCCAGCCTGGGCGACAGAGTGAGACTCTGTCTCAAAATTAATTAATTAATTAATTAATTAGCCAGGCATGATGGTGCGTGCCTGTAATCCCAACTACTTGGGAGGCTGAGGCAGGAGAATCACTTGAACCTGAGAGGTGGAGGTTGCAGTAAGCCGAGATTGCACCACTGCATTCCAGCCTGGGTGACTTTGTCTCCAAAAGAAAAAAAAAAAAAGTGGTTTTCTACTTTGAAATGATAAGGATATTTACCATATTTTCTCTTAAAAGTTTAAAAGTTTTGCTTTTGCATTTATGTTCTTAATCCATTAAAATTTGATTCTTATATTTAGTGTGAGGCAAGAAAGTAATTTGTTTTTTTTCCATGTCGATAACCATGTTTCTTTGGCTCCAGTTTTTGGATATTATTTTTTTTTCCTAAGTGACTGACTTTGCCATTTCCTCCATATTTCAAAATATCAGTCAGTATTAGTCAAAGAAAGTTGCTGAAGTTATAGCAATTAGGGACAAAATGGCTTAGTGTGCAGATGGGGGAACCAAAAAAATAAAGAAAAAAGAACAGACAAAATGGTAAAAACAGTTTTTACTTTTCTTTTTGTCTTTTTCAAGATGGAGTCTCACTTTGTTGCCCAGACTGGAGTGCAGTGGCATGATCTCGGCCCGCTGCAAGCTCCACCTCCCGGGTTCAAGTGATTCTCCTGCCTCAGCCTCCTATGTAGCTGGGACTACAGGTGTTGGCCACCATACCCGGCTAATTTTTGTATTTTTAGTAGAGACAGGGTTTCTCCATATTGGTCAGGCTGATCTTGAACTCCTGGCCTCAGGTGATCCTCCCACCTCAGCCTCCCAAAGTGTTGGGATTACTGGCATGAGCCACCACAACCCGGCTGATACATACGATAATTTATTAATCCATTCATCCATAAAAAACACTTTATTTGTTTCCATATTTTGGTTATTGTGAATAATGCTGCAATGAAAATGGGAATGCAGATACCTCTGCAACATCCTGGTTTTCTTTCCTTTGAGTATGTACCCCGACGTGGAATTGCTGGATCATGTGGTAATTCTGTTTTTAATTTTTTGAGGAACCTCTGTACCGTTTTCCATAGCGTCTGCACCAATTTACATTCCCACCAATAGTGTACAGTGGTCCCTTTTCTCCACACTCTATTTAATGCATTAGAAGAGATGGAGACAAATAGACATCTAGCTGCTAATTTGGTGAACTCTCAAACCCATGTTCCTTAAATATCAACTTGATGTTTAAAGCATTTAGCAGTGCATCCAACTACAAGAAGGGTGAAAAAAAGATCCTTTCTTTCCTTTTTTTTTTGAAAGGAGTCTCACTCTGTCACCAGGCTGGAGTGCAGTGGCGTGATCTCGGCTCACTGCAACCTCTGGCACTTTGGGAGGCCAACACCGGAGGATCACATGAGCTCAGGAGTTCCAAACTAGCCTGGACAAAATGGCAAAACCCCATTTTATCAAAATCACTTGAATCACAGGTATAAGCAATTATCCTGCCTCAGCCTCCCGAGTAGCTGGGACTACAGGCACACACCACCATACCCAGTTAATTTTTTTGTATTTTTAGTAGAGATGGGGTTTTACCATGTTGGCCAGGATGGTCTTGATCTCTTGACCTCGTGATCTGCCTGCCTTGGCCTCCCAAAGTGCTGGGATTACAGGCATGAGCCACCACGCCCAGCCTCTTTCTTTCTTTTTTCTTGAGACAGAGTTTCGCTCTTTTTGCCCAGGCTGGAGTGCAATGGTGCGATCTTGGCTCACTTCAATCTCTGCCTCTCTGGTTCAAGTGATTCTCCTGCCTCGGCCTCTCAAGTAGCTGGGGTTACAGGCATATGCCACCACACTCGGCTAGTTTTGCATTTTTTGTGGAGAGAGGGTTTCACCATGTTGGCCAGGCTGGTCTCGAACTCCTGACCTCAGGTGATCTGCCTATCTTGGCCTCCCAGAGTGCTGGGATTACAGGCGTGAGCCACTGCACCCAGCCAAAAGATCACTTTCATCAGTGCCCCCAAGCAACCAATATAGTCCTCCAATGAACTGGGACCCTCCCTCCAGAAAGGCACTCAAACCCTCAGCTCTCATGTTCTCAGAACACTTGAGCTGCTAGCTCTCTATCTCTCTCTTCTTTTTTTTTTTTTTTTTTTTGAGACAGAGTCTCATTCCATCACCCAGGCTGGAGTGCAGTAGCATGATCTTGGCCCAATGCAAACTTCACCTCCCCGATTCAAGCGATTCTCCTGCCTCAGCCTCCTGACCTCAAGTGATCTGCCCATCTCAGCCTCCCAAAGTGCTGGGATTACAGGCGTGAGCCACCCAGCCCGGCCCTCTCTTTTTTTTTTTTGAGACAGGATCTTGCTCTGTCACCCAGGCTCTGTCACTGCAGCCTCGACCTCTTGGGCTCAAGCAATCCTCCCACCTCAGCCTCCCAGGTAGCTGGGACCACAGGCACGTGACACCATGCCCAGCTAATTTTTGTATTTGTTGTAGAGATGGGGTTTTGCCATGTTGCCCAGGCTAGTTTTGAACTCCTGAGCTCATGTGATCCTCCGGTGTTGGCCTCCCAAAGTGCTGGGATTACAGGCGTGAGGAGCTGCTATTTCACTTGCTGCTCTCTTTCCTGACTCATCTTCCCACAGATGTTCACACGCTTAACTTTCTCACCTCCTTCAAGTCTTGGCTCAAATGCTACCGTCTTAATATGGCATGGCTTGATCACTCTGTGTAAAAGGGGACCCTCTCCCATTCTAGATTCTCCTTACCCTGCTTGGCTTTTTATTCTTTCACAAACTATTCATCTTCTACTATGGATTCTAATTCATGCATCAGATCCATGCTTATTGCAGAAATGATACAAAGACAGGAATCTCTGTCTGCTTTGTTCATTGATGTATCCCAGCATCTAGAGCAGCAGCTATTGGTACTCGTGTGCATGAGATGAATAAAGGAAGACGTCCCAGGGACTATCATGGAGACAAGAGCAGATCCGTCAACTCCTCCATGGTTTATCAAACATTTTTTTCCAACCCACATAATCCAGTCCTCAGAAGGAGTTCTGCTAAATAGATTTCGCCAATATCCTTACATTTATGGTAATATTTTAGAGCTCATGGTAAAGTGTTGTTCTGGATCTTGTCTGTCTGGCCCACTTTTGATCTGTCTCTGCATCTCACAAGGGGGCTGGTCTCCTTGAACATTTCTGAAATATTCTAAAATTCACGGCCTATCACACCCTGCATCCATCTTCACAATAGTGATGACTTTGTTCAGAAATGGATTGCTTCCTCCTCCTCACTTGGGAGGCTGAGGTGGGAAAATCACTTAAGCCCAGGAGTTCGAGACCAGCCTTGGCCACATAGTGAGACCCTATCTCAATCAAGTGTTTCTTCTTTCATATTTACCCACACTGGCAACACCAAGAAACATGAATTGAGACAGTCCATATGTTAAGTACAGTGTTATCTGATGGCAAAATTATTCCCATTTGAGTATAGGAATTTTTTTTTCTATTTTATTTTATTTTGTTTTATTTTTGAGACAGAGTCTTGCTCTGTCGCCCAGGCTAGAGTACAGTTGTGTGACCTTGGCTCTCTGCAATCTCCACCTCCTAGGTTCAAGGGATTCTAGTGCCTCAGCCTCCCGAGTAGCTGGGATTACAGGTGCATGCCACCATGCCCAGCTAATTTTTGTAATTTTAGTAGAGACAGGGTTTCGCCATGTTGGCCAGACTGGTCTCAAGCTCCTGACCTCAGGTGATCCACCTGCCTCAGCCTCCCAAAGTATTAGGATTACAGGCGTGAACCACTGCGCCCAGCTGAACATAGGACTTTAAACAAGAAAAAACTCTTGCAATTGAAGGCAGCAGAATAAGCTTCCAAAACATTTTGTTGTTGTTGTTGTCGTTTTTGTTTTGTTTTGTTTTGTTTTTGAGACAGGGTCTCGCTCTGTCACCCAGGCTGGGACGTAGTCACAGCTCACTGCAGACTGGACCTTCTGGGTTCAAGTGATCCTCCCACCTCAGCCTACCAAGTAGCTGAGACCACAAACATATGCCACTATGCCCAGGCTGTGTTGCCCAGGCTGGTCTCAAACTCTTGGGTTCAAGCTATTCTCCTGCTTTGGCCTCCCAAAGTGCTGGGATTAGAGGCTGGAACCACCATGCCCAGCCTGTTTTCCAAACTTTCATAATTTATTTCTGTCACAAATTTAAAGTATTATACTTAAATCAGGCAAGAGTTTTCACATAATGAAAACTAATTTTACAATACTGACTGATGAATGTTTTCACTGTTAAAAGCAAAATCGTGTCACTGCACTCCAGGCTGGGTGACAGAGCAAGACCTTGTCTTAGGAAAACAAACAAACAAAAAAAAAGAATAAGAAGAAGGAAAATTGTTTCCTTAGAATTTTTTTTGAAACTTCACTTGCTTTGTTAGTTGACCTTCTCTTATCCCTTGTTCCTTTTTTCTGTCATTGTTTATTATTATTTTAGTTGTTATTTTTTGTCTGTCATTATTATTTTAGTTATGTTTATGATTAGTTATGTTTTTTGAAACATACAAACCATATATGAAGTAAACACCCATGAGCCCATCTCCTGGCCCAAAAACATCCTTTTTTTTTTTTTTTTTTGAGACAGAGTCTTGCTTTGCCGCTGATGCTAGAGTGAGGTGGCATGATTTTGGCTCACTGCAACCTCCATCTCCCGGTTCAAGCGATTCTCCTGCCTCAGCCTCCCAAGTAGCTGAGACTACAGGCATACACCACCATGCTCGGCTAATTTTTGTATTTTTAGTGGAGATAGCCTTCACCATGTTGGCCAGGCTGGTCTCGAACTCCTGACGTCCGGTGATCTACCCACCTTAGTCTCCAAAGTGCTGGGATTACATGTGTGAGCCACCACGCCCAGCTAAAAAAAAATTGTTTTGATAAATTATGTGCCACACCTAGACCATCTATTTCCTTGTCTTCCCATTCCTAAAAGTATCCATTGCCCTAAATGTTGTGCTTATTATTCCCTTGCTTTACTCACACACACACACTCACACACACACACATATACACACACGCGATTGGTGATAAATAGATAGATAGAGACAGATGATATATTGTGTAGTTTTGTTTATTTTTGAACTCTATAGAAATCTTATCATATTTTAAGTGGTTTTCTAAGTTTTCCTTTTTTCCCTGAATATTATGTGTTCAAGATTCTTCCATGTAATTGCACTTGGCTGTAGTTTATTCATTGCCACATTTCTATATTCTATTATGTGAACATACCACAATTCACTCATTCTCGTCACTATGTATGTGAGTATATATCTATCAGACCTACATGTTTTTGTTTATCTGTCTATACTTATATATCTATAGATAGATACAGATATATAGTTTGTAGTTCTTTTCCCCTATAAACAGGGCTGCTAAAACCATCTTCTTTCCACATATGTCCTGATGCTTGTATACAAGAGTTTCTCTTATATATATGCCTGAAAAGGATTTGTGAGCTAAGCTTTGCTAAAGACTATTTTCTTAAATGGTTGTCCCAATTTAGACTCCTACCAGCAATGAATTCTCACTGATGACAACTGGAACCAGAAACGTATAGCCAGTTATAAGCACGTAGCTAAAACTTGGGATCCCATTAATGTGCCAGTTTCCTAAACTTCTTTGAGTTTAGAGGACTCCCCCACCCTTCTTCTCTACTCCCAGTTAACCAGCTGACTTCTGTAATAACAGGATGCTTCTTCTCTGTAAAAAGGACATTATTGCCCTGCTAATTAATTTTGTTAAAACAGGGAGAGTTGCCACTCAAAAACTACTAGAAAAAAAAATTCTTAACCAAAAGGACATAAATTTAAAGCAGAATCAATTGCAAGTCTGTCTTCTTAGTAAACTAGAAAGTGAAAATAGGCATTACAAACCCACTAAGAGATGAAGGGAGGAGTCGTTTTCATCTTCCCTTTCCCAGGCTGGTAAATGGCTTAGGTTTAGAAACTTCTGAGGCCAAAAGGGAAGAAGCAGAGGGATATGTGCTCTTCAGGCTTAAGATAAAGATGTATAAAGAATTTGGTAGACCAGCCTAGGCAACATGGCGAAACCCCGTCTCTACAAAAAATACACAAATTAGCCGGGCGTGGTGGTGCGCACCTGTAGTCCCAGGTACTAGTGGGGCTGAGACGGGAGAATCACTTGAGCTAGGGAGGTCGAGGCTGCAGCGAGCCACAATTGCACCACTGCACTCCAGCCTGACACAGTGAGACCCTGTCTCAAGAAAAAAAAAAAACAGGCGCAGTGGCTCATGCCTGTAATCCCAGCACTTTGGGAGGCTGAGGCGGGTGGATCACGAGTTGAAGAGATCCAGACCATCCTGGCCAGTATGGTGAAACCCCGTCTCTATTGAATACTAAAATTAGCTGGGCGTGGTGGAGGGCGCCTATAATCTCAGCTACTCGGGAGGCTGAGGCAGGAGAATCGCTTGAACTTGGGAGGCGGAGCTTGCAGTGAGCCGAGATTGCGCCACTGCACTCCGGTCTGGCGGCAGAGCGAGACTCCGCAGACTCCGTCCCTCAACTCCCCCACAGAAAAAGTCTAGTATACTCTGGTTTCTCATCAGATTATATCAAATTTTCACCTTTTCCTAAAGATTTATGTGGAGAGGAACAATTCTGAGTATTAACCCAATTTTTTGAGGCCTTGAATCTTCAAGGCAATTTTATTTTATTATTATTTTTTGAGACGGAGTCTCCCTTTGTCGCCCAGGCTGGAGTGCAGTGGCACAATCTCGGCTCACTGCAACCGCCATTGCCTGGGTCCAACCAATTCTTCTGCCTCAGCCTCCCAAGTAGCTGGGTTACAGTCATGCACCACCACACCCAGCTAATTTTTGTATTTTTAGTAGAGATGGGATTTCACCATGTTGGCCAGGCGGTTCTCGAAATCCTGACCTCAGGTGATTTGCCCATCTCGGCCTCCCAAAGTTCTATGATTACAGGCATGAGCCACTGCGATTCAGGGCTAATTTAAAAAGAAAAAAAAAGAAAAAGAATTTAGCTGAGATTTAGCCCACCTCTCTGTGCCTAGAATTAGAATGCAGTAATATACACCAGAAGATCCTCAGAGTTTAGCTGCTTCAGAAAGACTAGAAAGTGCCCTTTCACCATCAGTCATGGTTCGGAACACAACACTAAAAAAATCACTACCTCGCTGGCACCCCATTGGGGACCATGAGAATGGGTCTGTAGTCTCATCTTTCTCTGTGCAGCTGCACTGTTCCCTACTAGTCCTGTGTCAGAGAAGTTTCCTCTGTTGCTGTAAACACTGGTAGGAGCCATTAAAGTAATTATGGTCAATACACAGAGTGTACGGGGCACAGCCGTGCAACCTGATAATCAGAAGAGGTACCAGACATGGCAAGGGAAGAACTGGGTTTGAGCCCTGGTTCTGTCACTTACCAGCGAGGGTGCAGGTCCCAGACATGGTAAAAGCACAGCACTTTTGGTGACAGCTATCATGGTATGTGTTTACTCCTGTTCTCAAGCACCATAAAAGCTCTCAAGGTCAGGTGTGGTGGCTCACGCCTGTAATCCTAGCACTTTGGGATGCCGTGGTGGCTGGATCAAATGAGGTCAGATGTTAAAGATGAGCCTGGCCAACATGGTGAAACCCTGTCTCTACTGAAAATGCAAAAATTAGCCAGGCGTGGTTGTATACGCCTGTAATTCCAGCTACTCGGGAGGCTGAGGCAGGAGAATTGCTTGAACCTGGGAGGCAGAGGTTGCAGTGAGCCAAGATTGCGCCATTGCACTCCAACCTGGGCAGCAAAGTAAGACTCTGTCTCAAAAAAAAGCTCTCAAGAGCCATAGGACATAAGGCCATTGTTACCACATTCTTCTTCTCATCCTCACTCCATATAAGGAAACAAAGTCACACAGAGTGGTTACAAACTTTTGGTTAGAGTCAGGTAGAACCGGTTTGAAAACCTTCACCTCTATCTTTTCCTAACTGTATGACCTTAAATATGCTACTTAGCCTCTCTGAGTCTCTGTTTCTTCATCTGTAAAATGAGGGTAGTTAAGAAAGCAAGACCTAGGCTTTTTTTTGTTTTGATACGGAGTCTCGCTCTTGTCACCCAGGCTATAGTGCAATGGCGCAATCTTGGCTTACTGCAAACTCTGCCTCCCAGGTTCAAGCGATTCTCCTTCCTCAGCCTCCCTAGTAGCTGGGATTACAGGCATGTGAAACCACGTCAGGCTAATTTTAGTATTTTTAGTAGCGATGGGGTTTCACCATGTTGGCCAGGCTGGTCTCAAACTCCTGACCTCAGGTGATCCGCCCACCTTGGCCTCCCAAAGTGCTGGGATTACAGGCATGAGCCATCACGCCAGGCTGAGCATGTATTAAAACCAGGACTATCCCAAGCACATTACATAGATTCCCTAAGATAAATTTCACAGTAACTTACAAGTAAGTAAGTAAAATTATTATCCACAATTTACAGAAGAAGAAACTGAGAGATTAAGTTATTTGTTCAGGTTTACACAGCTAAGAGATATAGGGTCACAGATAGAACTCAGGGACAATAATACCACCTCACATCATTATGTGAGGTTTAAATAATCAACTGTGATAACATGAATAGATGACAACAGTGGCACAAAGAATGGGAGGTGACGTAAAGGGAATTATCCTTCTTCCAGCATACATAAAGTGGTATAATATTAACCCAAAGTAGACTGTGATAAATTAAAAATTCATATTGTAATCCCCACAGCAACCACTAAAAAAAAAAATCTACAAAAGTATATCATATAATCAGGCCAGCCGCAGTGGCTCATACCTGTAATTCCAACACTTTGGGAGGCTGACTCAGGAGGTTCAGCCCAGGAGTTTGAGACCAGCCTTGCCAACATAGCAAGACTCCTGTCTCTACAAAAATTAAAATTAAAATAAAAAAAAATTAAAACCCCCCCACACACAACGAAAAGAAAAATATATAATCACATTATAAAGAGATGATAGACAAAATAAAGTTAAATAATAAAAATATTCAATACAAAAGAAAGTAAGCAAGCAAGAACAAAGGAACAGAAAATAAATGGGATCAGTAGAAAACAAATAGCAAAATGGCAGACTTAAACCTAGCTATATCAGGAGTTACTAAATTGGACTAAACACTAAAAAGGCAGAGATTGTCAAACTAGATTAATAAGCCATCCCCAGCTATATGCTGCTTAAAGCAACATACTTTAAATAGAGACACACAGACAAGTGGGACCGGTTGCAAGTGAAAATATAAATGACACATATAAGTGAAAATATAAATAGACACACTCACAATTATAATTGGAGATTTCCCTTACACTAATATATAGACCACGAAGACAAAAGAAGTCCCTCAAAATATAAAATATTTGAACAATATTATCAGCCAACTAGATATAATTGATATTTGTCAGCCACTGCATTTTATAGCTGCAAAGTATACATTCTTCCAAGTGCAAATTCAGTCAAGATGGACTCCATGTTGGGCCACAAAACAAGTCTCAGTAAATTTCAAAGAGTATCTATTGCAAGTAATTATTATTAAAATGAGAGTGAGGTTAACTATTTGTCTCATAATCTCTGGTTCTATGATTCCTCCTACTCAAATGTGAGGTTTTTTTTTCTTTTTCCTTTTTTTTTTTTGAGATGGAGTTCGCTTTTTATTTGTCTCATAATCTCTGGTTCTATGATTCCTCCTACTCAAATGTGAGGTTTTTTTTTCTTTTTCCTTTTTTTTTTTGAGATGGAGTTTCGCTTTTTGTTTTTTTTTGAAACAGAGTCTCGCTCTTGTTGCCCAGGCTGGAGTGCAATGGCGCGATCTCAGCTCATCGCAACCTCCGCTTCCTGGGTTCAAGCAATTCTCCTGCCTCAGCCTTCCTAGTAGCTGGGATTATAGGCATGAGCCACTGCGCCCAGCCAGAGTTTCGCTCTTGGTGCCCAGGCTGGAGTGCAATGGCGTAGTCTGGGCTCACCGAAACCCCCGCCTCCCAGGTCCAAGCAATTCTCCCGCCTCAGCCTCCCGAGTAGCTGGGATTACAGGCATGTGCCACCACGCCCCGCTAATTTTGTATTTTTAGTAGAGATGGAGTTTCTCCATGTTGGTCAGGCTGGTCTCGAACTCCCACCTTGGCCTCCCAAAGTGCTGGGATTACAGGCATGAGCCAGCGTGCCCAGCCCTCCTTTCTTTTTTTAAAAAAATAATTGAGATGGGGGGGTCTCACTATGTTGACCAGGCTGGTCTTGAACTCATGGCCTCAAGCGATCCTCTCACTTTAGCCACCCAAAGTAATGAGATTATAGGCGTGAACCACCGCACCCAGCCAAACATCAGGAGTTTTCTAGCACCTTCTCCCCAGTCTGCTAACAATCTTTATTATTTGCTTATTGGAGTTTCCAAAGATCTTGCCAAGATTAAGACACAATTCTTTAGTCACTCAACAATTAAATTATTTAAGAAGAAATTGTGAAGAATGATAAGAGCTTGAACTTGATCTCCCTTTTTGGGTTCTGCAGTTCTCTATTCTCAGAAAACACAGTCTTCCACCTGAAGCGTGTCACCATATGATTTGTATGCCAGCACATGTGTTGCTTAAGATTTTCTAAAATAATCTCCATTGCCACTGAGGACAATGAACTTCTGCAAAAGTGAATCTGTCAATCAGGGATCCTCTCTTCAGAGCCCTTAGCTTATTACTCAGCTCATTTCTGGAGTTGAGGGAAACACTGGTGTCTATATATTAAATAAATATACTGCAGGGGCTCCCAAATTGGAGTTCACTGGCCCTACTGGGAGGGTTTGCCTGAAAATGTGTGCTGATGGCATTTTCCTGGGAAGATAACTGCCAGCTTTCATCAGATTCTCAAGAAATAGGAGTTTTGACTCTCAAATGCTAAAAATCTATTGCATTATCTTTTCCAGTTACCAAAACAACTTCACATCTTAACTCTACAGAGAACTCTAAAGCTGCATTTCTGTTTTCTCATCGGTAATGTAGGGTTGTATCCAATAGGCCGTATGCAGTGTCTCACACCTGTATTCCCAGTACTCTGGGAGGCCGAGGCAGGAGGATGGCTTGAGCCCAGGAGTTCGAGACCAACCTGGCCAACATGGTGAAACCCCATCTCTGCTGAAAATAGAAAAATTAGCCAGGCGTGGTGGCAGGCGCCTGTAATCACAGCTACTTGGGAAGCTGAGGCATGAGAATCGCTTAAGCCTGGGAGGTGGAGGTTGCAGTGAGCTGATATGATGTCACTGCACTCCAGCCTGGGCAATAGAGCAAGGCTCACTCTCAAAAAAAAAAAAAAAAAAAAATTCATTTTTTTATGGCCATAACACCTTGAACAGGCCTGCCCTCTTCTGATTTCAGACACCAAGGAGTGTAGGGCCAGTTTAGTACTTGGATGAGATCCCACCTAGAAATATCAGAATTTTAATTTATTTACATTAAAACAAAACAAAACAAAAATCGGCCAGGCGTGGTGGCTCACGCCTGTAATCCCAGCAATTTAGGAGGTCAAGGCAGGCATATCACCTGAGGTCAGGAGTTTGAGCCCAGCCTGGCCAACATGGTGAAACCCTATCTCTACTAAAAATGCAAAAATTAACCTGGTGTGATGGTGTGGGCCTGTAATCTCAGCTACTCAGGAGGCTGAGGCAGGAGAATCATTTGAACCCGACAGGCAGAGGTTGCAGTGAGCCAAGATCACATCACTGCACTCCAGCCTGGGCGACAGACAAAGACTCCATCTCGGAAATAAAAATAAAAAGTAAAAAGTAAAAAAAAAGAAAAAAAGAAAGAAAGAAAGTTCAGGCTGGGTGTAGTGGCTCACGCCTGAACTTTGGGAGGTTGAGTAATCCCAGCACTTTGGGAGGTTGAGGTGGGCGGATTACCTGAGGTCGGGAGTTCAAGACCAGCCTGGCCAACACAGTGAAACCCCATCTCTACTAAAAATACACAAATTAGCTGGATGTGGTGGTGGTCTGTAATCCCAGCTACTCAGCAGGCTGAGGCAGGAGAATCTCTTGAACCTAGAAGGTGGAAGTTGCAGTGAGCCAAGATCGCGCAATTGCACTCCAGCCTAGGGGACTGAGGGAGACTGTCTCAAAACAAAAAACAAAAAACAAGAAAAAAACAGTTCACTGTGTTTACATTAACTTCAAATACTCACCACACCTATAGTATTAATATGTGACAAGTATGGGCTGGGTGCTGCGGAGTTTGCCGTTGGGACTGAGCACCTGGTTGAAGGCAGCCTCAACTGCATACACAGGGCTCCAGGGCTGAGAGCATGCACATGAAGTGGAATTAACCTAAATTTGAATCTGGCTCAGCCCACCTCACTAGCAGTTGAAACTTAGGGAAAATCACAAAACATCTTCGAACTTCAGTTTAGATTCCTCATCTGTGACATGGGGGTGCACAGGTAACCACTGACATACATGACTTTTGATTATTTTAGAACTTGATGTATATGTTGATCTGGATCCTGCCTCTTCTCCCACTTTGCCTCTTAGCCCCCAGGAGCATTTTCCTGCAGACTCCTCTCCTCCTCCCGCTTTTTTTCCTGTGTCTTGAATGCCAAACTCATTTCCATTCCAGGCTCTTCGCACCTGCTGTTTCCTCTGCCAGGAGGTGCTCCTCCAAATATTTGCATCTCTGCTTTTTGTTTTGGTTACTCCTTCATTTTTTTGAGACAGGGTGGGGAGGCAGGGCTTGGGGGTTTCACTGTGCTGTCCAGGCTGGTCTCGAACTCCTGGCCTCAAGCCATCCTCCTGCGTAGCTGCTTAGTGGGGATATAGGCACCAGACACCCTGCCCACCTGCTCACTCTTAAGTCTTCTTGGGTTTCAGCTTACACCAGTTTCCTCCTCAGAGATTTTTCTTGGCTATTCGCACACTCTCTTCATAATCTTTCTCTTTTGTATTGTTGTTTTTGACACTTCCTACGTAACACTTTTCCAATGTGTATATTTTTTTAAAATCATTTTTTCTCATAAGGATTTGTTCAGGGCTGTAGCTCCTGGACATGGGGCAGTGCCCAGAAGAGTGAAGAGCTCAGTAAAATGTTAAACGAATGAACCAAATAAGGTGGCTTGAAAAGGGTGTAGACTGGTATAGATTAAAAACAAATCAACATTAGTGATTACCGTTTTATACTTGTTATTATAAGATCTACATATCAGAAGAAGGGCTGTGTGTTTACATTTGCATAACAAATTGGCTCAAAGAAGTAATTGGTGCAAAACAATAGTCCCATATCAAAGGTGAGGTCAGGCTCCACAATGCAAAATTGAAATTACTGGCAGCTTTGATCGCAGACCCTCTTCACTCTCCCCACCCACAAGGTTTACAAAAAATTCTTAGGTGGTTTTCCCCCTGGCCAAAAGGTGACAGCTATTAAAATGGCAGGTTTCAGGTTAGCCAAGTGAGAGGCAGACATGTGTTTCAGGGCACAGGAAGGTTATTTCCACCGTGTACAAGTGGATGCTGCTTTGGACACTGATGGACAGGTAACACAAAATGGGTGAATCTGCAGGGGGATGAACTGGGAAGAAAGTATTACAGGTGGAGGGAGCGTTCTCATAATTTCCATCAGAGCCACCCCAAATAAACCTTCAAGCCAAGTAAGAGAACGGGACCTGCGTTAGGAATGCAGCAGCCTCAGGTATGTCCAACCACACGGCCACCCATAAGCTTCTCCTAACTATTTTGGAGCCCCTACTGAATTTAGGTGTGGAGGAAAGCAAGAGCATGGATTCCATTATCCCCACTCAAGTGAGTGGCAAGATATAAGGCTAAGGTTCAAGAGCCTTGAATGTCAGGGCAAGGGCCCTAAGCCTTTAAGCTCCCTAAGTCAGGCGATCAGTGAATGGCAGTGTAAGTAAAGGGGTTTAGGAGGAAAGATGATTTGGAGAGTCCAGAGTGAAGGCTGTTGACAGTTCAGGCAAGAAAGAGAGTATAGAATCCAGAATTGGGAGAGAAATAATATGCATTAAAAAAAAAAAAAGAAGGGTGGGCCTGAGTTGCATGGGTTAGAAGTTTCCAGTGGGGCTATGCAATCTGAAGAGCTGCAACCTAAGTTGGGCAGGGTTTCATGGGGTTTGTTCTAATGCTCTTTTGCTTTTTGGCTGATGGGGTGCAAACTACTATGTGCCTCTTCAAAATAATAGCCCCTGGTGTCTACTGGTAGTATCATGAAATAGAAATTGTGAAGGCACTGTATCTTTTAAAAAAAATCCCCTTTTGAAGAACTTCCTTAAAAACAGCTATTTAATGCAACTCCGCCAGTGTGTTCTTGATGGTTGTGTCTTAACAATTCTAATTTAAAAAAATTATTACTATTTTTTTCATCAGAGCCATCACACTGGAAAATAATTTTTTATTTTCACGATAGCCTGCCGTTGAATTTACCATTCTGATATTAATGAAACATCTCTATAAAGGGTTGAAGTGTCTTCCCGGTAAGTTCTCAGCTTATGTTTTTCTAAATATTTTCTAATCACTGTTCATTTTTTCCTTTGGCCTAATGAGTGTTTCTCATTGTCTGCGTGTTCAGATGCAAGAAATATTAAGCAATCGTAGTAATCAATAATGTTTCCGTGCTTTTTCGTCCCTTTAGATTTGCTACTTTTAAGAGTTGTGATAGTCTTGTGAAGCATTTTAGTCAAAGAGAACATGTTCATTTTTAAGCATTTAATTCAAAATACAACATTCAGTGCTTCTGCACTTTTGAGTCAAAGCAAGTAGTTGAAAATCATTGACATGACTTTTAAAAAATATGTACTACTGATAATATTCACTAAAGACCATGAGCCAAAGAGTGATTTCTGGATTTTCTTCTGTTTTCTTTTAACTGACATGATGCAGTGATTTCAAAGAGCCAAATAGAATTTTGATGTTTAACATGTTATGTTGATATATGATGGATATGTATAATATTGGCATTAGATTACATCATCCCATTTTATTATTCAGCATTAAACACTAAAGAGTAAACACATTGTGTTTGCAGGAAAAATACTAAGATAAACACTTATATAAAAAGCATTGCTGGGTTTACTTAATGGAATGATAAACAATTTTGGACCCACCACAGTTCTTTTTATTATGTGGGTTGGTTTTTGTTTGTTCCTTGTGTTGGTCTATAGAATGTATAGTTAAAAGCATTTAATTGTGGTTCTGTGTGATAATTGTTTATCTAAAGTAAAATCAGAATTACTTAGAGATAAGAAAGTGAATAACAAAATTCTAGACCAGTTTTCTTAACCTAGGATTCAAACAAGTCCAAGACAGTCTTCATAGACTAAATTTTATTTGCAATTTAAGCCCAATTTTCATGGGAGGAAAAGGATGGCTTTTGTCAGATTCTCAGAAGGCAATATAACACCAAAGAAAGGTTTAAAAAAAAGTCCTACTTTTATAAGGCTATGCTAAGGTAAAAAGGATTTTGATTTTCAGAATTTTAGAATATTTAAAGTAATTTTGAAATACTTACATATACTTTTGAATTATTTCCACTTTATTTTATCAATCAAACAGCTTAGATAATTAACTATAAAGCTATTTTAATATTTAAAACATTTTGTAATCATGGAAAAGCAAAAAGAAGTGTCTGTAGAAAATTTTGTAGAAAAAAATTTGTACTCATCAAAGAGAATTCAGGAGGTACTCTTGGTTTATGTAAGGTATTTTCAGAAAATATCTTTGGGCAAGATCTTATTCAGAATAAAATTAGAGACTGCATTTAATTTTGCTTTTTAAATATTAAATTTTTTCAGGATTGTCAACTTATTTTATTTTGTTTTATTTTCTTCAAGCAACAACCGCTAAGGAACAGAATTGTCAATTTATTAATGAAATATGGTAAGCTGACATTTTAAAATTTTCTTTACTCTGTCCACAGAGGAGGTCTACAGCATAATAATTAAATTTTTTTCTTTACTCTCCCTTCATTTTAAAAGTAAAATATATCAATCATATTAATAAGGATATGAAATAGTTTGCAAAGCAATTCAATTTTAGGTCTTGGAGACATACTTTGGAAAATAAGAGCATTTCGCTTTTAAAGAACAATTCACAGATTCTGTTCCATTGAAGGTATTTCCTTGACCCTTTTTTTTCTAAATCACTCTCCTCTGCTATACAACTCCTTGCTAAAATTTTGCAATAATCTTAAATACTATACTTCAGAATGAATACCATTCTCTAAATACTATACTATCACGGAGTGGGTTTCAACTGCGATTGATTTTGTGCTTCAGGGTTCATTTGGTGATGTCAGAAACATTTTTGATGGTCACAACTGTGAAAGTGCTACTGGCAACCAGTGGGTAGAGGCCAGGGAAGCTGCTGAACATCATACAATGCATAGGCAGCCCCCTGACAACAGAGACGGCCAGCACCAAATGTCCATAGTGTCAAGATTGAGAAACCCTCCTTTAGACTAAATACTATTTTAAATCAGGGAGATTAAGTTTAATTGGTAATTCTAAAACTCCGGAATTCTATCATTGTTCCAATAGACGTGTGTTGAACAAGACAAGCTGGGTCAAGCATTTGAGGATGCTTTTGAGGTTCTGAGGCAACATTCAACTGGAGATCTTCAGTACTCGCCAGGTAAAGATAAGTCATTTACCCTCTTCTGCTGGTACATCAAATGGCTTGTTGGTCACATACACATATAAGAATAATGATCAGCTGACCAGGTGTGGTGGCTCACGTCTGTAATCCCAGCACTTTGGGAGGCCAAGGTGGGCAGATCACTTAAGACCAGGAGTTCAAGACCTGCCTGGCCAACATGGCAAAACCCTGTCTTTACTAAAAATACAAAAATTAGCTAGGCATGGTGGCACGCCTGTAATCCCAGCTACTCTGGAGGCTGAGGCTTAAGAATTGCTGAACCCAAGAGGCAGAAGCTTCAGTAAGCCGAGATGGCGCCACTGTATTCCAGAATAATGATCAGAACAGAGAAGACCTTTTTTTTTTTGTTTTTTTCTTTTTTTTTTTTTTTTTTTGAGACGGAGTCTTGCTCTGTCACCCAGGCAGGAGTGCAGTGGCATGATCTCGGCCCACTGCAAGCTCTACGTCCCGGGTTCAGGCCATTCTCCTGCCTCAGCCTCCCAAGTAGCTGGGACTACAGGCGCCTGGCTAATTTTTTCTGTTTTTGGTAGAGACGGGGTTTCACCATGTTAGCCAGGATGGTCTCGATCTCCTGACCTCGTGATCCGTCCATCTCGGCCTCCCAAAGTGCTGGGATTACAGGTGTGAGCCACGGTGCCCAGCGACCTTTTTTTCTTTAATTAATTTATTTTTTTTTGTAGAGAGAGAGTCTTACTATGTTGCCCAGGCTGGTCTGGAACTTCTGGACTCAAAAACGAGAAGATCATTTTCATTTTTACCTGAAGCATCCAGGATTAATTCTAGCAAAGGCAAAATATGTCCAGGAGTATCTAGCCTAAATAAAACTAAAGTCTCACATATAAAAATGCAGAGAAAATAGAGGATGACATTCCACACAGGAATATAAAGATATATAATTATCTGCTATTAGAAATATCTGGTTGACATTTATTTATCTAATAGTTCATTTTAACTATTCATGAAAGGCTTTTAAATTGTTCTAATAAATCTTATAGACCTTCCACCCACCCAACAAGATATATTCTACCCGGAAGAATAAGTATTTTTAAACAGTCTAAATAGAATGCAAATATGTTGTGTATTAAGTTTACATAGGGTATTACAGAGTGTTCCAAGATAAGAGAAATCATGTGGGCTGGGCACGGTGGCTCACACATGTAATTCCAGCACTTTGGGAGGCCGAGCTGGGTGGGTCACTCGAGCCCAGGAGTTCAAGACCAGCCTGGGCAACATGGCAAAACCCTGTCTCTACAAAAAATACAAAAATTAGCAAAG
Organism: Colobus angolensis palliatus; assembly: GCF_000951035.1. Lineage (NCBI taxonomy): Eukaryota > Metazoa > Chordata > Mammalia > Primates > Cercopithecidae > Colobus > Colobus angolensis. The sequence continues at coordinate 12,747,730 of NW_012110919.1, forward strand.
TGTGGTGGTGTATGCCTGGAGTCCCAGCTACTTGGGAGGCTGAGGTGGGAGGATCACTTGAGGCTGGGAGGCACAGGCTGCAGTGAACCAAGATAACACGGCTGCACTGCAGCCTGGGTAACAGAGAGAGACCCTGTCTTAAAAAAAAAAAAAGAAAGAAAGAAAAGAAATCATGAGGTCTCAGCCGGCAAGAAGCATGTTCTCCAAATGGGATATGTGTAACAGTATCCATAATAGCAGCATAATGAGATAAATACCACAGGAGAAGTGCAAAGTGGCAAGAAAACAGATGAGAGCAATTGCATCTGTAAGTGCATATATGTAAACACACACACACACACACACACACACACATATATATGCACAAATACAAACTTTGACTTTTTTAGTTTCTTTCTCTGATTTAAAATTAGATTACAAAAATTACCTGGCTTTAATCAACCATCGTCCTCATGTCAAAGGAAATTGCAGCTGCTATGGAGTGTTGCCTACAGAGGAGCCTGTCTATAATTGGAGAACGGTAATTGTAAGTATCAGACCATCCATTAGTAACAGTCGAATATCCTGTTCTTGCCAGGCTTCCATTTCACATACACGGTCTGAAACCCAGCTTAAAGACAGCAAGACTAGGAAAATGGTTTCTTCTTTCTTTCTTTCTTTTTTTTTTTGAGATGGAGTCTGGCTCTGTCACCAGGCTGGGGTTCAGTGGCTCATTCTCAGCTCACTGCAACCTCCGACTCCTGGGTTCAAGCGATTCTCCTGCCTCAGCCTCCCAAGTAGCTGGGGTTACAGGCGTGTGCCACAACGCCCAGTTAGCTTCTATATTTTTAGTGCAGACAGGATTTCCACATATTGGTCAGGCTGGCTTCAAACTCTTGACTTCAGGTGATCCACCCACCTTAGCCTCCCAAAGAGCTAGGATTACAGGCGTGAGCCACTGTGCTCTGCCTGAAAATGCTTTTTAAGGACTGTCAGCTGTAGTCTGAACTTGACAGTCAACATGGATGATCATATGCTGTTAGGAAGGAAGTGACCCTTCATCATTGCTCTGTTTAGCCTCAGACTGGTTTGAATGACTTCTGTAAAAAGGAGGTGTTTTCAGGATGTTCACATCAATTGCTTCTCCTTAGTCCATCTGGGAAATTGCAAAAAAGTTTCCCCTAAAAGCCACAGGGCAAAGGTCCAAACTGCCCCTGCACTGGCTTTACCTATAGTCTTGTATTAGCCTGCTCTGTTTTCCTTCTCAAACTCAGTGTTATCTGCATGTATTGGACCAATTCATTTATATTTTATTAATAGCAGCACCTGCAAAGGGAAACGTCCTGCTATCTCCACATTCATGTATTCTTTTCGTTGTTTTCTTCACACATCCATTTTATCAAGCAGTCTTCATGGGATGAGGTATAAATGTGAATTGGTTTTTATTTTTCTTCTGTCACTACCTTCAATCACGCCATGTCAAATGTCCTTTTTCTGTTTCTATAAATTGTTCCCTTGGGGCCTCTTCACAAGACATTTTATTTTAAGAGAGTGCTTTGGGCTGGGTGCAGTAGCTCAAGCCTGTAATCCCAAAGCTTTGGGAGGCTGAGGAGGAAGGATCACTTGAGCCCAAGAGTTCGAGACCAACCTGAGCAACAGAGGAAGACCCTGTCTCAAAAAGAAAAAAAATTTAAATAAAAATTTTAATTAGAGAGTGCTTTGGTTCCAGCTTAACCTCTTCCACCTCCACTTAGGATTGCCAGGTAAAATGAAAGATGCCCAATATTTTTATTTACTAAATCTGGCAGCCCTACTTCTTTCTACTTCAACTCCCATTTTCTAGCATGCACCTCACAGCCTCTTATCCCTAGGGACTCCTTGCCTGCTGGTCAGTCTTCTTGACTGGGGTGTGGAAAGACAGCTCAAGCCCAGCCCCTTCCCAGTGTTTAACCCTTGGAAACCCACATATTCTTGCCATATGTAAATGGTAGGAGCTTGGGCTGCTTCTTCCTGTCCCCTTTCTTTATTCTGCCTTCCCTTGTCTGTCATCTTTCTCTTTCTTTTCTTTTCTTTTCTTTCTTCTTTCTTTCTTTTCTGACAGGGCATTGTTCTCTCATTTAGGTTGGAGTGCAGTGGTACAATTATAACTCACCGAAGCCTCAAACTCCTGGGGTCAAGAGATCCTCCTGCCTCAGCTTCCTAAGTAGCTGGGACTATAGGCATGTGCCACCACGCCTGGGTAATTTTTAAATTTAAATTTTTTTGTTCTGTTGCTCGGACTGTAGTGCAATGGCACCATCTTGGCTCACTGCAACCTCTGCCTCCTGGGTTCAAGCGATTCTCCTGCCTCAGCCTCCCTAGTAGCTAGCTGGGATTATAGGTGCCTGCCACCATGCCCAGCTAATTTTTGTATTTTTAGTAGAGACGGGGTTTCACCATGTTGCCCAGGCTGGTCTCAAACTCCTGACCTCAGGCGATCCACCCACCTCGGCCTCCCAAAGTGTTGGGATTACAAGAGTGAGCCACTGAGCACCCAGCCATTTTTTTTTTTTTTGTACTTTTATTAGAGACGGGGTTTCCCCATGTTGGCCAGGCTGGTCTCGAACTCTTGACTTCAGGTGATCCACCCGCCTCAGCCTCCCAAAGTGCTAGATTACAGGCATGAACCACTGCACCTGGCCTAATTTTAAAAATTTTTGTAGAGGTGGGGCCTCTCTGAGTTGCCCAGGCTGATCTTGAATCAAGTGATTCTCCTGCCTTGGCTTCCCAAATTGTTGAGATTACAGGCCTGAGTCACCATGCTCGGTCCTTTCTTGTCTTATAAAATTTTTATTGTTTTCATTACTTAATTTATTTTATCTTCCTAGCTGCCTACTGACATCTTTCTTATCTCGCCTTGCCTACATGGGCATCCAGCACAGGAATGGAAGCCCATCTTCCCTTTCTGCTGGTACCACGGGCTTTAAGCAATCCCTTCTTTCTTGTAGGGAGGGTAGGACATGACACGACTCACAGAGCCAAAGATTACCCTCTGTCCCCTGGTCCTCTCCTTATGTGGGTTTGATGCTAGTGCTGCCCTGGGAACTATCTGGCTGCAGTTGGGGGTAATTCCTTTAACAACCTGGGAGAGGCTTAGCCTCTTTTTCCCCTAGCTTTTGACTTCAGCCTATAATAGGGGGCCACAGGGAAAGTCTCACTTAACATCGTGCTACATTATTTATATAGAACAGTGCTGCGGACTTCTATTTTGAAGGAAATATTCATCAATCTCTGCAGAACATAACTGAAAACCAGCTGGTACAACCCACTGTTCTCCAGCAAAAGGGGGGAAAAGGTACGTTGATCCATCATTCATTATATAGGTAAAAGAACCAGATCTTCCTCATAGCCACTTTAAAGGGAACTTATAACTGAGTTTGGAATTGTATATGCAAAATATTCTCTTATCACAATTGAGAGTAATTTAACTCTGACTTCTTGAACCAGTCCAAGCCATTCATCTTGGGTGAGATGTCATATGTTTTTTTTTGAGACAGAGTCTCACTCTGTTGTCCAGGCTGGGTCTGAAACTCCTGGATTCAAGCCATCTGAAATGCTAGGATTACAGGTGTGAGCCACCACACCCAGCCTCCTATTTTTAAACTTTTAAATTTTTATTTATTTTTCACTTTTTGAACTTACTTTGTTAAAAATGGAGACACAAACACGCACATTAGCCTAGGTGTAACAGTGCCAGGATCGTCACTGTCACTGTCTTCCACCTCCACATCTTGTTCCACTGGAACGTCTTCAGGGACAAAAACACATGGAGCTGTCATCTCTTATGATAACAGTGCCTTGTGGAATACCTGCTGAAGCACTTGCCTGAGGCTGTTTCACAGTTAACTTTTTATTTTTTAATTTTAATTTTACTATTTATTGATTGTTTTACAGTTAACTTTAAAAGAAAATTAAGTAGAAGGAGTACAATCCAAAATAATGATAAAATGTATACATAGTAGATACTAGGTGATAGGAATTTTTCATCTCCACTATCATCCTTTTTTTTTTTTTTCTTGTTGCCCAGGCTGGAGTGCAGTGACATGATCTCAGTTCACTGTAGCTTCTGCCTCCCTGGCTCAAGCAGTTCTCCTGCCTCAGCCTCCCGAGTAGCGGGATTACAGGCACCCACCACCACGCGCGGCCCATTTTTTGCATTTTTAGTAGAGACGGAGTTTTGCCATGTTGGCCAGGCTGGTCTCGAACCTCTGGCCTCAGGTGATCCAGCCTTCCAAAGTGCTGGGATTATAGGCATGAGCCACCATGCCTGGCCAAATAATTTTTTTAAAATGTGATTCAGGCAGCCCCCCTGAACCAAAATACATTTTATTCATTTATTTTTATTTTTATTTATTCATTTATTTTTTAATTTTTTTGAGACAGAATCTAGCTCTTTTTATTTTTAAAAATAAAAGTATTATAATACTCATGGTAAAAGACTCAAACTAAAGTACAAAGTGAAAGTAAAAGTTCCAGTATATTTTACATATTTTTAGAAAAGCTTTTTTTTTTTAATTTTTCACATGTACAAGTATATGCATATCCTTTGAAATTACAAAGGGGATTATACTCTTGCATTTTGTCCTGTAAATAATATGTCTTAAGTAAATTCTGGGCACGGAGGCTCACGCCTGTAATCCCAGCACTTTGGGAGGCCAAGGTAGACGGATCTCTTGAGGTCAGGAGTTCGAGATCAGCCTGGCCAACATGGCGAAACTCTGTCTCTACAAAAAATACAAAAAATTTAGCCGGGCATGGTGGTGGGTGCCTGTAATCCCAGCTACTGGGGAAGCTGAGATGAGAGGATCACTTGAGTCCAGGAGGTTGAGGTTGCAGTGAGCCAAGATCAAGTCACTGCACTCTAGCCTGAGTGACAGAGTGAGACTTCAACTCAAAAAAAAAAATTAATTAATTAATTAAAATAAAAATAAATAAATAAATAAATAGATAAAATATATAGCTGAGGGAGTCTTTCTGAACCGCTTCTGGTTCAAGGAGGCTACCTGATTCACTTTAAAAAAAAATTATAGGCCGACCATGGTAGCTTATGCCTGTAATCTCAGCACTTTGGGAGACTGAAGTGGGCAGATCACTTGAGGTCAGGAGGCTGAGGTAGGAGAATCACTTGAACCCGGGAGGTAGAGGTTGCAGTGACCTAAGATTGCGCCACTGCACTCCAGCCTGGGTGACAGAGCGAGACTCCGTCTCAAAAATAAATAAATAAATAAAATCTAAACATTAAAAATATATGGAAAACTTTAAAAGAAGATGATCCATTACGACTGACTTGATCACTGAATGAGAGGCAGAGAGTTTTGTTTAAGCGGTGACTTTAATTCATGATGTGTTTTTTGGTAAGTCCCTTTTTTCATTTCTCAATTCATAAACTCAAGATAATATAATATAAAAGATAATCTTTGTAAAAATGTTTGAGGTCTTTGGATGAGTGATAAATGCATCATGCAAAAGTATTATTCCCCAGAGACTGTTTAAAGCGTTTGGGAATCCACTAGTATACCTCCTCAAGGGAAAACAGAATTTGGCTGCAAATTTTTAGCTACTGATAGATCTGGCAGAGCATAGTATTTACAGACTAACTCAGAAGTCACAAAATGGGCTGTCACTTTTCTCATGAGCTGTTATGCAAAAGAAATCCTATCAACTGAACAAAACCCACACAGATTCTCTCAATGTCCTGCCTAGTTATTTTGAAATATAAATGGCCATGTTCCTAAAAAGACAAAACTTCTAGTGGTACCATTTTATTTCACAACAATGAGAAATATCACAGTGTTCATTGCATTGTTAAATAAATAAAGTGATATAAAAACATTTTTGGCATTTCCATATGAGTTTTTCTTTTTTATTTTTCAAGTAATTGTGCAGACCCAGAGTTAGCATTCTTGCCTAGGTCTTTGGTATTAATTTTCTTAATATTACCTTATATTTGCATTCTATTTTGCATTTTACAAAGTGCATTTACATCCCTTAACTCATTTGAATAAAGCCCCTTCAAATGACTTGCTTTCTGGAAATGGCTTTTTGAGGCTTCTCTTCAAAACCGCTAAACTTGGTGGGCCATTTTGCTCAATATTGTTCTGTAGAAAATTTTGTTTTGTTTTGTTTTGTTCTGTTTTGTTTTGTTATTTGAGACAGAGTCTCAGTCTGTTGCCCAGGCTGGAGTACAGTGGCTCACTGCAACCTCATTCTCAAGTGATTCTCCTGGGTTCAAGCGATTCTCCTGCCTCAGCCTCCCAGGCGCGTGCCACCACGCCTGGCTAATTTTTGTATTTTTAGTAGAGACGGGGTTTCACCATATTGGCCGGGCTGGTGAACTCCTGACCTCAAGGGATCCGCCCTCCTCGGCCTCCCAGAGTGCTGGGATTACAGGCGTGAGCCACTGCGCCACGACAGACAACATTCTTAACCTCTCCAACAAAGAAAGATCCAGTTGAAACTTCAGTAGGCCAAATAGATCCTTGACCTTCGAGTCCCGAAAAATGATGCCATCATGCATTCGTAAGGGCAGTGAGTAGGAGAAAAACCAGTCTCAATGCAGCTTTTAATTCGGTAGTTGCTGAACAAACCCTTCCTGAGGATGTTCTTGGTGTACAGCCACGGTGGAGTTTGACCTTGTTTCCCTTCATTTTAGGCAGGAAGAAGCTGCGACTGTTTGAATACCTTCACGAATCCCTGTGTAATCCAGAGATGGCATCTTGTATTCAGTGGGTAGATAAAACCAAAGGCATCTTTCAGTTTGTATCAAAAAACAAAGAAAAACTTGCCGAGCTTTGGGGGAAAAGAAAAGGCAACAGGAAGACCATGACTTACCAGAAAATGGCCAGGGCGCTGAGAAATTATGGAAGAAGTGGGGAAATTACCAAAATCCGGAGGAAGCTTACTTACCAGTTCAGTGAGGCCATTCTCCAAAGACTCTCTCCATCCTATTTCCTGGGGAAAGAGATCTTCTACTCACAATGTGTTCAACCTGATCAAGAATATCTCAGTTTAAATAACTGGAATGCAAATTATAATTATACATATGCCAATTACCATGAGCTAAATCACCATGATTGCTAAATATACTCTCATATTTCATGGTTTACTGGCATCGGAAATCCCTACAAATTTTAAGGATTTCTCCCTCTGTCTCTTTTTTCCCTCCTCTGAAGAAATTTAGAATTTTTCTCTTAAAGCAAATACTAAAGAGAAAAAAATTAACTTTATTGTTGCTTTTATCAAAGAGCATGTGATCTATACTAACTTGTTGGGAAATTCTACCAATGAAAAAACTTTTTTATAGTACTTTGTGAAGATTCAATGAACAACTTTATTGTTTCAAATGATCAAGCCCATTTGAAAGTATAGACTAAATGTCCTTGCTCTGCTCTTACTATTCTCTCTCTTTTTAAACTTTTTATTTTTTTATTTTATTATTTTTTAAAGAGGTCTCAGCCAAGATAATTTTTTACTTTTATGGATTTAGGAGTACAAGTGCAGTTTTGTTGCTTTGATATATTGCATAGTGGTGAAGTATATTGCGTAGCATCCTCATCACCAGAATAGTGAACATTGTACCCAATAGGTAGGATTTCATCCCTCATACCCATGCCATCCTCCCACCTTTTGGAGCCTCCTGTGTCTATTACTCCATTCTGTATGTCCATTGCTAAGGTCCCAACTTACCCACTTTATTTTATTTTAAAAATTGTTTCTTTTTCTGCATACTTCAGTGGATGCAAAGTCTTTTTCTTTTTTCTTTTTTTCGTTTCCTTTCACAGACGATGACAGCTTTTTCTGTTTGTTTGTTTTTGGCTGCTGACTCCCAAGCACAACACTGACAGTGCCTTATATTTTTAATTTTTGTAAGAGGCAGACCCTACCTCCGAGGCTCTTTGATTTGTCTTTCCCACTTCAATAAGCTGGTCTAAATTCTTGCTATCTTCTATACAACCACCTTCCTCTAGATTAACAGTGCCAGTACAGATGATTTGATTTATATATTGATTTCAGCATTTTCTTGTCATGTACATCAGGTAAGGAAATTCACTCTTGTATCTCTGATGGCTTTACAAAAAATCATTTACAAAAAAATGACTGCATATGATAAAGCCTTTGTGCCAAAATGGGTTCATGGCTTTAAAAACATCCCTAGAAATGTCTGTCTGGGTTCCTTAGCATTTTTTTCTTTCCTTCTCTTTTGATCTTACCCATTTTTACAACTTAAAGCTTTTTTTTTTTTTTTTTGAGACAGGGTTTCACTGTCACCCACACTCAAGTGCAAGTGACACAAACATGGTTGAAGCCCAGCTAATTTTTTTTTTTTTGTAGAGACTGTTTTGTCATCTTGCCCAGGCTGGTCTCTAACTCCCGGGCTCAGGCGATCTGCCCAACTTGGCCTTCAAAAGTGCTGGGATTACAGGTGTGAGCCACCAAGCTGGCCCCAAAACTTTTTAATGTTTAAATTTTACTATTATGCTAAGGAGGAGTTATCCATTTTTTAATTGCCTTTTTTCTTCCTTATTAGGGAAGGGTAAGGAAGAAGACTTGGTCAGCAGAAAGCAGGTCTTAATTGCTTTTTTTTTTTTTTTTTTGGTTTTGTTGCTGTTGAGTTGTTTGAGTTCCTTATATGTATTGGATATTAACCCCTTATCAGATGTCTGGCTTGAAAATATTTTCTCCCATTCCATAAGTTGTCTCTTTACTCTGGTGATTGTTTCCTTACTTTTTAGTTTGTTTGTTTTAGCTACACATCATAAACTAAGAAGCTTTTTAGTTTGCTGTAATACCATTTGTCTATATTTAATTTTGTTGTCCGTGCTTTTGGGACCAAATCCAACATATCTTTACCCGGACCAATGTCTTGCATGTTTCCCCTATGTGTTCTTCCCTCCCTCCCTCCCTCCCTCTCTCTCTCTCTCTCTCTCTCTTTCTTTCTTTCTCTCTTTCTTTTTTCTCTCTCTCTCTTTCTTTCTTCTTTCTTTCTTTCTGAAGGCTGTCATCTGACCCCCCTATGTTTTCTTCAAGTAGTTTTAGGGTTCTTGCTCTTATGTTTAAGTCTTTTTATCTTTCTTTCTTTCTTTTCCTTGTTGACAATTTTCCCAAGCAAACTAATGCAGGAATGTTTAACTTTTTAATCCATTTTGAATTGACTTTGGTATATGGTGCTGAAATAAGGGTCCAATTTTATTTTTCTGTGTGCCGAAATTCAGTTTCCCCTACACCATTTATTGAATAAAGCTGCCTTTTTCTTCTTGGCATATTTGTTGAAAATCAGTTAGATTCATCTCTGGGCTCTCTAATCTGTTCCATTCGTTGATATATCTTTTTCTTTTTTGCCAATTCCATGCTATTTTGATTAGTATAGCTTTGCGGTATAGTTTAAAATCAGGTAGTGTGATACCTCCAGCTTTGTCAGCTTCAGAGATCTCTGAAACAAATACCTCCAGCACTGTTCTTTTTGCTCATGGTTGCCTTGGCTTTTTTTTTTTTTTTTCAGTTTCATATGAATTTTACATTTTTTTCTTTTTTTAATTTAAATTTTTATTTTACTTTAAGTTCCAGGATACATGTGCAGAATGTGCAGGCTTGTTACATAGGAATACATGTGCCATGGAGGTTTGCTGCACCTATCAACCTGTCACCTAGGTTTTAAGCCCCACATGCATTAGGTATTTGTCCTAATGCTCTCCCTCCCCTTGCCCCCTACCTCCCAACAGGCCCCAGTGTGTGATGTTCCCCTCCCTGTGTTCATGTGTTCTCATTGTTCATCTCCCACGTATGAGTGAGAACATGTGGTGTTTGGATTTCTGTTCCTGTGTTAGTTTGCTAAGGATGATGGTTTCCAGCTTCGTGTCCCGGCAAAGGACTTTTTTTTTGGGACAGGGTCTCCAAGGCTGGAGTGCTGTGTCACAATCATGGCTCACTGCAGCCTCAACCTCCTGAGCTCAAACAAACCATCCTTCTACTTTAGCCCCTAGAGTAGCTGGTACCACAGATGTGTATTGCCAGGCCTGGCTAAGTTTTTTTATGTGGGGGTAGAGATGAACTCCTCAATTCAAGCAGTTCTTCCGCTGTAGCCTCCCAAAGTGCCAGGATTACAGGCTAGAAATTTTTTTTTTCTTTTTTTGAGACAGCGTCTCTCTCTGTTGCCCAGGCTGGAATACAGTGACACAATCATAACTCATTGCAGCCTTGACCTCCTGGGCTCAAGCAATCCTCCCACCTCAGTTGCCCATGTAATTTGGACCACAGGCACACACCATGACTGGTTAATTTTTTTGTAGAGATGGAGTCTTTTTTTTGTTTTTTTGACGAAGTCTCACCCTGTCGCCCAGACTGGAGTGCTATGGTGTGATCTTAAGCTCATTGCAACCTCCACTTCCCAGGTTCAAGTGATTCTCCTGCCTCAGCCTCCTGAGTAGCTGGGATTACAAGCACGTTCCACCATGCCCAGCTAATTTTTCGTATCTTTAATAGAGACGGGGTTTCACCACATTGGCCAGGCTGGTCTCAAACTCCTGACCTTGTAATTCACCCACCTTGGCCTCCCAAAGTGCTGGGATTACAGGCGTGAGCTTCCATGTCTGGCCAAGTCTCACTTTTTTGCCCAGGCTGGTTGGTCTTGAATTCTTGGGCTCAGGTGATCTTCCCATCTCACCCTCCCAAAATGCTGGGATTACAGGCATGAGTCACTGTGCCCAACCAAGAGCTGATTATTGAAAAGATCCTGGCACCTCCTGCCCCTCTCTCTTGCTTCCACTCTCTTATCATGTAATCTGCACATTCTGGCTCCCCTTCACTTTCCACCATGAATGGAAGCTACCTGAGGCCCTTAACAGAAACAGATTTGGCACCACGCTTGTATAGCCTGCAGGAACATGAGCCAAATAAACCACGTTTCTTTATAAATTACCTGGGCTCAGATATTTTATTGAGCAACAGAAACAGACTGAAACAGTATAAATCCTTGTCTTGCTCCAGATCTTACAGGAAAGGTTTTGAGTGTAATGTTAGCTGTGGGCCTCTCATAAATGACCTTTATTGTGTTGAGTTACATTTCATTTCATTTCTTTTCTTTTTTTTTGAGAGTCAAACTCTGTCACCCAGGCTGGAGTGCAGTGGCATGATCTTGGCTCACTGCAACCTCCTCCTCCCGGATTCAAGCGATTCTCCTGCCTCAGTCTCCCAAGTTGCTGGGATTACAGATGCGTGCCACCACATCCGGCTAATTTTTTATATTTTTGGTAGAGATGGGGTTTCACCATGTTGACCAGGCTGGTCTCGAACTCCTGACCTCAAGTGATCCACTCACCTCAGCCTCCCAAAGTTCTGGGATTATAGGCATGAGCCACCGCAATTGGCCTTACGTTTCTTTTCTAAAAATGTGTGCTCAAGGGTATCCTCAAAGAGGTATATGCCTTCTACACCTAATTTGGTGAACACTTTTTTGTCATCTTTCTCTGTCTTGCTCTCTTGCTCTCATTCTCTGCTTAGAGAATGGAAGATAAGAAAGAGTTTTTATCATAAAAGGATATTAAATTTTGTGAAATGATTTTTGGCATCTAATAGATGATTATATGGTTTTTGTCTTTCATTCTGTTAATGAGGCATGTCATATTTATTGATTTGCATATACTGAACTATACTTGCATTCCAGTAATAAAAATATTTCTCAAAAGAAGACATGCAAGTAGCCAACAGACAATGACAAAATGCTCAGCATCAGTAATCATCAGAGAAATGCAAGCTAAAACCACAATAAGACATAATCTCTCACCTGTCAGAATGTCTTAAAATGTTTATTGTTATATTTTTAATCATCCTGTACTTTATTTTAAAACAATGTTTTCAGGAGAAAACAAAAGATAAGTGTTGGTGAGGATGTAGAGCAAAGGAAACACTGGTACACTGTTGGTGTAAATGTAAACTGGTGTAGCCATTATGGAAAACAGTTTGGAAAATTTCCCCCCCAAAAAAAACTAAAAATAGAATTATCGTATGATCTAGTCCCACTTTGGGTATTAATGCAAAAGACTCGAAATCAGTTTGTTGAAAGGATATCTGCATTCCTATGTTCATTGCAACACTATGCACAATAGCCAAATTAGGGAATCAACCTCTGCCCATCAACAGATGAATGGATTAAAAAAATGTATTGCATATACACAGTGGAATACTATTCAGCCTTTAAAAAGAAGGACATTCTGGCCAGGTGCAATGGCTCACATCTGTAATTCCAACACTTTGGGAGATCAAGGCAGGCAGATCACTTGAAGTCAGGAGTTTGAAACCAGCCCAACCAACATGGTGAAACCCCATCTCTACTGAAAATACAAAAATTAGCCAGACGTGGTGGTGCATGCCTATAATCTCAGCTACTTGGGAGGCTGAGGCAAGAAAATGGCTTCAACGCGGGAGGCAGAGGTTTCAGTGAGCTGAGATGGCGCCACAGCACTCCAGCCTGGGCGACACAGTGAGACTCCATTCAAAAAAAAAAAAAAAAAAAAAGAAGGTAATCCTGAAATTTGTGACAACATTGACGAAATTGGAGAGCACTGTGCTAAGTGAAATAATTCAGGGCCAGAAAGACAAATACCACATATTCTCATTTATATGTGGGGTTAAAACAATTAACTTGTAGAAGTGGAGAATAGAATTGTGGTGACAGAAGCTGGAAGAGGGGGAAATGGGTATGAGATGAGCAAAGGGTATACAATTTCAAACAGGGAAAATATGTTTTCTCTTTTTGTGCATTCTATTGCACAGCATGGTGAATATAGTTAATAGTAAAGTGTTGTACATTTCAAATTGCTAAGTAAACTTCAAATGTTCTTGTCACAAAAAAATGTTAAGTATTTGAGGTGATGAATATGTTGACTAGCTTGACTTAATTATTTCACATTGCATTCATAAATCCCTAACATCATTTTGTACCCATAAATTTTTCCCCACGCAACTCCCTCTTTACAGAACCCATAAATCTATACAATTGTCAACTGTCAATTTACAATAAAAAAGAAAACTTTAGTGGATATCTTGAGTCTATATTTTCTCTGCACTTCTACTCATGGTCTATAACTGTGTGGCATTCAACAGATGACAGCCTAAGGAAAATGCTACTTTCCTTAATGATAATAAAAATCTAAAGCTTACACCTCCTACAAATCCCCTTCGTGGTTGACCTTTTTCTTGGGTAGATCCAGGTCCTAATGTTTCTTGTTATCCTGCCATGAAGCCATAGGGAGGTGTTGTTGCCCTGGTATCTATCTGGTACATGGTCTCTTCCCTTGAACTAGCCCAGCCGAGACAGGCTAGAATAGTTAGAGAATGAAAACAAAAAGACTCTATAAAGGATAGAGACCAGCAAATAGTAAACTCAAGAAGGAACCAGGATATAGGCAGTCTGGCTTGAAAGCTATGGCTTATTCTCCACATTTCACAAGGAACCCCTGGAAAGAAACCCTTTGTTTCTTTCTTCATGCTTGGCAGGTGAGTGCATATGCCATCTGTATTACCACAAGGCAGGAAAACCTTCTAGACTACATGGGCCACTTCAATCCAGGCCAAGAGCTCCCTGGGCCTGACCTCTGAGAGTTTTAGAATGCTCCAGTGTCCTCTTTTCCTTCATGTTCCTCTCTCTGGTGTTCTTGGGTCCCTTCCCCAGAGACTCTGAGGAAAAGACATGATCAATCCAGAGTGACTGAGCGAAGGTGGACTTGATATTGGCCATCTCCAAGCGTAGTCTATTTCAATCCCTGCTAACCTCAAAGAAGGACTGAGATTTACACCCATGCCCCCACAAAGAAAACACCTTATAAAACATTAATAAGAAACACAAATTTTGGCTGGGCGTGATGGCTCACACCCATAATCATAGCACTTTGGGAGGCCAAGGCAGAAGGATCACTTGAGCACAAGAATTTGAGACCGGCCCAGACAACATTGTGAGACCCCATCTCTATTTAAAATAGCAACAACAGTGAAGTTAAAAAGAAACATAAGTTTTACCAAAGATTGAAAGGAGAAATGGCCCCTGGGCAATGAGAACTTAAAAAATAAAAATAAAAAAAAGAAAGGAGAAAGGGTAAAAAGGGTGTATCACACAAATCATTCAGCCAACAACTTAATACAATTCCATCAACATTTAGTTCTCCCCTTAGTTCCTCCCGTAACCCATGCCAGCTTGATGCGTTCATCTTGACATTTCTTCCCCAAAGCCCCCAGTCAGTTCTAATTCTCTTCTTTACATTACACAGAGTTGCTTTCTCTCAGGCAGAAGCCTGGACTCTGCCTTCAATGCAAAAAGCGCTGACCAAAGCCCATTTCTGCAAGCGGGTTCCTCCTTATAAAGACATGCTCATACCAGTGCTCAGAGATTAAAACCCTCTTCCTCTATTATGAAAAATGATGTCCTATTACAAACAGGGTCATTCTTCCCTCCCATGGCATGTGCACCCATCTGCCAAGGACAAGGAAGGAAGACTTCTTAGTTTTATTCATGGCCCCTCAATCTCTAGTGTATGGTACTCCATCCTCCATTTTGTCACTTTCATCTGGTTGAATGGCTCAGTTAAACTCTTCTCCACTGAGCTGGAGGTCTGAGAAGCAAACTTGACCTACTCACTGTGCAACCCATGGGCAGCTTCCCATTACTAGTTTTCTTGGCCCAGGTATTATGCATTAAACTTCTGCTTCCATGTGCTTCCTGTCAGTGCTTCCTTTATTTTATTATTTTTGTAGACCTGATTTTATTTATTTTTTAAGAGCTTTACTGAAGTATAATTAGTATACAACAAAAACTGCACATTTAGTGTATACAATTTCATAAGCTTGATATATGTGTACACCCATGATACCATGACCACTATCAAGGAAATAAACATATCCACCACCTCCAAAAGTTTCCCTGTGTCCCTTTGTGTGTGGAGGGTGGGTCAGGGAAAGTAGGTAGGTCAGGAGCATCCCAGTAGTAAGAACTCTTTTTTTTTTTTTTTTTTTTTGTGACACAGAGTCTCGCTCTGTTGCCCAGGCTAGAGTGCAATGGTGTGATCTTGACTCACTGCAACCTCTGCCTCCTGGGTTCAAGCAATTCTCCTGCCTCAGCCTCCTGAGTAGTTGGGATTACAGGCACCCACCATCATGCCCAGCTAATTTTTGTATTTTTAGTAGAGATGAGGTCTCACCATGTTGGTTAGGCTGGTCTCGAACTCCTGATCTCAGGTGATCCACCCACCTCGGCCTCCCAAAGTGCTGAGATTACAGGCATGAGCCACCAGGCCCGGCCTAGTAAGAACTCTTAACATGAGATCTACCCTCTTAACAAATTTTTAAGAATACAATACCATATTGTGAACTATAGGCACTATGTTAGTCTCATGCTGCTAATAAAGACATACTTGAGACTGGGTAGTTTATAAAGGAAAGAGGTTTAATTGACTCACAGTTCCACATGGCTAGGGAGCCTTCACAATCATGGTGGGAAGCAAATGAGGAGCAAAGACATGTCTTATACGGCGGCAGGCAAGAGAGTGTGCAAGGGAACTCCCCTTTTTAAAACCACCAGATCTCGTGAGACTGATTCACTACCATGAGAACAGTATGGGGAAAACCGCCCCCATTATTCAGTTATCTCCACCTGGCCCTGCCCTTGACACGTGGAAATTATTACAGTTCAAGGTGAGATTTGGGTGGGGACACAGGCACACCGTATCAGGCCCTATATTGTACAGCAGATCTCTAGAACATTTTCGTCTTAGCATCACTGAAACGTTATATACCTTGAGCAACAACTCTCCCTTTCCTCCTTCCCCCTACCCCTAGCAGTCTCTGTTCTAGTGTCTCCTTCTGAGTATGACTATTTTAGATATCTCATATAAGTGAAATCATGCAATATTTGTCCTTCTTTGACTAGCTTATTTCATTTAGCATAATGTTTTCCAGGTTCATCCATGTCGTCACATTGGAGAATTACTTTCTTTCTTTTTCATAGTGAATAGTACTATACACACATACACACACACACCACACCACACCACACCACACCACATTTTCTTTATCTATTCATCTGTTGATGGACGTTTGGGTTGTTTCCATATCTTGGCTATTGTGAATGATGCTGCAACAAATGTGGGAATGCCAATATCACTTCAGTATTCTGATTACAATTCTTTTGGATTAAACTCTTTTGGAGTGGGATTGTCGGATCTCATGGTAGTACTCTTTTTAAATTTTTGAGGAACCTCCACATTGTTTTCCATAGTGGCCATGCCATTTTACATTCCCACTGACAATGTACAAGAGTTCTAATTTCTCCACAGTCTTACCAACACTTATTCTATTTTGGTAAAAGTCATCTCAACAGGTGTGAGGTGATACCTCATTGTGTTTTTGATTTGCATTTCCCTGATGATCAGCCATAGCACTTCTTTTAAATCACTGAATGATCCTCTGAGCTCCACGCCATTGCACTCCAGCCTGGGCCACAGAGCGAGACTCTGTCTCAAAAAAAAAAAAAAAAAAATTAAATTAAATTAAATTAAAATCCACTAAGAATGGCTTGAGGTATATGCTACTTTCATTTTAATTTGACTGCGGCCTTGCATTTCTTTCTTTTTTTATTTTAATTTTGATTGCTTCTTTCATTTTCTTTTTGAGACAGAGTCTCACTCCATCACCCAGGCTGGAGTGCAGTGCGCAGTGGCGTGATCTTGGCTCACTGCAATCTCTGCCTTCCAGCTTCAAGCAATTCCTGTACCTCAGCCTCCCAAGCAGCTAGAATTACAGATGTGTGCCACCATGCCTGGCTAATTTTTGTATTTTCAGTAGAGATGACATTTCACCATGGTGGCTAGGCTGGTCTTGAACTCCCGACCTCAAGTGATCCACCTGCCTCGGCCTCCCAAAGTGCTGGGATTACAGGCATGAGGCCCGCCTGGCTTTTTTTTTTTTTTTTTTTTTTTTTGAGACAGTGGCTCTGTTGCCCAAGCTGGAATGCAGTGGCACAATCTTGACTCACTGCAGCCTCAACTTCCCAGGCTCAAATGATCCTCTCAACTCAGCCTCCCAAGTAGCTGGATTACAGATGCCCACCACCAGATCTGGCTAACTTTTGTATTTTTTATGGAGACAGGGTTTCACTATGTTACCCAGGCTGGTCTCAAACTCCTGAGCTGAAGCCATTTGCCTGCTTCGGCCTCCCAAAGTGCTGGGATTATAGGCATGAGCCCCCGTGCTCAGCCTGCTACTTTCATGTAAACAATTTCCTATGATTTTCTAAGATTCAAGTCCCCTAATTCTAGGTTTTTAGAGGTAGAAATCATTCTAAGGTTCCTGCTGGTTAGCATCACATGGATAACAGCATGGTTTAGACTTAGCTTCTAATTTTTTTCAAGGGATATAAGAAATACAAAGTGCACTAATATTTACTGTATGTTGTGATTGATGTATACACCCATAAAACCAACATCCAGACCAAAGTACAGAATATTCCCAGCACCTTCTAATGTTCCCTCATGTCCTTTTCCAATCTATATCCACCTTCCTATCACATAAGTGAATTCATATAGTAGTGCGAGACTCCCTCTCAAAAGAAAAATCTTTAAATATTTGGTAGAATTCAGTGGTGAAGTCATTTAGTTCTGGGCTTTTATTGCTGTTTTTTTTTTTTTGTCTTTTTTTTTGAGACAGTCTTGCTCGGTCATTCAGGCTGAAGTGCAGTGGCGTGATCTCAGCTCACTTCAATCTCCACCTCCCGGGTTCAAGCAATTCTTCTGCCTCAGCCGCCTGAGTAGCTGGGACTACAGGCGCCTGCCACCATGCTCGGCTAATTTTTTGTATTTTTAGTAGAGACTGGGTTTCACCATGTTAGTCAGGATAGTCTAAATCTCCTGACCATGTGATCTGCCTGCCTTAGCCTCCAAAATTGCTGGGATTACAGGCATGACCCACCACGCCCGGCCTTTTTTTTTTTTTAAATTACTAATGCACTCTCTTTACGTATCATAGGTTGTGATATTATATTTTTATTTATTTTTTATTTCTGTATTTATTTATTTAGAGACAGGGTCTCACTTTATCACCAGGCTGGAGTGCAGTGGCGCCATCTCGGCTCACCCAAATCTCTGTCTCCCAGGTTCAAACAATTCTCCTGCCTCAGCCTACTGAGTAGCTGGGATTACAGGTGCACACCACCATGCCCGGCTAATTTTTGTCTTTTTAGTAGAGATGGGTTTGCCATGTTGGCTAGGCTTGTCTTGAACTCCTGACCTCAAGTGATCCGCCCACCACGGCCTACCAAAGTACTGGGATTACAAGCGTGAACCACTGCACCTGGCCTTACATTTTTAAAAATTGATCTTTGTCCTTCCTTGGCATGCAGCTCCTAAAACCCTTCAAATTTCCTTGAGTGATAAGAGTATCTTTTTTATTTTATTTTATTTTTAGAAAGGTCTTGCTGTGTCATCCAGGCTGGAGTGCCATGGAGTGATCACGGCTCACTGCAACCTGCCTTCGTCTCCCAGGTTCAAGCAATCCTCCCACCTCAACCTCTTGAATAGTTGAGACTACCAACAGGTGCTACCATACCCAGCTAGTTGTTTACTTTTTTAGTAAAGACGAGGTCTTCCTATGTCGCCCAGACTGGCTTTGAACCCCTGGCCTCAAGCAATTCTCTGGTTTCAGCCTCCCAAAGTGCTGAGATTACAGGCATGAGCCACCACACCCTAGCAAGAGAGTATCTTTTACTATTTTTAACAAGTCCCCTTTTATCACACTGAAGTTTATGCTAATGAGATGACTTAGGGGTGGGGCCTCTAGATAGCCTAAGGATGGGGCGTATACCAGAAAGAGCCAGTGATTAAAGGGTGTGAATTTTCAGCCCCACCTAAAGCTGTGGGAAGGAGATGGAGACTGGAGATTGAGATCTTTTAAAATTTCATTTATTTTATTTATTTTTATTTTTTTCTTTGAGATGGGGTCTTACGCTGTCACCCAGGCTGGAGTGCAGTGGCGTGATCTTGGCTCACTGCAACCTCCACCTCCCAGGTTCAAGCAATCCTCCTGCCTCAGCCTCCTGAGTAGCTGGGACTACAGGTGCCTACCACCCCGCCCGACTAATGTTTGTATTTTGCTAGAGATGGGGTTTCGCCATGTTGGCCAGGTTGGTCTCGAACTCCTGACCTCGAGTGATCCACCCGCCTCGGCCTCCCAAAGTGCTGAGATTACAGGTATGAGTCACCGTGCCCAGCCAGAGATTGAGCTCTTTAGAAACTCTTGAACAATGAGATCGGGAAAGCTTCAGCTTGGCAAAGATATGGACTTGCTGGAAGGGTGATGTTAACAGCTGGTCTCTATTGTTTCAGGTGTCCCAAATTCCTTCTAGATGTCCAGAATAAATTATAGGAATTTGGACCAACTGAACAAGTGGGCAGTGTCAGTGCTTGTTCATACACCTGGTCACTTTGAGGATTTAAGTCACAGTCAGGTCTCCAGTTGATGTACATGTGGGTTGGGGCACCTTCTTAAGGTGTGAAAACATGGATCCAGGAGTCTATTACAACTCCAGGCTTCAGTGGGCACTGAGATCCCCCATTAAAACATTTTTAACAACTGTATTTCTTGACCTTTCTTGACCACAAATCTAAGCTCAAGATACCTTAGATTTGCCCTTGCAAAGTGATGAAAAAGTGTTTTGAGTTTGGTGGATGGCCGCCTCTCTCATTTAGGCCTGGGTGGATTTTAAAGGCATGGATAGATTCAAGAGAGAAAGAGGACTGCAGGTAGGGATTGGCTGTGGTTTGCCATGGTAGTGTGAAATAGAGTACTTCAATAATTTTCTGGCCAGGTTGGTGGCTCACAGTTGTAATCTTAGTGCTTTGGGAGGCCAAGACCAGCCTGGCCGACACGGCAAAACTCTGTCTCTACTAAAAATACAAAAATTAACTGGGTGTGCTGATGCGTGCCTATAATCCTAGCTACTTGAGAGGCTGAGGCACGAGAATCACTTGAACCCAGGAGGCAGAGGTTGCAGTGAGTGGGGTTCATACCGCTGCACTCTAGCCTGGGTGACAGAGCAAGACGGTCTCAAAAATACAAAAATAAATTTTCTGTCAGGGGCAGTCCCTACTTACTCCAGCCATGAATAAGGAGCAGAAAGTGGAAGATGAATCTGTAGCATCCAGGTTTCTCAGTCGTGGACCACATGATTAAAAACCCAAAAACAGAGTGCCACATGAATCTGTTATGTAACATATTCATGGTGATCTTGAGCCAATAATTGGTGCCAGCAAAGTAGACATGGTTCAGATAAGGGATATTTGCAATTTGTGCAAGAACAAAGCTTTGCAAAATGTTTGGATTAGCTGTCAGAGGTAGCTTTATTCTCTACAGCTGTAGGAACTAGCGAAGATTCTCTTTGACAAGTAAACCCATCTGGGATCTGCAGCGGTGAATTAGTCAATGAGAGGCTGAGGAGTCTATATGCAGCTTAAGTAAGCAAACTGAATTTCTTATAATAAACATTGTGGGATTTTTTGTTTGCTTGTTTTGTGTGTGTGTGTGTGTGTGTGTGTGTGTTTAAGAGACGGGGTCTTGCTCTGTTACTCAGGCTGGACTGCAGTGGCGAGATCATAGCTCACTGCAGCCTCAAATTCCTGGGCTCAAGCGACCCTTTCACCTCAGCTTCCCAAGTAGCTGGAACTACAGGTGTGCACCACCACATCCAGCTAGTTTTTAAATTTTTTTTTTTTTTTGTAGAGACTAGGTCTCTATACGTTGCCCCTATTGGTCTTGAACTTCTGGCCTCAAGCAATCCTCCCACCTTGGCCTCCAGAAGCATTGGGATTACAGGCGTGAGCCGCCATGCCTGGCTAATAAACACCTTATGATGTAAGCGAACCAATAAGATTTTGTATAACCAGCATGTTTTCCATAAGCAATTAAATTCCAGCAAGTCATGCAGTGAAAGATCACATTTACAAGCTTTGCAGTCAGAATGCTATTTCTCGGAATACTTTGTTTCCTCTCATTAACTTAGTAAAAGCAAGAAAATTGGTTGGGATACTGTGAGCATCAAGTAACAAAAAAATTCTGACATGAACTGATTTAAACAATAAAATTTATCATGCCACTGACCAAGAAGTCCAAAGGAAGAGTGGGTTACAATCATGATACATTCTTGCTCTGGCTTCAGTTTTAGTTGAGTCTTTGGTCTCCTATTCTAGCCACTGGCCTTATCTTCACACTGCAATTCCAGATACATCTCAACACAGCAATGTTCAGAGGCAGAAAGGGTCCTTTCCTTTTTTCCTTTTTTTTTTTTGTTTTTGAGATGGAGTCTCGCTCTGTCACCCAGGCTGGAGTGCAGTGGTGCGATCTTGGCTCACTGCAAGCTCCGCCTCCTGGGTTCATGCCATTCTCCTGACTCATCCCGAGTAGCTAGGACTACAGGCACCCGCCACCATGCCCAGCTAATTTTTTTGTATTTTTAGTAAAGATGGTGTTTCACTGTGTTAGCCAGGATGGTCACGATCTCCTGACCTTGTGATCTGCCTGCCTCGGCCTCCCAAAGTGCTGGGATTACAGGCGTGAGCCACCACGCCCGGCCAGGAAGGGTCATTTCTTCCAGTGTCTCCTTTCTGGTCATGAGGAAACTACCCAGAGATCCCCAGAACACATCTCCTCATGTCTTAGTGACCAGACCTGGCGCTCATGCTCAGCGCTGAATCAATCACTGGCGAGGAGAAGGGAACAGCTGTGACTGATTCAAACCAAATAGGATCTATCTCTGGAGAAGGAGAAGGGTCATTGTAGGAGACAAGGACAAACACCTAAGTAAAATGAGTTTTTCTTGGAAGGAGAAAGGGAGTAGTGAGTATTGAGTAGGAAACCAACAACTTTTGTTCTAGTCCACCTCTTCGACTGCTCATGTTTTCTGAAAACACTTAAAAAATGTTCATGCCTTTGTGGAAATTATTCAAATACTCTTTAAGGGATGGCAACCCTAAGTCTCATCAGGTCACTACCTCCAAGCCCAGGATTGCGGTGAAACGTTCAGTCGTCTCCTCTGATCCATGACTGAATTTGCTCTTCCAGCAATGCAGCAGTCCAGCAATAGACAACAATATAAAGTCTGATCTGGAAAGGAGAGGAGCAGAAAGCAACTTCCACTTGTCTATAACCCATATTAACACGTATCTTATCCAAGAAAATGTGGGACATACACACCACGGAATACTACGCAGCTACAAAAAAGAAACAAAATCATGCCCTTTGCAGAAACATAGATGCAGCTGGAGGCCACTATCCTAAGTGAATTAACCCAGAAACAGGAAAGCAAATACCGCATGTTCTACTTCTAAGTGGGAGCTAAACAATGGCTACTCATGGACATAAAGATGGCAACAGTAGCCACTGGGGACTACTAGAGTAGGAGGCAGGGAAGGGGTTAAGGGTTGAAAAACTACTTATTGGGAATTATGCTCACTACCTGTTTGACAGGATCATTCATTCCCCAAATCTCTGCATCACACAGTATACCCCTGTAACAAACCTGCACACGTAATGTACCCCCTGAATCTTTTATTTATTTATTATTTATTTATTTATTGAAACAGAGTCTTGTTCTGTTGCCCAGGCTGGAGTGCAGTTCACCTAATTTTTGTATTTTTGGTAGAGACATGGTTTTGACATGTTGGCCAGGCTGGTCTCAAACTCCTTCTTCAAAAGAAGACATCATTGTCACTGTTACCAATCCCTACTTACCTCTAGTTTATGTCACTCATACGTCACTGAACAGAACTAGCATAGCATCCACAGTATCATGGCTGCCCCCAGAAACTCTCCAGCTGCAACTGCCATTGTGTTCAGAGATGGTTCTCCATCATCCCTGCCTCTTGACATCCCTAACCTCCCACTGGAATTCTTGGGGAGGGGCTTTCTGATTGGCTGAGGTTTCTCTGCTTCTTGTTGATATCCCCATCCCTCCATTCAAATTGTAGGGGAAGGGGCTTCTGATTGGCTGAGGCTCAGTCAGGAGCCCATGTTTGGCTGTGAAGAAAACTAGAAAATTAATTATCTGGAACTCTCAACTCTTATATACTGGGAGACTGTTTCTTCTTCATACCAAGACACAAGGTCAAGAATTCCCCAAACATAGGAAGGAGTTCAGATGCTGGGCAGCCAAAAAAATGACAAACGTTTATTAGATTTTTAAACCATAATAACAAGGATCACAGCATGTATAGTTTAATTCTAAAGACCTTTGCCCTACCTGGCTAATCTCCAAAAATACTGTTTGTTTTTAGTACTTCTGTGGTCATAGGAATTTAAGTAGCTCCTAAACAACTTTTCCTTATCTTTCTGAGAGGGCAATTTCATCACAGAATTTAAATTCTCCAAATATCAAGTAAAATTGTAACTTACATTTCTATAACTGAAGCTAGTCTAAGAAATTAAAGTCTATAATTTCTAACTTTCTCAATATAGCGGCTTTCTTTATATGGTTTCCTTCTTCCAGGAAGCACTTATAATGTTCCAGTTTTATGATTTAATTTCACTGAAATTAAGTTTGAAGAGCTCAAAATAATGCAATCAACCAGTTACAATTACAGAAGATAATTGGTGCTGCCTCTTTGCCCAGGAGCACTTTCTGGCTGCCAGAGCTCACTTTGAGGACTTGAAGGGTACCTTGGAAGTACTCAGGTTTTAATGTTCCCTTGGGAGTTGTTCTCAATCAATGACAACTGGGAGTGGTGGACACATACCTCTGTTTCTTCACCCTTAGTTGGGATAATTCTGAGAAACGTTCTACACGGTTTCCCCAGAATTACCCAGTAGGACTGAGTTCCAGTTACTTGCCGGATAACTTGCCTTCAACTGGCTTTCTTCTCTTCTCTGTCTTACTTCTCCACTCTCCTACTGATGCTTCCTGGACCACCTCTTAAACAACTAACATTCACATTCTTGTCAGAGTGTCTGCTTCTGAGGGTGAAGGAGAACCCAACATAAACCATTAACTGAATCAAGTTACTTATGACACTCAGTTGATCAATTATAAATAAGAGCAGTGGTCAGGTAGTCAGAGCTTACTAGAATACTAGTATGTTTGCTAACTGACTCTGTCTCTTTCAGGCAAGCTACACCATGAGTCAGGATGGGTGTTAACAGTTCCATTTTATAAATGGAGAAACTGGTGCTGGAAGAATTTTAATATCTTTTCTGAATGCATACAGCTAATAAGTCAATTTGAACTCAGGTCCATCTAATTCTTTCTACCATTCCACCCTACTCACTGACCGAGGACTATCTAAGGAATGCATTCCTACAGGTTCTCCACCTGCGGCAATGTTAGATCTCTATAACATTATCATTTGCCAAAAAGTGTTTGCTAAGTTTATTCAATGTTATTAGCAAAAATCATATGCAAAATAACTCCCTTTTCTCTGTCACTGTTAATGGGAGTATACATTAGTACAACCTTTGGAGGACAACATGGCAATTATTTTTCAAACTTGTATTTTAGGTCCAGGGGTACATGTGCAGGTTTGTTATATAGGTAAACTTGTGTCACAGGGGTCACAGGGGTTTTTTCTGTCTTCTCATTTTGGAACTTTTAATTGGTAGACCTAATGAACTGACTCTAGAAGTCTTATCATTTTTATTCTCTTTTTGTATTTCTTCTACTTTCTGGGAGACTTTTTTCAACTTCCTCTTCCAATTCCTCATTACAGTTTATTTTAGCTATTATATTTTTAACTTCCAAGTGTTTTATCTTGTTTTCCGATTGTTTCATTTTCATTATATCTTGTTTGTATTCTACGAATGCATTATCCTTTATCTCTGTAAGGTTATTAATTACATATGTAGCTTTAAGTTTTCTTCCATTTCCAGTATAATCTCCTTTCTTTCCAAGCCCCTCCTTTACTTTATGTTTTTCCTACTTGCTTTCCCCTCTCTTTTATGTTTGTTACTTTATTCAACTGTCTATTGATTCTTGTCTCTTTACTAATGTTTAAGTGTGAGGCACTGAAAAGCATTTATGGATAGAACTTGCTGACTATGGGGTCCATTTTAAGATGATATAGTTGGGAGCAGGATATTTTGGAGGGAATCCAAATATCATCACATGGAGAAAATCTTTCTTAAAAGAATATTCCAGTCTTCTGACTGGAGGGGCATATGCTTTGCCCTCCAACCTAAATTGGAGCCATTCTAATTCAAGTTATCTACATAATAAAACTGATCTCTTAGGAGATGAAACAGTTACTTTTTTGGATAGTGGACTCAGGGATGTATTTGTTCCACTTAAAATTTGCAACCAACTACCCTATTTTCAACACTATGTTGAATAATTTAGGGTATCTGGTGGAATAAATTTCTAAGCTGCCAAGCATTAGAGGTGACTTGGGTGCTGTTAAAGGCATTCAGTTTAAAAAAGGAAACAGCATAAAAATTTGGAAAATTTGCAGCCTGACTTTGCAATAGAAAAGAAAATCCCATTTTCTGTGGAGAAATTCAAGCCAACTGAAGATATTTGCATGAGTCACAAGGAGCTGAATGTTAATCACCAAGACAATAGGGAAAATGTCCCCAAGGCTTGTCAGAGACCTTTGCGGCAGCCTCTTCCATCACAGGCCTGGAGGTTTAGGAGGACAAAATGGTTTTGTGGGCAGGGCCCAAGGTCCCCATGCTGTGCACTATCTAGGGACTTGGTGCCCTGTGTCCCAGCTGCTCCAGCCATGGCTGAAAAGAGCCAACATAGAGCTTGGGCCATGACTTCAGAGGGTGCAAGTCCCAAGCCTTGGCAGTTTCCACGTGGTGTTGAGCCTACAGGTGCACAGAAGTCAAGAATTGAGGTTTGGGAACCTGCACCTAGATTTCAGAAGATGTATGGAAATGTATGGATGTCCAGGCAGAAGTTTGTTGCAGGGGTGGGCTCTCATGGAGAACCTCTGCTATGGCAGTGCAGAAGGGAAACGTGGGATCAGAGCCCCACAGAGTACCTACTTGGGCACTGCCTAGTGGAGCTGTAAGAAGAAGGCCACCATCCTCCAGACCCCAGAATGGTAGATCCATCTATAGTTTGCACCGTGCAGCTGGAAAAGCTGCAGACATTCAATGCCAGCCCATGAAAGCAGCCCAGAAGAGGCTGTACCCTGCAAACTATAGTGGCATAGCTGCCCAAGACTTGGCATAGCTGCCAAGAACCCACCTCTTGCATCAGCACGACCTTGATGTGAGACATGGAGTCAAAGGAGATCATTTTGGAGCTTTACAATTTCACTGCCCTGCTGGAGTTTGGACTGGCTTGGGGCCTTTAGTCCCTTTGTTTGGGCCAATTTCTCCCACTTAAATGGGTAATACCTGTACCCCCATTGTATCTATGTATTAACTAGATTACTTTTGATTTTACAGACTCATAGGTGGAAGGGACTTGCCTTGTCTCAGATGAGACTTTGGATTGTGGACTTTGGGGTAAATGCTGAAATGAGTTAAGACTTTGGGGACTGTTGGGAAGGCATGATTGATTTTGAAATATGAGGACATGATATTTGGAGGGGCAAAGGGTGGAATGATATTGTTTGGCTCTGTGTCTACACCCAAATCTCATCTTGAGTTGTATTCCCATAATTCTCACCTATTGTGGGAGGGACCCAGTGGGAGACAGCTGGATCATGGGAGTGGTTTCCCCCATATTGTTCTCATGGTAGTGAATAAGTCTCATGAAATCTGATAGTTTTACCAGGGGTTTCTGCTTTTGCATCTTTCTCATTTTCTCCTGCTGCTGCCATGTAAGAAGTGCTTTTCACTTCCTGTGATGATTGTGAGGCCTTCCCAGCCATGTGGAACTATAAGTCCAATTAAACCTCTTTTTCTTCCCAGTCTCAGGTTTGTCTTTATTAGTAGTGTGAAAACAGACTAATATACTCTAGATTAGGGACAATAAAAATTATTATTTTATAATTAATTCCAACATGTCAAAGATAGAATGCAGTATTTTAGTGAATTCTTATGCCAAATTGCAAAATGATTTCTCACTTCTGGCAGATTATTTCAGTCTATGCGCCCCAGGAGTCATTCTCTTTGAACTCTATGGGAAAATTTCAGAAGCACTGATTCTATCTATCTTTCTCCTTCTTTCTTCTTGCTTTGGTAGCCAGGAACTTCAAAACATTACATAATAGACATTCAGTAATAATCTTATTAATTTATTCATTTATTTAAGCCCTCTAATTCATGACTTCTGATTTAATTTTCACTTTTTTTGTCTATACATGCTTTCTACTTTTTTCTTATCTTTATCCAATATGCTTTTTGTGTGTTTATTGTCTGCTGCTTTATAGTCTTTTGAGGTACTATATCAATCTATTACTTATATCTATATACATGTACCTATCTATTACATTGAGTATTTTGTTTATTGCTTTTTTGTTTTTCTTTTTCGAGGTAGAGTCTCACTCTGTCACCCAGACTGGAGTGCAGTTGTGTGATCTTGGCTCACTGCAACCTCTGCCTCCCAAGTTCAAGCAATTCTCCTGCCTCAGCCTCCTGAGTAGCTGGGATTACAGGTGCTCACCACTGCGTCCTGCTGATTTTTGTATTTTTAGTAGAGACGGGGTTTCACCATGTTGGCCAGGCTGGCCAGACCCCATGATCTGCCTGCCTCAGCCTCCCAAAGTGCAGGGAATACAGGCATGAGCCACCGCACCTGGCCTCATTGCTTTTTTTGTAAGGTGACAGTTTCCTTCAAAGACAGTGACATGATTTGTTAATTTTATGTAACCTTTGTATTAAATCACTGGGAAATCAACCTAATCTAATACAAAGAAGTTAGATAATCAGCGTTAGAGACATTTGGTGTTTCTTAGACTTTACTTTGGTATACTTAAAATATGTAAGACATTTTAAAATACAAGAAAAACTTTCTACCTCTCTTCACATTAATACAAAAAAATAAAAATACAAGGAAAACTATCAGTTATATGTATTTGCCCAAATGAAATTAGTATTTCTTATAGGTTTCTCTATGTAAATTTCTTCAGAGGTAAAAACAACCCAACATTTATTATAGATATTTTTAGAAACATTTCTATGTAGGGACTACTTGATAGCAGCATGATGTAAAAACATTTTTGTAGAGCAAGAATATCCTATCATGTCCACTGAGTGGCAGAAGGAATATGTCAATCCAACTCATAAAAATATTTTGCTATCTTATTACGTTCATACTGAATAAGTTATTCAACTCATTTGACTTTGGTGGAGTACAGAGGCTTACTTTGGTTGGCAAATAAATAAAAAATAATGAAGAGAGCTTAGTCATAAATTCTTTGCCTAGGCCAATGTCTAGAAGATTATTTCCTAGGTTATCTTTTAGGATTTTTTTTATAGTTTGAGGTCTTACATTTACTTTTTTTTTTTCTTTTGAGACAGAGTCTTGCTCTGTCACCCAGGCTGGAGTGCAGTGGTGCCATCTTGGCTCACTTCAACTTCCACCTCCCAGGTTCAAGGAGTTCTCATGCCTCAGCCTCCCAAATAGCTGGAACTATAGGTGTGCACTACCACACCTGCCTAATTTTTGTATTTTTAGTAGAGATTGGGTTTGCCATGTTGCCCAGGCTGGTCTGGAACGCCTTGCTTCAAGTGATCTACCCGCTTCAGCCTTCCAAAGCGCTGAGATTACAGGTGTGAGCCACCATGCTCCACCACAGTTATGTCTCTAATCCATCTTGAGTTAATTTTTGTACATGTGAGAAGTAGTAGTCAAGTTTCAGTATTCTACATATGGTTAGCCAGTTTTCCCAGCAACATTTATCGAATAGAGTGTCCTTTCCCTACTGTTTATATTTGTCAACTTTGTCTAAGATTAATTGGTTGTAGGTGTGCGACTTTATTTCTGGGTTCTCTATTCTGTTCTATTGGTTTATATGCCTATTTTTGTACCAATACCATGCTGTGTTGGTTATGATAGCCTTGTAGTATAGTTTGAAGTCAGGTAATGTGATGCTTCTGGCTTTGCTCTTTTTGTTTAGGATTGCTTTGACTATTCAGACTCTTTTTTGGTTCTGTATGTATTTTATAATACTTTTTCTAATTCTGTGAAGAATGATGTTGGTAATGTCATAGGAATTGCATTGAATCTATAGATTGTTTTGGGCAGTACAGACAGTACTTTAATGATGTTGTTTCTTCCAATTCATGATCATGGACTGTTCTTCCATTTGTTTGTGTCATCTACAATTTCTTTCAGCAATGTTTTGTAGTTCTCCTTGTAGAGGTATTTCACCTCCTTTTTAGGTATATTTTAGTGTATGGTTATTGTAAATGGCATCATGTTTTTTATTTGGTTCTTAGCTTGAGCATTACTGGTGTATAGAAATGTTACTAAATTTTGGCTAAGCATAGTGGCTCATGTCTGTAATTTCAGCATTTTGGGAGGCCGAGGTAGGAGGATTGCACGAATCCAGGAGTCTGAGACCAGCCTGTGCAACATGATACCACATCTCTTAAAAAAAAAATACAAAAATTAGGTGGGTGTGGTGGCACACACTTGTGGTCCTGGCTACTTGGGAAGCTGAGGTCAGAGGATCACTTGGACCCAGGAGGTCAAGGCTGCAGTGAGCCATGATCATGCTACTGCACTGCAGTTTGGGTGACAGAGTGAGACTCTGCCTCAAAAAAATAAAAATAAAAAAAATTAGAAGTGCTACTGGTTTTTATACATTGATTTTGTATCCTGGAAATTTACTGAAGTTGTTTATCAGGTCTAGGAGTCTTTTGGTGTAATCTTTAGGGTTTTCTAGGTATAAAATCATATCATCAGCAAAAAGAGATAATGTGACCTCCTCTTTTCCTATTTGGATGTCTTTTTATTTCTTTCTCTTGCCTGATTGCTCTGGTTAGGACTTCCAGTACTATATTGAATAGGAGTGGTGAGAGTGGGCATCCTTGTCTTATTCAAGTTCTTGAGGGGAATGCTTCCAGCTTTTGCCCATTCAGCATGATATTGGCTGTGGGTTTGTCATAGATGGCTGTTATTATTTTGAGTTATGTTCCTATAATACCTAGTCTGTTGAGGGTTTATATCATGAAGGGATGTTGAGTTTTTTTTGTTTTTGAGACAGGGTCTCACTCTGTCACCCAGGCTGGAGTGCAGTGGCATGATCACAGCTCATTGCAGGCTTGACCTCCCAGGTTCCAACAATCCTCCCACCTCAGCCTCCAGAGTAACTGGGACCAGAGGCAGATGCCCAGCTAATTTTTGTATTTTTTGTAGAGAAAGGGTTTCACCATGTTATCCAGGCTGTTCTCAAACTCTTGGCCTGAAGTGATCTGGCCACCTTGACCTTCCAAAGTGCTGGAATTATAGGCATGAGTCAGATGTTGGATTATATAGAATGCTTTTTCTGCCTCCATTAAAATGATCATATGGTTTTTGTTTTTAATTCTGTTTATGTGGTGAATCACATGTGTTGACTTGCATATGTTGAAACATCCTTCCATCCCAGGAATAGAGCCCACTTGATTGTGGTGAATTAACCTTTGATGTTAATTCAACTGCTGGATTCAGTTTGCTAGTATTTTGTTGAAGATTTTTGCATCTATGTTCACCAGAAATATTGGCCTGTAGTTTTCTTTTTTGTGTGTGTCTTTACCAGATTTTGGTATCAGACAATACTGATTGCATAGAATGAATTGGGGAGGAATACTTGCTCCTCAATTCTGTAAAGCAAATGCAACAAAAACAAAAACTGAAAATTGGAACATAATTAAGCTAAATAGCTTCTGCACGGCAAAAGAAACTATTAATGGAGTAAACAGACAACCTAATGAATGGGAGAAAATATTTGCAAGCTATGCATCTGACAAAGGACTAATATCTACAATCTATAAAGAACTTAAACAAATCAATAAGAAAAACAAAACAACTCCATTAAAAAGTAGGCAAAGGACATGGACAGGTACTTCTCAAAAGAAGGCATACAAGTGGCCAAGAAGCATATGAAAAAATGTTCAACATCACTAATCATCAGGAAAATGCAAATAAAAACCACAATGAGATACCATCGTACACCAGTCAGAATGGGTATTATTTAAAAGTCAGAAAATGACAGAAGTTAGCAAAGTTGTAGAGAAAAGGGAGTGCTCACGCACTGTTGGTGGGGTTGTAAATTAGTTCAGACCCTGTGGAAAGCAGTTTGGAGATTTCTCAAAGAATTAAAAACAGAGTTACCATTCAAACCAGCAATTCCATTACTGGGTATTGGAATTGCTGATTTGAAAATCAACCATTCTACCAAAAAGATACCTGCATTTGTATGTTTATCACAGCACTGTTCATAATAGCAAAGATATGGAATCAAACCAAGTGTCCATCAACAGTAGATTGGATAAAGAAAATGTAGTAAATATATACCATGGAATACTATGCAGCCATAAAAAAGAATGAAATCATGTCCTTTGCAGCAACATAAATGCAGCTAGAGGCTTTTATCTTAAGTGAATTAACATAGGAATAGAAAACCAAATACCACATGTTCTCACTTGTAAGTGGGAGCTAAACATTGTGTACGCCTGGACATAATGCTGGGAACAATAGACACTGGGGACTCCAAAAGGCGGTGAGAAGGAAGGGGACAAGAACTGAAAAACTATCTCTTGGGTACTATGTTCACTATCTGGGTGTTGGGTTCAATCAAAGCCCAAATCTCATCGTCATCAATATATCCGTGTAACAAACCTGCACATGTGCCCCCTGAATCTAAACATTGAAAATAAAAATGAAAACATGTAGAAGAGGAGAGAACTTTTAAATTTATTTCTTGGATTGATATATGGTGTTTTTTTATTTTGTTTGTTTGTTTATTTGTTTTTGAGGTGGAGTCTTGCTCTGTCATCCAGGCTGGAGTGCAGTGTCACAATCTCAACTAACTGCAACCTCCACCTCCCAGGTTCAAGCGATTCTCCCACCTCACCCTCCTGAGTAGCTGGGACTACAGACACACACCACCACCCACGCCCAGCTAATTTTTGTATTTTTTGTAGAGACAGGGTTTCACCATGTTGGCCAGGATGGTCTTGATCTCCTGACCTCGTGATCCACCTGCCTTGGCCTCCCTAAATGCTGGGACTACAGGAATGAGCCACCCCACCCGGCCAATTTTTGTATTTTTAGTAGAGATACAGTTTCACCATTTTGGCCAGGCTGGTCTTGAACTGCTGACTTCAGGTGATCCTCCCATCTCAGCCTCCAAAAGTGCAAGGATTACAAACATGAGCCACTGCGCCCGGCTGGTATATGGTTTTTGATAAAGAGAAGATGTCTATCTGGCAAGTCATTTGTAGGAGAAAGGAAATCACAACTAAATTAAATAGTTATAGCTGAAATTAAATAAATGAAAGACCATTACAATGAGGCTTATGGCATAGAAAATGTTACTGACATAACAAAATATGGTGTTGTGCTTTTTAATATGAGTGGCTGACAAGTATTAAGTTCCTTCTGTGAAAGTACACTAGATTTAGAGTAGAAAAATCGGAGTTTGAATCTTCATTCTTGGACAAGTGACTTAAATTATTTGAGACACAAAGAATTATTATTATTTGTTGTTATAATATAGATATTACTGTCTCTCAAGGCTATCATGACATAGCTGCCCCACAGAACAGCTATATTTCCCCCAATTAAAACTGACTCCAAATATAACTCAATCCCTTGTTTTCTCACTGAGAAGTCCAAAAAATAAGTTTTCAGTTACTTGAAAATACAAACTTCAGCCAGGCACAGTGGCTCACGCCTGTAATCCTAGCACTTTGGGAGGCTGAGGTGGGTGGATTGCCTGAGTCCAGGAGTTTGAGAACAGCCTGGGGAACACAGTGAAACCCCATCTCTACTAAAAATACAAAAAATTAGCCAGGCCTGGCTGTGTGCACCTGTAATCCCAGCTACTCGGGAGGCTGAGGCAGGAGAATTGCTTGAACCTGGGAGGCAGAGGTTGCAGTGAGCCAAGATTGCTCCATCGTACTCCAGCCTGGGTGACAGAGGGAGACTCTGTCTCAAAAAAGAAAAAAAAAGAAAAGAAAAAGAAAATACAAACTTTTGGGTATAGATTAGTCAAATGACTGCATTTAGTATAGTAATGTTAGTACTCATAAATATTTAAAATTACATATATAAAATAATATAGAATAATTCATAATTATATCAATAATATAAATGCGTTATTGGTTTAAAGAGATATGTATGGGTGCCAAGTTGACAAGGAGTGGACTGGTGATGGTTGATTTTATGTGTCAACTGGACGGGGCCACAGGTTGCCCAGACATTTAGCCACACATTATTCTGACTGTGTCTATATTATTCAGGTGATTCTGGAGGCGATTAACATTTGAGTTGGTAGACTGAGTAAGGGAAATTGCCCTCTGTTGTAGTGGAAGAACACAAACTGTTCTTCTCCTCTCATACAACAAAAATTCAACCCAGAAGACTTCTGTAACCTGATGAGTGTGAGATTTTCCCCACCACCAAGTAAGCAAGTGATTCTGCAGCAGATACCACCCAGATGTCCTCTGGTTCAATTCTGACACTATCTACCTGCAGATAGTGTCAAATCCCACAGGTTGAGGGCTCAGTCCCACAAGACTGCCTCCCCTATCTTCCAGGCGCCAGTCACAAACCTGGGCCTCCAGAACTTCTGATTGGCTTCAAGTTGAAGTTCCCATGACTCTTTTTTGGTTAATTTGCTATAGTAGCTGGCAGAAATCAGGGAAACACTTACTTACGTTTACTGGCTGATGATAAAGGATATTACAAAGGATACAAATAAAGTAACACACAGGATGAGCTATGGGGCTAAAAGCATGGACCTTCCATGCCCTTCCTGGGCATTCCACCCTACAGGAACCTCCACATGTTCAGCTATCCAGAAGCCCCCTGAACCCTGTTCTCTTGGGCCTTTTATGGAAATTTTATTGCATAGGCATGATTGACCACCACGTAGGAAAGTGACTGGACAAAATGGTGTGAACTAATACTATAAACCAAGTCGGGAAACACATTCAGATTTTGCTTGGCCTCTCTGTGCAGCATCCCTTCCTCTAGTGTATATGGTAGAAACCCTTCTGAAATGGGGGTCTTATGACCTTACTATCAGACAAGGTGGGTCAGAGGATTTCTTCATGGCCAATTGATTGATTGATTGATTGATTGATTGATTGATTGAGATAGGGTCTCACTCTGTCACTCAGGTTGGAGTGTAGTGGCAAGATCTCAGCTCACTGTAACCTCTGCCTCCCCGGCTCAAGCGATCCTCCCTCCTCAGCCTTCCAAGTAGCTGGGACTACAGGCACACGCCACCACTCCCGGCTGATTTTTGTATTTGTTTTTGGTGGAGATGGGGTCTTGCCATGTTGCTGAGGCTGGTCTTGAACTCCTGGGCTCAAGGGATCCACCTGCTGTGGCCTCCAAAGTGTTGGGGTTACCAGCATGAGGCACTACACCAGGCCTACATGGCCAACTTTAAGGTATTAATAGAAAGGTGTCTGGGCATGGTGGCTCATGCCTGTAATCCCAGCACTTTGGGAGGCCGAGGCAGGTGGGAGCCAGGAGTTTGAGACCAGCCTGGCCAACATGGCGAAATACTGTCTCTACTAAAAATGCAAAAATTAGCTGGGTGTGGTAGCGCATATCTGTAATCCCACCTACTTGGGTGGCTGAAGCAGGAGAATTGCTTGAATCTGGGAGGCAGAGGTTGCAGTGAGCTGAGATCATGACCCTGCACTCCAGCCTGGGCAACAGAGTGAGACTCCATCTCAATAAAAAAAAAAAAGAAAGAAAGAAAAAAAAAGAAAGGTGAGGGGAGATTCTCGCCTTGGAAAGAGAAAAAAGCAGGTAAAGGGAGGGCAGAAGAAGGTGAGAGAGAGAGAGTCTGTTTTCTGTGGCCTATTTCTGAGGTCTAAAGCACCCTGACATTGTAACAAAAGCTATGGGAATTATGAGTCAGGAACCTATACACACACTCACGCACACACATACACACACATGCATGTATACACATATGTCATGCCACACCCTCCCTAATGTGTGTGGGCCTCATTCAATCAATTGAAAACCTTAATAGTGCAAAAAGGCTAAGTAAGAAAGAACTCCTGTCTGACTGCTTGAGTTGGGACATTGGTCTTTTCTTGCCTCTGAAGTCAAACTGAAACCACTTAACACCACAGGCTCTCCTGGTCCTCAGACCTTCAGGCTCAGACTGGAGCTATACCATCAGCTCTCCCGCATCTCCAGCTCACTGACTGCAGCTCTTGAGACTACTCAGCCTTTATAATTGGATAAGACAATTCATTATAACAAATCTCTTTACACACACACACACACTCTCTCTCTCTATTTTTTTTGGAGAACCCTGACTAATATAAACTTTTACAACAAAACGCAACATACTTGGTGGCTTTAACAACAGAAATTTATTTCTCACAGTTCTGGAGCCTGGGAAATCCAAGATCAAGGCGCCAGCCAATTTAGTTCCCAATGAGGGCTCCCTTCCTGGCATGCCAATTGCTATATTCTTGCTCTGTCCTCAAGAGGTGGGGAAGAGAAGGCAGGAGAGAGAGAACTCTTTAGTGTCTCTTCTTATAAAGACACTAATCCCATGAGATCAGGGCCCCACCCTTAAAGACCCCTTTTAACCTTAATTACATCCTTAATCCAAATACAGTCACATTGGGAATTAAAGATTCAAAATATGAATTTTAGGGGACACATACATTCAACCCATTGCCAATATTAACTTAGAAAAACTGCCTTTTTTTTTTTTTTGAGATGGAGTCTTGCTCTGTTACCTAGGCTGGAGTACAATGGCACGATCTTGGCTCACTGCAACCTCCACCTCCTGGGTTCAAGCGATTCTTCTGCCTCAGCCTTCTGAGTAGCTGGGATTACAGGTGCCTGCCACCAGGTCTGGCCTACTTTTATATTTTTAGTAGAGATAGAGTTTCACCATGTTGGTCAGACTGGTCTCAAACTCCTAACCTTGTGATCCACCCACCTCGGCCTTGCAAAGTGCTGGGATTACAGGTGTGAGCCACCACACCTGGCCAGAAAAAACTGCTTTTTAAAAGTGTTCTTATTATATAGAATGTTTTTAAATCCAATTTTTACATGGGTCTTTAGCATCCAAGTCACTGAGGTCACTTTTTAAGCCACCAACCCAATGTGTCCTTGCCATCTGAGTTGTTTCTATAGCTCTCCTTGAATCACTAATGATTCCATTGCAAGAAATGTCATCACAAGACCAAGTACTCACTTGCAAACATTAAGGTGATCTTTTTTATACAAAAAAACAGATGGCTAGGATGCGGAGAAAAGAGAACTCTCACACACTGTTGGTGGGAATGGAAACTAGAATAGCCACTATGGAAAACAGTATGGAGGTTTCTCAAAAAACTAACAATAGAACTTCCATATGATCCAGCAATCCCCCTACTGGGTATCTACCCACAGGAAAAGAAATCAATTTATCAACAAGATACCTGTCCTCACATGTTTATCACAGAGCTATTCACAATAGCAAAGATATGGAATCAACCTAAATGTCCATCAACAGATGACTGGATTTTAAAATGTGGTATATATACACAATAGGAAACTGTTCACTCATAAAAAAGAATAAAATCATGTCATTTGCAGCAACATGGATGGAACTGGAAGTCATTATCTTAAGTGAAATAAGCCAGTCACAAAAAGACAAATACTGCACATTCTGACTCATATGTGGGAGCTAAAATATTTGCTCACATGGAGGTAAGAGTGAAAATATAGATAACAGAAACTGGGAAGGGTGAGCTGAGGGGAGAGGAGGGAATGAAGAGAAGTGAATTAAAGAGTATAAACATATAATAAAATAGAAGGAATTAATTTAAAGTGAACTTTAAAAATCTTGCTGACACCAACACTCAAAATTGTGAAGTCACATCCTCAGAAAAAATAACTAAATCTGTGTTAGATTTTTTGTCTCCATTTTTACCAATTTTATATGCCTTTCAGATGAACATTGATCGAGGTGGTTTCAGACAAACAACTCTTCCCCAAACAGAACTTTGTTGCACAAAATAAAGTCATTGCAAGAGTGTGGCGGTGTATTAGTCCATTCTCACACTGCTATAAAGAACTACCTGAGACTGGATAATTTATGAAGAAAAGAGGTTTAATTGACTCACAGTTCCGCAGGCTTAACAGGAATCTTGACTGGGGAGGCCTTAGGAAACTTACAATCATGATGGAAGGCAAAGGAGAAGCAAGCACTTTCTTCACAGGGAGGCAGAAGAGAAGTGGTGGGGGGAGATGTCACACACTTTTAAACCACCAGATCTCGTGAGAACTCACTTACTATCATGAGCGCAGCATGGGGGAAATCCGACCCCATGATGCAATCACTTCCCGCCAGGTTCTTCCCCTGACACATGGGGATTACAGTTTGACATGAGATTTGGATGGGGACACAGAGCCAAACTATATCAATCATAATATAAGTTTTTCTAAGGATTCAAAAACAGGGAGACTCTTAAGTCTCCTATTCAAAGTCTCCTTTGAATGAAACATCTTATAAACTTCCAAACTTCTTCTTCTTCTTTTTTTTTTTTCTGAGAGACAATGTATTTGGGGAAATTACATTTTCAGTCCTTAAAGATCTAGTAATTGAACTCGAAGCTTGTCTCTTCTCTGGACACTGGTACTCCCCAGGGACTTGTTGAGACACTCACCCTCCCTTGGCCACTTTGGAAAACTCAGTTTGATTGTTAGTTTAGAAGGGGGCCTTATGTTACTCTTCTGAGCATCCACATGGCATCGATGCAGCAGGGAACATTTGTTGAGCCCTTATTATGTGCCAGGAACTCTGCTAAGGGCTTTAAAATCTTATCTTACTAAATCCACTCAATGACCCAGTGGTGGTACCAACAGGTATCTTGGGAGGTCTACACAAAGTCCACCAAATCTCCATCAGGGCCTCAAAATAAACAATCTAAATAAAGAGCCAAACCAGCTCTAAACAAATCTCCTCACATCTCTTTCCAACCACACTGCTGCTCCTAAGCCCTTGTTACATAGGAATTCTGGACCTAATATGCAATAATTATCATCCACACAGATGAAGAAAGTGAGACTCTGAAAGGTTATGATTTGTGTAAGGGGTCACAGTGAAGAAGGGGCAGAGCTGGGGTGCAAGTCCAGGCTGACTGACAATAGAGACCCTGATCTAACTAACATACTTACTGAACAAAGCTGGTGAAGTCAGTTGACCGGGAAGGAAATTTCATTTGCTATTCTTATTCAGGAGCATTTCTTTTCCATGGACTGTTCAGGTTTTCAAGCCCAAACTGCATCATAATATACAGCAAGTCCTCACTTAACATCATTGACAAGTTCTTGGAAACTGTGACTTTAGGCGAAATGACATATAAAGAAACCAATTTGACCATAGGCTAATTTATATAAACAAGAGCTAAGTTCTTACGGCATATTTCTGGTCACGAAAACATCACCAAATTTCTTTTTTGTTGTTGTTGTTTTTTGAGACAGAATTTCGCTTTTGTTTCCAGGCTGGAGTGCAATGGCACAATCTTGGCTCACCACAACCTCCACCTCCTGGGTTTAAGCGATTCTCCTGCCTCAGCCTCTCGAGTAGCTGAGATTACAGGCATGTGCTGCCACGCCTTGCTAATTTTTTTTTTTTTTTTTTTTTTTTTTTGTATTTTTAGTAGAGACAGGGTTTCTCCATGTTGGTCAGGTTGGTCTCGAATTCCTGACCTCAGGCGATCCACTCACCTCGGCCCCCCAAAGTGCTGGGATTATGGGCATGAGCCACCACACCCAGCCAACATCACCAAATTTCTAAATAAAGATCAAAACACTTCTCATGTTAAACATTGAAATGAATGTGAGTTATACATATGTTCAAGAAAAATTAATAAAAACAAGATAATGATTTACCCAATTATTTCAGTCAGGATCTCAGGAGGCCGGAACCTGACTGAGGCACTCAAGGCACAAGGTAGGTCCATCCCTGAACAGGACACCATTTCACTGCAGGGCACACTCACAAGCACACCCATACCCACTCCCACACCCACGCTTACTCACCCTGGGACCATGCAGTCGTGCCAGCTAACCTAACATGCACACATCTTTGGAAGGTGGGAGGAAACTGAAGAACCTGAAGAACATCTATGCAGACATGAGAGAACGTGCACATTTCAGACTGCAGCCCCAGCTAGGAAGCATTTTTTTTCCCCATCAACATTATAAGGAAACGATGTTGAAAGAAAGGACATTTTGTGAGGACCTGCTGCACTGAGATTCTTCTCCTATACATCATACAATTACACTCTCCTACACTAGGGTCAAGAAAGAAACCATTCAGCCAGGTCAGGCGTGGTAGCTCGCGCCTGTAATCCCAGCACTTTGGGAGGTTGAGGCGGGTGGATTGTTTAAGGTCCGGAGTTTGAGACCAACTTGACCAACATGGTGAAACCCCGTCTCTACTGAAAATAACAAAAACTAGCCAGGTGTGGTGGTGTGCGCCTTTGGTCCCAGCTACTTGGGAGGCTGAAGCAGGAGAATAGCTTGAACCCGGGAGGTGAAGGTTGCAGTGAGTCGAGATTGTGCCACTGCACTCCATCCTGAGCAACAGAGCGAAATTCCAGCTCAAAAAAAAAAAAAGAAAGAAAGAAAAGAAAAAGAAACCATTCAGCCTCTCACAGTGTGTGTGGCATGCCTAATTTTGTTAAAGACTACCTCGCTACACTCCTGCACTAATATTATATTAAGAATTGGCACCAACAGAATTTCAATGAAACATTGCATAAAGTACCAAAAGAGATGAGGTCTCAGCATGTTGCCCAGGTTGGTCTCCAACTCCTGGCCTCAAGTGATCCTCCAGCTTCAGCCTCCCAATGTGCTGGGATTACAGGTGCCAGCCACCACAGCGGGCCCGAACTTCTTTATTAATTTAAATGGAAAATGCCCATTCATTTATTCAGTGAACATTTATTGAACCCCACTGAGCACTGCGAGGAACACAGGACAGATGAGGTCCCAACTCTCATGGATCTCACTTTCTAGAAGGGAAAGACAGATCATGACCAAATAAATAGTTAAACAAAAATGTCCTAAGTGCCCTTCAGAGAATTCAAAGTGGAACATGAAATCAAGATGGTGAAAGGGGTCCATGTTACATCAGGTAGGCAGGGAAGGCCTCCCTAAAGAGATAATCTCTGCATTGGGACCTGAAGAACGAGCCAGTCATGTGAGAAGCTGGGGACACTGATGAGAGAAAGAATGAGATGAGATGAGCTGGAGGGCAGGCCTTGGAGGTCAGGGCTGGAGTGTGATTTTATCCTAAGGGCCATAAGAAGGATTTGAAGAAAATTGAAGGAAACTAAGAGGGGGAGTAACATGGTCTCAATACTGAGGTCAGTTGCATCCCCTGCCTGGTTATTCATTTTGTGTCTTTTGCTATTATGTCTTTTCCCCTCCTGCCACCCTGAGTATTAATCCACTGATACCTGCCGCTACTCACGGACGCTTACGGCTTTTCATTTTAGAGGATGATTTTCTTCTTTTGGAGAAAACTCAGCAAGCACAAATTCCTCCCTAAATTTTTCATGGTACTTTTTTTTTTTTTTTGAGACAGAGTCTTACTCTGTTGCTCAGACTAGAGTGCAGTGGTGCTATCTCAGCTCACTGCAACGTCTGCCTCCCAGGTTCAAGTGATTCTCCTGCCTCAGCCTCCCAAGTAGCTGAGACTACAGGCACGTGCCACCATGCCCAGCTAATTTTTGTATTTTTAGTAGAGACGGGGTTTCACCATGTTGGCCAGGATGGTCTCAATCTCTTGACCTCCTGATCTACCCACCTCAGCCTCCCAAAATGCTGGGATTACAGGAGTGAGCCACCGTGCCCAGCCAGTACTTTTAATAATTGATCCAGCGTCCTTTCTGCTATTAATGGGTAACACAGCCTACATCCTCAGCAAAGGGTTGATTTGCTAGAGATAAATGACTTTACCATTTGCGATGTCCTTCTAAGGATTTAGGTGGAGAATTGTTTCTGGGGAACCCAGATTTAGAAAGGGAATATGCAGACAATTT
Source organism: Colobus angolensis palliatus (assembly GCF_000951035.1). Lineage (NCBI taxonomy): Eukaryota > Metazoa > Chordata > Mammalia > Primates > Cercopithecidae > Colobus > Colobus angolensis. The sequence continues at coordinate 12,788,896 of NW_012110919.1, forward strand.
GTGGCTCTACTTGACCTTGGCCAAGTAGACTATAAACAAGCACTGACTGTAAACTTTTGGACATGATGCCTGATTAATTTTTTTACAGCTTCTATTTACCTTCATTGACTTTTTAGATGTTGTTTGAATACGAATCTATACATCTAATCTGCAAATCACATCACACCAACCTTATATTAACAAATTGAGGATAATTTCAGAAACAGAACACTGTTTTATGAGAACAGCAGAAACAAAACTTGAGTTAAGGACTTGAGTGCTTTCTTACCCATAAGTCCTTTACTTATGAGCTTTGGGGATGTCGCCCATAAATGAGGAAAACATGATGTGTCACCTTCAGTACTTCTTGGTAGAATTGAACACACAAATATCATTAGAATATATTGCATTCTGTCTTAATTTACTGAAGCAAAGTGTTGCAAACTGAGTGGCTTGACGACAGAAGTATATTATCTCACAGTTCCGGAGGCTGGAAGTTCAAAATCAAGGTGCCGGCGGGGTTGGCTCCTGAGGGCAATGAGGGGAGGATCTGCTCCAGGCCTCTCTCCTTGGCCTGCAGGTGATCACCTTCTCTCTGCGGATCTTCACGCATGGTGGCTCGTATGTGGATCTTCTCCCTGTGTCTTCCTTCTATGCATGTCTGTCTCTGTGTCCAGATTTCCCCTTTTTATAAGGATACCAGTCATATTTAATTAGGACTCACACTATTCTAGTATGACCTCATCTTAACTAATTACATCCCTGTCAACTGTGTTTCCAAATAAGGCCACATTCTGGCAGGGCCCTGTGGCTCACTCCTGTAATCCCAGCACTCTGGGAGGCCGAGGTGGTGGATCACCTGAGGTCAAGAGTTCAAGACCAGCCTGGCCAACATGACGAAGTCTCATCTCTACTAAAAATACAAAAATTAGCTGGGTGTGGTGGCGGATGTCTATAATCCCAGCTACAGGGAGGCTGAGGCAAGAAAATCACTTGAACCTGGTAGGCAGAGGTTGCAGTGAGCCAAGATCATGCCACTGCACTCCAGCCTGGGCAACAAGAGCAAAACTTCATCTCAAAAAATTTTTTTAAAATGAAAATACAAAAATTAGCCGGGTGTGGTGGCAGGTGCCTGTAATTCTAGCTACTCGGGAGGCTGAGGCAGGAGAATTGCTTGAACCTGGGAGGTGGAAGTTGCAGTGAACCAAGATTGCTCCGCTGCGCTCCAGCCTGGGCGACAAGAGCGAAACTCGTCTAAAAAAAAGAAAAAAGAAAAAGTCCACATTCTGAGATACTAGGGGTTAAGACTTCAATATATGAATTTTGCAGAAACACAATTCAATCCATAACACACCCACATAGAACTTTGTGCTGTGTATCATAATTGCATAATATTTAATATATTTCATATCTTCCAAACTGTTAATGAAAATGATAACCTCTTCTAGGTTGAATATATACTCAAAATGTGATGCCATTTAAATGAATCAAGGTTTAGGAGAATATCTAGTCAAGAAGAAAATTGAGAGTGAAAATCCTCTCTCTAAATTGAAGAGCTGAAGACTGAAGAGGACAGGTGAGTTCTGCGCTATCACATGCTGAGGTGAAATTTTTATTTCCCCTATTCAGTGTATTCTCTGTTAACTTTCATAGTCACAGTGCTGGAAGCTCTTTGACCTCCTGCCTTGCAGACTTCATCTCTCCTCTCCCAGGGCTCTCTGCCTATAGTAGATGTCTGTTAGCCCTGCATAAATAGTTGTCTTGACTCTGGCCAAAGTATTCAATGTTAATTAGTCCCTGAGCACTGACTATAAACTTTGGGACATGATGCCTGATTAATTTTTACAGCTTCTATTTACCATCATTGACTTTTTAGATGTTGTTTGAATACAAATCTATATGTCTAATCACATCACATCAACATTATATTAACAAGTTGAGGACAATTTTAGAAACAGAACACTGTTTTATGAGAATAGCAGAAACAAAACTTGAGTTAAGGATTTGGGTGCTTTCTTACCCAAACCTCACCCTAGAAGATTTCCTTTAATCCTTAACTTGTCATGATTCCTTTGATCACCGTATTTTTTCCTTAAAAATGGAAATTGCTTCATCTTTTTTTTCTGGTTATATCCACATATCTATATTTATAAAAAGTTCATAGGCCAGGCACAGTGGCTGTTGCCCGTAATCCCAGCACTTTAGGAGGCCGAGCTGGGTGGATCACTTGAGACCAGTAGTTCAAGACCAGCCTAGCCAACATGATGAAACTCCGTCTGTACTAAAAAGACAAAAATTAGTTGGGCATGGTGGACATGCCTGTAATCCCAGCTACTTGGGTGGCTGAGGCACGAGAATCGCTTGAACTCTGGAGGTGGAGGCTGCAGTGAGCCAAGATCGCACCACTGCACTCCATCCTGCGCGACAGAGTGAGACTCAGTCTCAAAAAAAAAAAAAAAAAGTTTATAGACTGAATATAAAGACTCAATAACCACCATTTTAGGTCTCCTTTTTCTATACATGTACGCACATGCATATACTTTAAAAAATGATGCCATTAACATACACTGTTTTGTAACCATCTTTTTGCATGGAAAAATTTCACATGAATATATTTCCTTGTTGACAAGCAAAACTTCATATCATCATTTTATAGCTGCATCGTGTCCCTTTGTGTAGCCATCTTATTATGGACTCAACAGATTGACTCTCCAGTCTTAATCTGTGACATTTTCCAGTAAGGTTTTCAGATTTCATGTCAACTTTTACCTCTTTCCTAGGGGGCCGGCCCTTTTAGAGTTCAAATTGCAAGTTTAGCAATAAAAATAGAAACCCAGAGCACTGACACCTGAGCTGTAACTCATGTCAGGTCACATCCTGCTGCAGAGTGCCACCATTTTTCCACTGCGAAACATTACTTGACCAGATTCTCAAAATAGCACTCCCTCTTTTTTGCATGCCGGCGTCTCACTTGTGTTATCTGGCTCTCTTGAGCCGCCAGCAAGAATTCTCAGCTCCTAGGCCTCGGAGTCCCTCTGCCCCTGTGCCAGACCAGACTTAGCAATCAAGGCACGATGTCGGGGAGCTGCAAGCGATTGGGCCTTTGGGACAGCAAGTGGGAATGCAGACACACAGAGCCGGCCAGCTCCCTGTCTCCACCTGTGGCAAGATATCCTGGTGTCAGGCATAGGAATATTCTGAGTTGGGGATAAAAGGTCAGGGGTGCAGGCTTATGGTGTGCTCTAAACCCAGCCTAACCAGCTCCCATTTTGTACATGCTGTTATCTGTAAATTGCAGAGCAGGTTTAGTAAGGTTGTACATTTTTCTTTTTTTTCTTCTCTCTCTCTCTTTATTTTTTTAGAGGTGGGGGTCTTGCTATGTTGCCCAGCATGGTCTCAAACTCCTGGGCTCAAACGATCCTCTTGCCTCAGACTCTGGCATACCTGGAACTACAGGTATGTGCCACCAGGTCCAGCAGAATTTTCAATTCTTTAATTATTACTAGAGGTAGTATAACCTAGTGAAAGTGCATAAGCTTCAAAATCAGACTGTCCTGGGTTCAAAACCAGCTCTGCCACTTATTATTCGTGGAACCCTGCACATAAGACACTGGATACACACTTACAGAGCAAGCGTATTATATGTATACGTTTGTGAATTTGTTTTCCCAGCCGTAAAATGGGCATGATAATAGTACCCACTTCATAGGGTTGTTGTGAGGACAAACTGATGAATGCATAATTGGCTTACAAAAGGTACTCTGTAAATTAGAGCTGCCAGAAGAGAAGAGATCTTAGCACTCTTCTTACTGGAGTCCTTTTTAGAGTCCTCATGCTGGATTTATTTGTTCAACAAATAGTTATTAAACAGGCACTATATTAAGTACTGAGGAGACATGTTGACTAAGACATTGTCCAGGGGTGGGATTTAGAACTATTTCATTCATTGAGTACATAGTTATTCACTGACCACCCCTCCTTTTTTTTGAGACAGGGTATCACTCTGTTGCCCAGGCTAGAGTGCAGTGGTGTGATCATAGCTCACTACAGCCTCAAACTCCTGAGCTCAAGCAATCCTCCTGCCTCAGTCTCTCTTATAACTGGGACTACAAGTGTGCACCACAACATCCGCCTCCACCGTCTGTTAATCAGGTACTGAGTACACTATCATCTTCCTCCAGAATGTCTCCTGTGTCTATTTACTTACCTCTGTCTCCATTGCCATCATCCAGTCAGCCTCCTAACTCATCTCCCCACTTCCACTCTTGACTTTTGTTGTTGTTGTTGGGGGCACAGGGTCTTGTTCTGTCACCCAGGCTGGAGTGCAGTGGCATGATTACAACTCACTGCAGCCTCAACCCTCTGAGCTCAAGTGATCCTCCTGCCTCAGCCTCCCGAGTAACTGGGACCATAGGCGCATGCCACCATGCCTGATTAATTTTCAAATTTTTGTAGACAAGGGGTGTCACTATGTTGCCCAGGCTAGTCTTGAACTCCCGGGATCAAGTGATCCTCCTGCCTCAGCCTCCCAAAGTGCTGGGATTACAGATATGAGAACCATGCTCAGCATCACTCTAGACTCAATTTCACCCATTTCACAGCCAGAGTGATCTTTCAAAACTGTAAAAGATTGTGATCAGATCATGCTGCTCCTTTATTAAAGCACAAACCCTCATTAACAATAAAATGCAAACATTTTACCTTGGCCATGGGGCCTTGCATGACCTGGCCTCTTCCTACCTCTCCAAAATCAGTTCAGCCCACCTGTATCCACTCTCCCTCTATGTCCCACAGCCTGTCAGCTCCTAGAACTGGTCAAGTTCTTTCCCACCTCAGGGCCTTTATAAATGCTGTTGCCCCTGTCTGAAATGCCATCTCCTGGGCTCTTCAGATGACAGGCATCTTCTCATCCTTTATACATCAGCCTAAACATCACCTCTGCAGAGTGGTCTTCCCTAATGACCATCATTTACTCCCTAAGACAGCAGCCTTCTTACTGTTGTATATAATCTGCATTTATTGTTTTTATGTATTTGCTTACGTATTATGTGCCTCTCCCACAAACAATATAAGAATATAGTTTCCTATAAGAGACTAAGAATACAAGCCCTGTAAGGGGAGGAGCCTTGTCTTTTTTTCATTGCAGCTTCTTTGTTGCCGAGGACTCTGTGTGGCACATAGTAGGTATTCGATAAAGATCTGTTACATGGAAGAATAAATGCAGGGATTTCTGCTGTTTGAAAACCTCCAGGGGAGTATACTGCCATACCACCCAGAATGAGCCTGATCTTGTCTGAAAACCTCCAATGATAGAAATTCTGAATCTTGGCCCAATGGCTCACATCTGTAATCCCAGCACTTTGGGAGGCTAAGGCAGGCCAATAACTTGAGGTCAGGAGTTCAAGAGCAGCCTGGCTAACATGGTAAAGCCTCATCTCTACTAAAAATACAAAAATTAACCGGGCATGGTGGTGGGCACCTGTAATCCCAGCTACATGGGAGGCTAAGGCAGGAGAATCACCTGAACCCGGGAGGCGGAGGTTGCAATGAGCTGAGATTGTGCCACTGTACTCCAGCCTGGGCAGCAGAATGAGTGAGACTCTGTCTCAAAAACAAACAAACAAACAAAAAAAAAAATTCTGAATATCAGGTTGGCATGCTCCAGGACAGAAATCTTTTGAAGTGAGAAGTTATTATTCTATTGGGCTAGTTATTTTTTGAAAATCAATAGAATGTTACCTGGAGGGGAAAAAGGGAGAGTCTGTTTCCTTTAGAATAGAAGTGAGGACACTCCAAGTAGCAGATTAAAAACTAAATTTGTATTTAGGGACAGGATGCATTACTTCTTACTCCATAAGTCCACTACATACTGTCCACTAAATAAGACCTGGTGGGGAAGAGGAAAGAGGAGGGCCGGTGGGGTCCAGGTCCTGGCTTCCCATTCCCTAGCCCACCACATACGAGCCAGGTGACCATGGGCAAATTAGAGAGTGGCTCTGAGTTCACTTGAGCGAAAAATGGAACCCCAAGTTTTCTGTAGGGTAAGTGCTCAGTACATGTTAATTAATAATTATTCTTTTTATTCTGTTAAAACGATTTCTTGGACACATTATTTCCTGTTTAAAAGACACTAATAGTCAAGGCTTAGCACTCTGCTGGGCATGTCAGAGATGATTAAAAAGTGGAATGCAACGTAGAAAGTGCAGTGGTCAAACCTGAGCCTGCATCAGTGTCGGCTCGGGTGAGGGGGCTGGTTCAAACCTAGGGCTGGACATCCCCACCATGAGTTTCTGATTCAGTCGGTCTGGTGGGGCCTGATAATTTGAATTTCAAACAAGTTTCCAGGTGCTGCTACTGCTGCCTGGGGCACCACACTTGGAGAATGACTGACACAGTGGTTAAGTCACCCACTCTGGTGCCAGACTAACTGAATTCAAATCCCAACTATACCTCCTCACTAGACACATGATCTTGAGCAAGTTGCTTAATCCTTCTGGCCTCAGTTCTTCCATCTGAAAATGGAGATAATAATAGAGCCTTCCTCATGAGGTTGTTAGGAAGTTTAAATGAATTCTCACATTAATAAGCATTGATTGTTATTTGTTAATACATGTCAATTAAAATGAATTAGTAGTAGGGCTAGCTTATAGAATTTTCTGGAATTATGCAAATGTTCTATTCTGTGCTGTTCAATCTGGTAGCCACTAGCTACAAGTGGCTGAGAATTTAAAATGTCACTGGACCACTTAAAACCTGAATATTTAATATTTTAAAATTAATTTAAATTTAAATAGCAATATGTGGCTAGTGGCTACCATATTGGAGAGCACAGATGTCTGCTTAGAGTTCCTTCTCAATACGTGGGCAGAGCCTTCTTGTGGCAGTGCTTTGAAAAGCTGGTAACGCTGGGTAAAGACCTGCTAATGTGTGAGTCTACCACTTTCTTTTTTTTTTTTTGAGACAGAGTCTTGCCCTGTTGCCCAGGCTGGAGTGCAGTCATGAGATCTCAGCTCACTACAACTTCTGCCTCCCGGATTCAAGCAATTCTTTGCCTCAGCCTCCCGAGTAGCTAGGATTATAGGCACGTACCACCATGCCAGGCTAATTTTTGTATTTTTAGTAGAGACAAGGTTCACCCTCTTAACCAGGCTGATCTTGAACTCCTGACCTCGTGATCCACCCGTCTCGGTCATCCAAAGTGCTAGGATTACAGACGTGAGCCACTGTGTCTGGCCCGGATCTACCACTTTCTAACCATATGACCTTGAGTAAGGACCTCAGTTTCTCAGCAGCATAACCTCATCTGTAAAATGGGACTAATAGCACTGGCCTTACTGACTTCTTCAAAAATGCTGTATGTATTTTATTGTGATAACTAAAGTAATATGGTAAACCCAGTACAATTGCAAGGATATTTTTAAAGCAATATTTCACTTCTTCAGATTTTCTTTTTCTTTTTTTTTTTTTTGAGATGGAGTCTTGCTCTGTCGCCCGGGCTGGAGTGCAGTGGCCGGATCTCAGCTCACTGCAAGCTCCGCCTCCCGGGTTTACGCCATTCTCCTGCCTCAGCCTCCTGAGTAGCTGGGACTACAGGCACCCGCCACCTCGCCCGGCTAGTTTTTTGTATTTTTTAGTAGAGACGGGGTTTCACAGTGTTAGCCAGGATGGTCTCGATCTCCTGACCTCGTGATCCGCCCGTCTCGGCCTCCCAAAGTGCTGGGATTACAGGCTTGAGCCACCGCGCCCGGCCTAGATTTTCTTTTCCATGATCTTCTTTAAGGACAAGAACTTTATCATTCAGCCTTTTATGTCCATAGTGCTCATCTGCTCATCACAGAGTAGGTCCTCATAAATGTTTGCTCAATTAAAATGCAGCTTCCAGGTCAGGTGCAGTGGCTCACCCCTGTAATCCCACCACTTTGGGAGGCCAAGGCAGGTGGATCTCTTGAGGTCAGGAGTTCAAGACCAGCCTGGCCAACATGGTGAAACCCCCTCTCTACTAAAAATATAAAAATTATCTGGGCGTGGTGGTGGGCGCCTGTAATCCCATCTACTCTGGAGGTTGAGGCAGGATAACCCAGATGCTTGAACCTGGGAGGTGGAGGTTGCAGTGAGCCGAGATGGTGCCACTGCACTCCAGCCTGGGTGACAGAGCGAGTGAGACTCTGTCTCAAAAAAAAAAAAAAAAAAAAAACCAGCTTCCACATCAAACGTCTTTTAATTTGGCCTGTTATATAAAGATGTCTAAAACATGTGGTAAAAGGAGGAACTATGTATGTTAATTAAACACACCGATATACTTTAAGAAGTTATTGTCTAAATGTCTTTCTAAAGTGATATCTATTTTGTTCCAATTACAAGTTATTCATGGTTATTCCTAAAACTGGTAAATGCAGAATATTATAAAGAAAAAATACAATTCACTCACAATCATAACCCTCATTGACATTTTGAGACAGTTCTTTCTAATTATATGAGTGGGACTGTGCATTCACTCGTTCCTTTATTTATTCAACAAACATCTTTTTAGTCAGTGCTATGGGCCAGACACTTTTCTAGGTGATGGTGATACAACAGTGACCAAAACAGACAAATAACCTTTGCCATCATGGTGTTTACATTCTAGTAGAGGATATTTAAAGACTCAGGAAAATATACAAATTTAACAACCAAATCAGGCTAATGATTTCGTTATTGTTCAGTAAGCTGTTTATTGTTTCTTCCCTTTTCTATATGTTGGGAGCATTTTTCTTTTCTTTTTCTTTTTTTAAGCAAGACTGTCCTTGTTACACTGCTTTCTGAGCCAACATAAAGGCCTTGCTGGGGTAAAAGGAAAACTCAATGTTTAAATTATGACTTCAGGAAGTTTATCGCATGGTGTGATGTTCTTAGCAGACCAATGACTGCCCAGTGGAGGCCTCAGAGTGCACTCTGGAGTATCCTGTCCAGACAGCCAGACAATCCGAGTCCAGGACTCAATGTTCACATCTCAGGTTTTACTGAGTGGTCAGGCATCACCATTTCTTCTTGTGACTCTGAAACATGTATTTTGGTCTTAAAAAGAAAGTTTCCTGGAGGTATCAGAACACATATTGTTTGTAATACATCATCTTCTATTTCTACAAGACTAACCTGGCTAATTACCCTGTCCCTTTGGAGGTTCTGATGAAAACAATTAAAACTTAAATCTTGAAAGAGGTGAGAGAGTAGTGGGAGGCATGGAGGTGGTTGGAGGGTGGTGGTGGAGCGAAGCTCATCCTGTGATGGGCATTGTGGCCCCTGGACAAAGAGCGCAAGGACAGTGGGTCCCCTTCTATGTCTGGGCCATGACCATCGTGCCTCCCTCCTTTTCACACTGAGTCTCTCACTTCTCATTCCTCCCGTTTCTCCTCTCTCCCACAGCCCCACACCCTTTGTCCCATAGAATCTGCAAAAAGGAAGAGAAGAAGACTGTGTTCCTCAAAATATCAAGGGCGAGGATATTGTCTGACTCGGGAATAAACCAATGGCATATACAAAGGTGCTTAACATCACTAATCATTGGGGAAATGCAAGTCAAAACCATAATGACATTGCTCCTCACACCTGTTAAGATGACTATTATCAGAAAGTCAAATGATAAGTGTTCATTGAGGGTGTGGAGAAAATGGAACTCTTGTACACTGTTGGTGGGATCGTAAATTGGTTTGGCCATTGTGAAAAACAATGTAGAGGTTGCCCATAAAACTAAAAATAGAATTCCCATATGATCAGCAATTCAACTTCTGGGTGTTTATCCAAATACATTGAAATCAGTATTTCAAGTTGGTATCTACACTCCCATGTTCATTATGGCCTTCCTCACAATAGCCAAGACATGAAAACAATCTAAGTGTCCACTGATGAATGACAAAATAAAGAAAAGATAGAATGTATACATATACAATTATTCAGCCATAAAAAGAAGAAAATCCTGCTATTTTAAACAACATGGAAGAAACTGGAGGACATTTGCTGAGTGAAATGAGCCAGACACAGAAAGTCAAATACTGCGTGATCTCACTTATATGTGGAAACTAAAGAGGTTGAACTCATAAAATCAGGAAGTACCAAAGGAGATTCCCAAGGGCTGGGGTGTTGGAGAAATGCGGGATTTGGGTCAAAGGATACACATGTTCATTGATAAGATGAATAAGTTCTGGAGATCTAGTGTACAGCATGGTAACTATAGTTCATAATAATGTACTGAATACTTGAAATGTTCTGAGAGAGTAGATCTTAAGTGTTCTCATCACACATTAAAAAAGGTAAGTATACAAGGTAATGGACAGGTTAATTAGCTTCATTGTGATAATCACTTCACAATGTGTATGTGTATCAAAGTATCTCTTTGTACACTGTAAGTATACACAAGTTTTATCTGTTAATTCTACCTCAGTACAACTGGCAGGGAGAAAATAAATCCATGAATGAATATAACCGCTGGGTAGAGGGAAGTGTTATATTAACAGAAAGGTAAGTCATCAAGAGGCATGGTTTTTCTTCTGTTGTCTAGAAGGGAACAAGGAAGATGTTGATTGGTTGCCGGTGTCTGCCCATCAAAGTCCGATCCAGGACAGAGTCTAGACGTGAGGAGGCATTGCATGCAATGAATAGCTCCACAGAGCTGTAGGTGATGAAGACAATAGCTAACTTGTCTCCCTGCTTCAGGATTTTAATGCTAATACCTTTGGATGACATCTCTGCTTCTCTTCTTGTTTTTCATTCCACATTCTTCAATGCATTGTTCACTTTACCTTATGCAAAATGCAGCCATTAGCCACGAAGGGCTTTGCTACCAGATGGAGAGAGAATATAATGTAGTGTAAGATTGTGGATCAGCACTGTCCAACAGAAACATAACGAAAGCCATAAATATAATTGCAAATTTTCTAGTAACCATATTAAAAACAGAAAAAGAATAGATATAATTAGTTTTAATAATGTTGGTTGGGCACAGTGGCTCACACCTGTAATCCTAGCACTTTGGGAGGTGGAAGCTGGCAGCTTGCTTGAGCTCAAGAGTTCGAGACCTGCCTGGGCAACATAGCAAAACCCCTTCTCTACTAAAAACATAAACAACAACAACAACAACAAAAACAAATTAACAAGGCATGGTGTTGCATGCCTGTGGTCCTAGGTATTCGGAAAGCTGAGGTGGAAGGATTACTTGAACCTGGGAGGTTGAGGCTGCAGTGAGCCCAGATCGCACCACTGTACTCCAGTCTGGGTGACAAAGTGAAATCCTGTCTCAAAAAAAAAGGAAAGAAAGAAAGAAAAATTAATTTTAATAATGTCTTACCTAACCCTATGTATCCAAAATATTATCATTTCAACACACAATCAATAGAAAAAATTATTGAGATTTTTATATAGCATTTTATACTAAGTCTTCAAAATCTAGTATGTATTTTATACTTAGAGCACATCTCAACTCTGACTGCAACACATTTCAAGTGCCCAGGAGCCACATGGGCTAGTAGGAACTGTATTGGAGTGCAGGTGTGGCCTCTGCAGCCAGCAGAACGAAGTGTATAATCTTGGGAAAACTACATAATCTCTGTGTGCTTCAGTTTCCTTGTCTATAAACTGGGAGAAGGTATAGTACAAACATCATTTGGAATTGTTATGGAGATTAAAAGAGCACTTAAAACATTGCCTGCCACAGAGTTGGTGCCCAATACATGTTAGCTCTTACTGTAATCAGATATAAGTTTAACTACCTCCTCATGATCAAAGCAATCTCTCAGTAAGGTCTGACTTTGGGGTTTTTCTAAATTAGAACGGTATGTCTGATGTCTTAAGATGATGAAAATCATATGCCATTTCAAAATTCCTACCTCACTTCAAAGCTTAACAGGGAAAGTTTGGTCTTGAGCTGTGCTTTCACAGCTGGGCAACCTGTAACCTGACAAACTTCTTTACACCATTAAGTCTGCAAATAGATTCTTATTGAATTTTGAAAATAAGCAGTATCATATTTTTATTAGGATGTAAAATTAGGTTCACGGCTATAGAATTTTCCCAGCTTGTGTTTTGGTGATCTCTCAAGAGATTTAAACCCTACTTTACCAGGGTGAGAAGATAGTAGTCTTCTCAAAACTATGGCTTCCAGCCACAAATTCATATTAATATCACAGGATAACTTTGAGAGGCTGAGGTGCGTGGGTCACTTGAGGCCACGAGTTCAAGACCAGCCTGGCCAATATAGTAAAACTCTGTCTTTACTAAAAATACAAAAATTAGCCATGCTGGTGGTGCGAGCCTGTACTCCCAGCTACTCGGGAGCTTGAGGCAGGAGAATGACTTGAACCTGGGAGGTGGAGGTTGCAGTGAGTCAAGATCGTGCCACTGCACTTCAGCCTGGGTGACAGAGTGGGACCCTGTCTCAAAAATAAATAAATAAATAAATAAATAAATAAAAATAAAAATCACAGGATATATTTGAGGGCCTAAGCACGGTGATATGTAAACTGTGACTTATTGTCCAGTCGAGGAGAAAGAAGTTAATCAAACAATCTCACAAATAAACTTGCCAACTGGTATCATTGCTATTAAGAAGATGAAACGTTGCTCAGATTGTCTATGAGGAGGAAATTTGATTTGGTCAGGGATGTTTTCCCTGAAAGAAGTGCTGATGAGGCTGACAGCTGAAGGACAGGCAGAGTTAACCGGGTGGAGAGGGAGGGAAATGCATCCTAGGTGAGGAAACAGCATAAACAGAAATCCTGGGGTGGCAGGAGTGTGGAGAGATGGAAAGAGGGCAGCGGGTCTTACACAGAGAGTAAGGACAGAACTGAGGGTTGGCTGGAGAAGTCAGTAGGACCAGAGATGGCAGGCTCTTGACAGCTATTAAAGAATTTATATTTACATGGAGAACTTTGGGAAGCTGTTACTGGGTCTCCAACACTTCAGGATGCTTTTCTTTGCTGGGTTAAACCACACTTTGATTCTTTATAATGGTGATTAAATAAAAATGTCAGTGCATCAAGAGATAGAGAGACTAGGCAAAGGGCTTCACGTGCCTTTTATTCCCTATCAAGTGCAACCTGACACTAGAGCCATGTAACCCCTGTCTCTGGTCCTCCCTTCCGCTACCCTTCTCCAGTTATCCAACCAATTCTGAGCCTCTGTCTCAGGATTTCTGTCTTGATGTTTGGGAGACCAGACAACAGAGGAGTTGGACCGCAACTTAGAGGTGAACTTCGGAAGAGACCAACTCTTCCAGACAAGGAAGTGAAGCTCTTACACTTTAAGGCCAATGAGTCTCAATTCTAGTTAAGAGGCAAATTCAAAAGACATGATTAGATTTGCCTTAGAAGACAGCTGGCTGGGCGCAGTGGCTCACGCCTGTAAGCCCAGCACTTTGGAAGGCCAAGGCGGGTGGATCACCTGAGGTTGAGAGTTCGAGACCAGCCTGGCCAACATGGCAAAACGTCCCCTCTACTAAAAATACAAAAATTAGCCAGGTGTGGTGACACATGCCTGTAATCTCAGCTACTCGGGAGGCTGAGGAAGGAGAATCACTTGAACCCGGGAGGCAGAGGTTGCAGTGAGCTGAGATTGCATCACTGCGCTCCAGCCTGGGTGACAGAGCGAGACTTTGTCTGAAAAAAAAAAAAAAAAACTAAATATAATGTGAAAAAAATTGTTAGAGGAGCTAAAGAGAACATGCAGGGAGACAAGAATCCTATTTGCTATAGTCTAAGCAAGAGGTGATATTAAATATGAGGACAAGTAGACAAATTTGAAAGATAATAAGAAAGTCAGAACAACTGGACTTGGTAATGACTGCAAATAGAAGGTAAGGGAGAGGGAGATGTCAAGAATAATTCCTAGAGTTTTCAGCTGTATAGCTGGATGGATGCCTGTACCCTTCTTCAAGATACAGAGCACAGAGACAACAAGATTTGAGGGAAAAGACTATATGTTCAATTTTCGGCTTGTGGAATTTGAGATGCCTCAAAGATATCCAAGAAAAACTGTGGTGTAAGTAGTGATGTTAAAGTTCAGACCAGAGACACATATTCTCCACTAATGCTTGCACAGTGTGACATCAACAATTTTTCTTTAGTTTTGAACCACATACAATATCTAGTTCAAACCCTTAAAGGTCTTGCTCAAAATGGCAACATGGGTGAAATCTCACTGGTTCATGCTCATTATAAGCATAACAAAGGTCATATCAGAGACTCAAATCTAATCCAGATCAAGACTCTACCATGTGTCAGACGCGAGGGTTACAGACACGAGTCACCCATGGGCTTTGTCCTTGAGATCACTGCTGAGAAAGAACATTCAGCCTCAAACTGTAGGAGGCTCAATTGTGTCTGCTTCTTGGCTACCCATTGTAATTCTTGCTATCGTCTTTTTCTTTCAGAGGAAGAGATCATAAACATTTTGAGAACAGAAACTATGCCATTTTCAATGACGTGACCCTTAGGCCTAGCACAGTGCCTGGCCCATGGTATTCATTTAATAAGTATTTGAATGAATGAAGGGCATGCTTCCATCTTCCTTTTGGAATACAGTATTTCTCTATAAATATCAATCTGTCTAGATAAAGATAGCAGATGAAATATATGCAATAATCTCCATGCTCTCCTAAATACCCCACTAAAGAGCCAGTAAAGGGTTAAAGAAGAGGTACAAATGCAAACAAGCACAAAGAGAATGGATGATAAGACTTTACCCACAACACTTTGGAAGTTTGAATGTACACTGGTAATTACTAACCAACTTTAGCAGATCTGAAAAAACAGAAGCCCATGCCAGAAGCAGGGAAAGCCAAGAAGAATTGCAAAACACTATCAGTTATCTGGGGAAGCGTGAGGAGATGAGGCTGAAAATTGGAAGATCATTTAAAAGGCTGTTTTTAAGAAAGATTTTAATTCCTAGTATTAATACCTAGAATGGTGCTTCGTACATAATAGGGGCTTGATAAATATTGTTATGTGGATGAAGAGGTAAATGAAATTCAACTACATAAAACCTTGTATACCTAAAAATGTTTTTATTTATTTATATTTTTTATTTTTGTAGAGACAAGGTCTCATTCTGTCATCCAGGCTACACTAGAATGGTGCTATCATAACTTACTGTGGCCTTAAACTCCTGGGCGCAAGTGATCTTCCCGCCTCCCAAATAGCTAGGATTACAGGCTTCTGCCACCGCCTGGCTATTTTTTTTTTTTTTTGAAATAGGGCCTCACAAATTTGCCCTGCATGGTCTCAAACACCTGGCCTCAAGTGATCCTCCTGCCTCAGCCTCCCAAAGTG
>NW_012110919.1:12805745-12806723 GCF_000951035.1 Colobus angolensis palliatus
CTCTCTCTTTTTTTATTCTCTGAGATAACGTCTCACTCTATTGCCTAGGCTAGAGTGCACTGGCACGATCTCGGCTCACTGCAACCTCTGCCTCCCGGGTTCAAGCGATTCTCCTGCCTCAGCCTCCTGAGTAGCTGGGATTACAGGTGTGTGCCACCATGCCCGGCTAATTTTTGTCTTTTTAATAGAGATGGGGTTTCGCCACGTTGGCGTGAATGGTCTCGATCCTTTGTTCAAGCGATTCTCCTGTCTCAGCCTCCTGAGTAGCTGGGATTACAGGTGTGTGCCACCATGCCCGGCTAATTTTTGTCTTTTTAATAGAGATGGGGTTTCGCCATGTTGGTTAGACAGGTCTCAAACTCCTGACCTCAGGTGATCTGCCCACCTTAGCCTCCCAAAATGCTGGAATTACAGGCATGAGCCACCACGCCCAATCAACTTCAGGTCCTATTTTTCATATCTTTCTTTTTGCCAGGTTTTCTGGAAGATTTCCTCAAATTCATCATACAGCACTTATATCAACTGTCAGAGAAAAACTAATAAATGTAGTCCTGCCCTCACAGGGAGTTATCTGAAAATCATCACACACCTGACTGGTGATCAATGTTTTTTAAAGTTTGGGAATTGTTGCCTTTCCTAATATGGTGAAGACTTTCATTTCTATTTCTTTTTCTTTTTTAAATTATAGATTCAGGGGGGTATGAGTGCAGGTTTGTTACATGAGTGTATTGTATATAATGCTGAGGTTTGAGCTTCTAGCAAACCCATCACTCCAACAGTGAACATGGTACCCAACAGGTCACTTTTCAGACCTTGCCTCACTCCCATCCTCCCCAGTTTTACAGTCCCCAGCATCTATTCTTTTTCCTTCCTTCCTTTCTTCCTTCCATCCTCCCTCCCTCTCTCTCTCTTTCCTTCCTTCCTTTTCTTTCTTTCTTTCTTTCTTTCTTTCTTTCTTTCTTTCTTTCTTTCTTTCTC
>NW_012110919.1:12807267-12823906 GCF_000951035.1 Colobus angolensis palliatus
AGGCTGGTCTCAAACTCCTGGGCTCAAGGGTTCCTCCCACCTTGGCCTCACAAAGTGCTAGGTTTACAGGCATAAGCCTCCATGCCCGGCCATTTGCTGACTTTTTAGTGGAGTATTTCTTTTTTTCTTGTTGATTTATTTAAGTTATAAATAGATTATATATTCTGGATACTACCTGGTCTTTTGTGGGATGCATAGCTTACAAATATTTTCTCCCACTCTGAAGGTTGTCTGCTTACTGTGTTGATTGTTTCTTTTGCTGAGCAGAAGCTCTTTTCTATTCCTACACATTCATCTTGAAGGTTTTTATCTATTCCTGCAAACTCATCCTGAAGGTTGAGTTTTGCTATGGGTCTAAGCAGTACCGTGGGTGCTACTGGAAAATCTTACGCTTGAGAAAGAAAGAGGCCAGGCATGGTGGCTCATGCGTGTAATCCCAGCACTTTGGGAGGCCAAGTTGGATGGATGGCTTGAGCTCAGGAGTTCAAGACCAGCCTGAGCAACAGAGCAAAACTCTGTTTCTACAAAATATACAAAAATTAGCCAGGCATGGTGGTGCGTGCCTGTAATCCCAGATACTTGGGAGACAGAGGCATAAGAATATCTTGAACTTGGGAGGCAAAAGTTGCAGTGAGCTGATATCACATCACTGCACTCCAGCCTGGGCAACAGAGAGAGACTCTGTCTCAAAAAAAAAAAGAAAAAAGAAAAGAAGAAAGAAACTAGCACAGACTCAGAAAATGGGAAGAAGGAGTGAAATGAAGAGTAGATTTAAAAAAAGATTGCATAAGTCAAAATACTTTGAGTCAAAAATGACAGAAATTGTACTCAATGAGAAAAACAAAATTTTTTGCTCATGTAATTGACGAATTCATCTATCCATGTATTTACCCGCTTAACAATACTTACCAACTACTCTTTTCCAGGTCCTATTTTAGGCCCTTGAGATACATTAGTGTACAAAACAAACCAAGATCCCTTCCTTTGTTGGAGCTAATAGTAGAAATACAGTCTTTTATTCTACTTTTGTGTTTCCTGAATGTACATAGTGCACTAATTGTAGATGCTTCTCCAACATCTACTCTCCATCTTTGTTTATAGTTTGAAATGTGAACTTGAAGATCTGCTAATTACCTCTGCATATCTTTGGTTATTTTTTCCAAAAAGATTATTAATTATTCTGGAAGTTTGATTTGCATCCCATTGGAGGGAAAAAAGGGAGATTAATTCCATCTAAAAGTTCATGACTTTATTATCCTAAGGAAAAAGAGCAAAAGTGGAGGAATCACATTACCTGATTTCAAATTATACTACAGAGCTGTAGTAAACAAAACAGCATGGTGCTGGCATAAAAATGGATACATAGACCAGTGGAACAGAATAGAGAACCCAGAAATAAGTTCACATATTTACAGTAGACTCATTTTCAGCTAAGGTGCCAAGAACATATATAGGGGAAAGGACAATCTCTTCAATAAATGGTGCTGGGAAAACTGCATAGCCGTATGTAAAAGAATGAAACTAGAGCCCATCTCTTGCCATATACAAACATCAAATAAAAATGGATTAAAAACTTAAATCTATGACCTGAAACTATGAAACTACTAAAAGAAGATATTGGAAAAACTCTCCAGGACATTGGAGTGGGCAAAGAAATCTCAAGCAATACCCCACAGGAATGGACAACCAAAACAAAAATGGACAAATGGGATAACATCAAATTAAAAAAACTTTTGCTCAGCAAATGAAACAATTAATAAAGTGAAGAGGTAACCCACAGAATGGGAGAAAATATTTGCAAACTACTCATCTGACAAGGAATTAATAACCAGAATATACAAGGAGCTCAAACAACTCTATAGGAAAAAATCTAATAATCTGATTAAAAATGAGCAAAAGATCTGAATTAACATTTCTTGAAAGAAGACATACAAATGGAAAACAGGTATATAAAAGGGTGCTCAACATCACTGATTGTCAGAGAAATGCAAATCAAAACTATAATGAGATATCATGTGACCCCAGTTAAAATGGCTTTTACCCAAAAGACAAGCAATTACAAATGCTAGCAATAATGTAGAGAAAATAGAACCTTTATACACTGTTGGTGGGAATGTAAATTAGTAAAACCATTGTGGAAAACAGTTTGGAGGTTCTTCAAGAAACTAAAAAATAGAGCTACCATATGACCTAGCCATCCCACTCATAGGTATATACCCCCTGAAAAAAGAAATCAGTATACAGAAGAGATATCTGCACTCCCATGTTTATTGCAGCACTATTCACAATAGCCAAGATTTGGAAGCAACCTCACCACCCATCATCAGATGAGTGGATAAAGAAAATGTGGTACTTACACACCATGAAGAACTATTCAGTCATAAAAAAGAATGAGAACCTGTCAACAACATGGATGGAACTGGAAGTCACTATGTTAAGTGAAATAAGTCAGGCACAGAAAGACAAACATTGCGTTGTTCTTGCTTATCCATGGGAGCTAAAAATTAAAACAATTGAACCTATGGAGACAGTAGAAGGATGGTTACCAGATGGGTAGTTGGAGAGGATGGGGGAAGGAGGTTTGTTCATGGGTACAAAAATAATAGTTAGAACAACTAAGACATAGTATTTGCTAGCACAACAGGGTGACTATAGTAAAACATAATTTAATTGTACATTTTTTTTTTTTTTGAGACAGAGTCTTGCTCTATCACCCAGGCTGGAGTGCAGTGGCATAATCTCGACTCACTGCAATCTCCACCTCCTAGGTTCAAGCAACTCTTGTGCCTCAGCCTCCTGAGTATCTGGAATTATAGGCATGTACCACCATGCCTGGCTAAGTTTTGTATTTTTAGTAGAGATGAGGTTAGGCCATGTTGGCCAGGCTGCTGTCAAACTCCTGACTTCAGGTGATCCACCCACCTTGGTCTCTCAAAATGCTGGGATTACAGGCATGAGTCACTATGCCCAGCCTTAATTGTACATTTAAAAGTAGCTAAAAGAGTAGAATTGGATTGTTTGAAACACAAACGATAAATGCTCGAGGTGACAGATACCCTATTTACCCTGATGTGATTATTACTCATTGCATGCCTATATAAAAATATCTCATGTAACCCATAAATATATACACCTACTATGTACCCACAAAAATCAAAAGTTAAAAAATAAGAAATAAAAGTTTGTTACTTTAAGGCACCTCAGGCCAACCAAACTCAAAAAATGAGTATGAAGAAAATGATTTCATGGCTTAAAATTTGCAGCTATTGCTTCAATGTGAGATTCCAAGAGGGGCAATGTTAGATTGTACCTTAGTTTGTGCTTTTTGAGAGAGAGGCTTGAGTTGATATTTGACACATGCCTAAGTTGACCTGAACTCTAATACAGAAAAGAATCCCTATTGAGAGCATCAACAATGCCGGGTGAGAAGTCTTGTTAACTTACTTCAGTATGATTGCCCAAAGTTAATCCTGTGCTTTGAGTGGACTTTTTTCAATATTCACTGTATTCGTCCATTTTCACGCTGCTGATAAAGACATACCTGAGACTGGGCAATTTATAAAAGAGAGAGGTTTAATCGAATCACAGCTCCACATGGCTGGGGAGGCCTCACAATCATGGCTGAAGGTGAAAGGCTGGTCTCACAAGACAAAATCATGACATCACTTTCTTCAGACTGATTTTTTAAATTTGATTGGATTGAGCTACCTTTAAGTCATAAACTTTTATTTTTTTTTAATTTTTGATTTTTGTGGGTACATAGTAGGTTATATGAGACTTTTTGTTTTTTTTTTTTTTTTGACAGAGTTTCACTCTGTCGTCAGGCTGGAGTGCAGTGGTGCCATCATGGCTCACTGCAGCCTCTGCCTCCTGGGTTCAAGTGATTCTCCTGCCTCAGTCTCCCAAGTAGCTGAGACTACAGGCATGTGCCACCATGCCCAGCTAAATTTTTTTGTATTTTTAGTAGAGATGGGGTTTCACCATGTTGACCAGGATGGTCTCCATCTCTTGACCTCGTGATCTGCCCATCTCAGCCTCCCAAAGTGCTGGGATTACAGATATGAACCACCGCGCCTGGCCGAGATATTTTTGTGTAGGCATGTAATGCATACTAATGACACCAAGAAAAATAAGGTATCTACCACCTCAAGCATTTATCTTTTGTGTTTCAAACAATCCAACTCTACCCTTTTAGTTATTTTTAAATGTACAATTAAGGCCAGGCATGGTAGCTCATGCCTGTAATCCCAGCACTTTGGGAGGCTGAGGCAGATGGATCACCAGAAGTCAGCCTGGCCAACATGGCCTAACCCCATCTCTACTAAAAATAAAAAAAAATTATCCAGGCATGGTGGCATGTGCCCGTAATCCCAGATACTTGGGAGGCAGACAAGAAGAGAACTTGTACAGGGAAACTTCCCTTTATAAAACCATCAGCTCTTATGAGACTTATTCACTATCACAAGACTAGCATGGGAAAGAACCACCCCCATGTTTCAATTACCTTCCACCAGGTCCCTCCCACAACACATGGGAACTATGGGAGCTACAATTCAAGATGAGATTTGGGTGGGGACACAGCCAAACTATATCATTCCACCCCTGACCCCTCCCAAATCTCATGTCCTCACATTTCAAAACCAATCATGCCTTCCCAATAGTCCCCAAAATCTTAACTCATTTCAGCATTAACTCAAAAGTCCACAGTCCAAAGTCTCTTCTGAGACAAAGAAAGACATTTCTACCTATGAGCCAGTAAAATCAAAAGCAAGTTAGTTACTTCCTAGATAAAACGGAGGTACAGACATTGAATAAATATACCCACTCCAAAGGGGAGAAATTGGCCAAAATGAAGGGGTTAAATGTCCCATGCAAGTTCGGACTCCAGCAGGGCAGTCAAATATTAAAGCTCCAAAATGATCTCCTTTGACTCCATGTCTCACATCCAGGTCATGCTGATGCAAGAGGTAAGTTTCCATGGTCTTGGGCAGCTCTGCTCCATGGTTTTGCAGGGTGCAGCCTCCCTCCCAGATGTTTCACAGGCTGATGTTGAGTGTCTGCAGCTTTTCCAGATCCAGGCACACAGTGCAAGCTGTAGGTGGATCTACAATTCTGGGGTCTGGAGGACAGTGGCCTTCCTCTCACAGCTTCACTAGGCAGCACCCCAATGGGGACTCTGTGCAGGGGTACCCACCTCACATTTCCCTTCTGCACTTCCCTAGCAGAGGTTCTCCATGAGAGCTCTGCCCCTGTAGCAAACTTCTGCCTGGACATCCAGGCATTTCCATACATCTTCTGAAATCTGGGTGGAGGTTCCCAAACCTCAATTCTTGACTTCTATGCACCTACAGGCTCAACACCAGATGGAAGCTGCCAAGTATTAGGGCTTGTACCCTCTGAAGCCATGGTCTGAGCTGCACCTTGGCCCCATTTACTCATAGCTGGAGTGGCTGGGACACAGGGCACCAAGTCCCTAGACTACATGTAGCATGAGGACCCTGGGCCTGGCCCACGAAACCATTTTTTCTTGCAAGGCTTCTGGGCCTGTGATGGGAGGGGCTGCCTCAGAGGTCTCTGATATGCCTTGTAGACATTTTTCCCATTGTCTTGAGGATGAACATTCAGCTTCTCCTTACTCATGCAAATTTCTGCAGACAGCTTGAATTTATCCTCAGAAAATAGGATTTTCTTCTCTATCACATTGTCAGGCTGCAAATTTTCCAAACTTTTACGCTCTGTTTCCCTTTTAAAACTGAATGCCTTTAACAGCACCCAAGTCACCTCTTGAATGCTTTGCTGCTTAGAAATTTCTTCCACCAGATACCCAAAATTATCTCTCTCAAGTTCAACATTCCACAAATCTCTAGGTCAGGGGCAAAATGCCACCTGTGTCTTTGCTGAAACATAACAAGAGTCACCTTTGCTCCAGTTCACAAGTTTCTCATCTCCATCTGAGACAACCTCAGCCTGGATGTCATTGTCCATATCATTATCAGCATTTTGGTCAAAGCTCTTCAACAAGTCTTTAGGGAGTTCCAAACTTTTCCACATTTTTCTGTCTTCTTCTGGGCCCTCCAAACTGTTCCAACCCCTGCCTGTTACCCAGTTCCAAAGCTGCTTCCACATTTTTAGGTATCTGCAACAGCACCCCACTCCTGGTACCAATTTACTGTATTAGTCTGTTTACATGCTGCTGATAAAGACATACCCAAGACAGAGCAATTTAAAAACAAAGAGGTTTAATGGACTCACATTTCCACATGGCTGGGCAGGCCTCATAATCATGGCTGAAGGTAAAAGGCACATCTCACATGGTGGCAGACAAGAGAAGAGAGCTTTTGCAGGGAAACTTCCCTTTATAAAACTATCCGATTTCATGAGACTTATTCACTATTACAAGAATAGCACGAGAAAGACCTGCCCCCATAATTCAATTACATTCCACCAGGTTCCTTCCACAACATGTGGGAATTGTGAGAGCTACAATTCAAGATGCAAGTTGGGTGGGGACACAGCCCAACCATATCAGTGCATGTCCTTTTCAGATTTTTTTAACACTGTATTGATTTATTTCCTCCTATTATTTAAGCCCCCATCCTTTAAGCGCTCAGCATTTTCAGATCACTTAAAAATATTTCTCAAGTCATCTTTGCAAAATTCTGCAACATAAACTCTTAAAAATGTCTTTAGTATAACCACTGTAGTCCCTTCTCAAGATACAGTGACCTTATGTAACTCTCTGGACCTCAGTTTCCTCATCTTTCAAAGGGCAGGAACAATAGTACCTATATCAGAGGGTTGTCATAGGGAGAATATCAGTTAATGCATGTAAAGTGTTTGGAATAGCTTCTATCTACAGTAATCATTCAAAAACTAATAGTGACTACTCTATTATGAATATCAGTACTATTAGTATACATGAGAGCTGAGTGGTTGGAAGGAAATATTTCTGGCAGTTTATCTTAGGACGGTATCAGAGAGTGAGTCGGTATTTGAGAGTTCTGATCTTTTCAGGATGAATAAATATAACACAGTGTTTGTTCTTTTTTTTTTTTTTCTTTTCGTTTGAGACAGAGTCTCACTCTGTCACCCGGGTTGAAGTGCAGTGGCATGATCACAGTTCACTGCAGCCTGTACCTCCCAGGCTCAAACAATCCTCCCACCTCTGCCTCCCAGGTAGCTGGGACTATAGGTGCACCATCACGCCCAGCTAATTTTTATTTTTACTTCAGTAGAGACAGGATCTTGTTATGTTGTGGAGACTACTCTTGAACTCCTGGCCTCAATTGATCCTCCCACCTTGGCCTCCCAAAGTGTTGTGATTATAGGTATCAGCCACTGCACCCAGCTAAATTTTTGTATTTTTTGTAGATGTGGGGTTTTGCCATGTTTCCTAGGCTGGTCTTGAACTCCTGAACTCAAGAAATCCACCTGCCTCAGCCTCCCAAAGTGCTGGAATTATAGGCATGAGCCACCACACCCAGCTATCACAGTGTTCTTTCTGTATCCATCAAAGACTTGAGAGGGCCTTAAACTCTGCCCTTGAGACTTTTCTATGGTACACAGAGTCACCGAGCAGACAGAGATTCCTTGCGATTCTAACCACGTGACATTTAAACCTGTAGATCCAAAAACTAATGCCTTGTACCTTTATAAGGAACTGAAAATAGACAGGATTTGTTATTCACCCTGCCTCCTGATACTAAGAGTACAAACTAAAGCAAGGGTGGCATGGTCGTGATTGGGAAAGTGACCTGGTTGATGTGGCACAGCATAATCTCACAAAGCAGTCCCTGCCCAGCTTCTTATTTAAGGAAAGACAGGCTATGCCAGTCCTAGGGCTGACCCATTTGCACAGCAACCCCTGCCCCCTGCCCCTCACCCTGGCTGTGATTTATGTGTGGCCAAAAGCACATCAGCTAATTCTCTTGCAGCCTAAGTGTCTCCCCAGTATGCCATTTGAAGATGGCTCCTGGGCAAAGAGCTCATCTCTGGAATGCTGAAAGAGCTAAATATTTTCCCAGTGGGTGCTGCACCAAGGGCCGCCCTAGCTTTTTCACTTTGTTGGTTGCTTCAAGGTAGGATTTTACACATCTATCTGCTGTATACTTAGCCATCGAGACAGACTTGTCAGCCTCAGAAAAGCAGGCCAATTTACACATTCCCTTTACCTAATCAGAATCAATTCTCCATTTCTGATTCCCAAGTCTAATCCTTTCATACCACTACTCTAACTTCAGTATGACTGGAGAAGGCTCAAAGAGCTTCAGATAAAATTCAAATTAATATTAAAGTAAGGGATTATCTCAGCTGAATTTGAGGAAGTTCATTTTTTTTCAGCAGCTGGTGCTGTGTTTTCATATGTATATAAAAGTATTCTGTAGAAAATGCCAATCCTACAAATCTGGGGGCAGGGCATAAGGTAGATTTAACCCAATTGGGAGATATTTTTCATGCCTTCTCAAAGTAACTCACAGATGCCTGACAGCTGCAGCTGTTCGAGCCCCTGCAATGGCATTGCTCTATGACTCAGAGGGATGTTTATGCCAGAGAATGTTGCCACTGCAATACTACCCCCAAGATGCCCCAGGAGAAAATAATTTGGAGCAATGAGTGGGAAAGGCAGGTCCCTGGGAAAATTTAGTCAAACTCAGATCCATATCTGAATGTAATTAATTAGCGGAATATGGAGAGGTAGAAAATGCATGGGCTTTGGAGTCAGACAGACCCAGCCATGATTCTTTGCTCTGGACACTTTATATTTAGTTAGTCCATCATTTATCCACTCTCTCTCATTCAACTAATATTTATTAAGGACCTACTATGTGCCAGACACTGTGCTAGGTGCTCGAGATATAATGATAAGCAGGACCAGCTATGTAATTTGTGGGACCAGTGCAAAACGAAAATGCAGGACCTCTTGTTCAAAAATCATTACCATTTTCAAGATGGCGATGGCAGACCATGAAAGCAAGCATGAGGCCCTTCTGAGTATAGGTTCCTGTGAGACTGCACTGTATGTCCATGAAGCTGGCCCTGATGATAAGCTTCAGGAAAGAAGAAACTTTGTCTTCATGGAGCTGAGTTTCTGTGGAGAAATGTATTAATCACACTAATTAATCTAAAATTATGAACGGGCGTGGTGGCTCAAGCCTGTAATCCCAGCACTTTGGGAGGCTGAGACGGGCGGATCACGAGGTCAGGAGATCGAGACCATCCTGGCCAACATGGTGAAACCCCGTCTCTACTAAAAAAATACAAAAAACTAGCCGGGCGAGGTGGCGGACGCCTGTAGTCCCAGCTACTCGGGAGACTGAGGCAGGAGAATGGCGTGAACCCGGGAGGCGGAACTTGCAGTGAGCTGAGATCCGGCCACTGCACTCCAGCCTGGGCGACAGAGCAAGACTCCGTCTCAAAAAAAAAAAAAAAAAAAAATTATGACTATGACAAGGGCAGTGAAGGAAAGGAGCCTGTGCTATGCCTGCTTATGAGAGAGCAGTTTGATTTGTCAAGGAGACCAGGAAAGGCTTCCCCATAAGAATGATGCTTGGGATGAGATTTGGAGGATGAATAGGAGTTAACCAGGCAGAAATGAGAGCTGATCTTTTCGGGACTTCATCATTCCAAAGCCCATGGACAGGGGTGAGCCTGCAAAGGAGAAAGAGGAGAAAATGTTTGCGTAGGAAGAAAACTAGGAGAGGGTCATGGAAGACAAGGGAGGGTAACACTTGAAGAAGGAAGGAAGATCCACTCAGGTGGCCCTGGCAAGTGAATCTCACATACAACACAGAGATAACACTCCCAAAGGCTTAGTGGAATTCCTGGCACATAAGTCATTTTTGTTTTTATTTTCATGTATTTGTTTTATTTTATTTTACATTTTTTTGAGACAGGGTCTCACTCTGTCACCCAGGCTGGAGGGCAGTGGCATCATCTTGGCTCACTGCAACCTCTGCCTCCTGGGCTCAAGCGATCCTCCCACCTCAGCGCCCCGAGTAGCTGGGACTACAGGCACGCACTATCGCACCCAGCTAATTTTTGTATTTTTAGTAGAGACGGAGTTTCACCATGTTGCCCAGGTTGGTCTTGAACTCCTGATCTCAAGCAATCTGTCCACCTTGGCCTCTGAAAGTGCTGGGATTACAGGCGTGAGCCACCATGCCTGGCCCACATAGGTCATTTTTATTCCTTTGTAGTAATTGTCCTTACTTGAAAGCAAGCTCATCTTTTCCCAATCAGATGATTCAGTTCTCAACCTTGGTGCATATTTCAGAGAGGGAAGTTGAGGCACAGAGAAGCCAAGTCAAAGGTGAAAAAGCTAGGGTTGCTTTTGATGCAGCACACACTGGGCATTCCAGATATGAGCTTCCTAGGAGGTGGATAATGATCTTCAACAGGCATGTGAAGCCACCGAACTCCTGGCCCATCACCACTCTCTCTCATTCACGGCACATCCACCTCTCTATTCTTTCAGTCCCAGGATGTCGCAGGATTTTCTACAGTGTGGCCTTGGCAGTGCTGTTTCCTCTTTCTGGAGCATTCTTCTTCATGCCAACCCCACATGCTTGACCTTTCTTGATGTTTCCTCATTCTTCTGATTTACTTTAATACTTCCTTGCCCCATCCAGCTCAAACCAAAGTAGATGCTCTGTTTTTCTCTTCAAGTTATCACAAATATAATATATAAATAAATAACAAATATAAAACATCATTATTCTTGGCCAGACATGGTGGCTCACACCTGTAATCCCAGCACTTTGGGAGGCCGAGGCGGGCAGATCACTTGAGGCCAGGAGTTTGAGACCAGCCTGGCCAACATGGTGAAATCCCATCTCTGCTAAACATATGAAAATTAGCCAGGCGTGGTGGCACACACCTGCAGTCCCAGCTACTTGGGAGACTGAGGCAGAAGAATCTTTTGAACCTGGGAGGTGGAGGTTGCAGTGAGTCAAGATCATGCCACTGCACTCCAACCTGGGCAATAGAACAAGACTCTGTCTCAAAAAAAAAAAAAACCAACAACAAAAAAGTCATTATTCTTATAGGTCCTGCATTTTTCTTGATACCATTTATTCTCCTTATGCATCTACTTGCTAATGAAGGTGCGTCGTTTCACTGTGGACTCCCAGCAGGCAGGTACTGTGTCTGTTTGTACTCCCACTTCACACCAATCACCTGGCACACTGAAGTTATGAAATGAGTGAACACAGAGACATGTTCACCACAAAGTCAAGGAAGCCTGAAAAGTGTTCCAGTCTAAGCTTGACTCAGAGAGGAAAATGTTTGGGAAGATTAGTTAAGCCTCCATTTATGATAACTTCTGCAGGTGCACATCAATTCCACAGATGTCCTAGCAGCATAGCAACCCACATATCAAAGGGGAAGTTTTCTGCATCTTGTACTCAGTCTCTTCATTGGGGTAATGGGATATGGGGGTGAATGGGTGGATGTGGAGGGGTGTCTGTGTGTGTGGGTGTGTGGGGGTGGGGGTGTTTGTGGGTGTGTGTGTGTGTGTATAGGAAGAAGTACTTACAATCCATCAAACAGGACACAGTGTCAAGATCAACATTGGGCTCTGAGATCCCATGTGACTTACAGTTTACCTATCACTCAGAATGGATGCCTGATGACAGGCGGGGATGGGGTAGGGCTGGCATAGGGAATGTAAATACCTGAGACTTAGAAACATGTGGTTGTTCAAGAGTGGTCAGCTTACAGAAACTCATATCAAATTCCTTTTTTTTTCTTTTCTTTTTTTTTAATGAATCAGGGTTTTGCTCTGCTGCCCAGGCTGGAGTGCAGTGGTACAATCGTAGCTCACTGCAGCCTCAAACTCCTGGGCGCAAGCAATCCTCTTGCCTCAGCTCCTAAGGAGTTGAGACTACAGATGTGCACCACCATACCTGGCCAAGTTTTTAAATTTTTTTATAGAGATGAGGTCTTGCCATGTTGCCAAGGCTGGTCTTGAATTCCTGGCCTTAAGCAATCCTCCCATCTCAGCCCCTCAAAGCACTGGGATTACAGGTGTGAGCCACCATGCCCAGCCCATGTCAGATTGCTAACAAAGAGTAGGAAAAGGAGCACATTCCAAGTTTTCCACCCCTCTGAGTTCATGCTGATGCTGGTTGAATATTAGGCCTCTTTATGAATATTATTGGGCTTCTGCAGAGGCTATTTTCTGCAACCCGCACTTGTTGATGCTCTTCAACAAATTTGGAAGGATGGAAACTGGAAATCACATGGCTAGGATCACATGGGCAAGGACCTTGGGCATCTTCTTCACTGGTGTGGATTCAGCAGTTCACGAAGTGCCTGGCTAAAAGTAGAGGTTCAGTGATATTCCCGAGGAAGCATGAACAAGGAGATGGGGAAGTAAGACAGAGAAGGGAAGGAAGCTAATACAGGGTGTGTTTCCGAGCAATTGAGACAATCTTACTGGGGGTTCTGGGAGGCCATATCACACACATCTCAAAACTATCTCTCTCCCCCAGCAGGGAGGAAGCTAGGGCATTTATACTTCAGCTCCCATCCACCTGGCCTGTCCCTCAAGGGTCAAGAAATGACCCTGGGGTGGAGAGTCAGTAAGATCCTGGAGGCACATACTGGCATGGCCAGTGCCAGGGGACATGTGTGGGACACCAACAGGGTCTGCTATAGAGGAAGAGAAAAGCAGAGCAAAGGGCAAGAACAAAGGAGAAGCTGGAGATGAGCTGAGTGTGTGTGTATGTGTGTGTTCATGTGTGTAGAGTAGTGAGATCCATTAACAAAACATTTTAAACAATAAATAGAAAAACTCCACGATTAACTCTATACAATTCTTATCTCCATCTGAAACAACCACTTTTAGATTTATAAATTTATAAAAAGTATTGTTTCTCTTGCATGGATTTTCAAATAGAGCAACACATTATAAAGTGTTTATGAATAAAAATAACTTCATAATAGAGAATGTTCCCCAAAGGGCTAATAAACATATTCAACCTCCTTGGTGATCAGGGAAATCCATATCAAAGCAATGAGATATTGAGTCTTGGGTGGGTGCAGTGGCTCACGCCTCTAATCCCAGCATTTTGGGAGGCCAAGGTGGGCGGATCACTTTAGGCCAGGAGTTTGAGATCAGCCTGGCCAAAATGGTGAAACCTGCATCTCTACTAAAAATAAATTTTAAAAAAAGCCAGGCATGGTGGCATGCATCTGTAATCCCAGCTACTCGGGAGGCTGAGGTACGAGAATTACTTGAACCCAGGAGATGGAGGTTGCAGTGAGCTGAGATGGTGCCACTGCACTCCAGCCTGGGAGACAGAGTGAGACTCATTCTCAAAAAATAAGAAAAGGAAAAGAAAAAAGAGATATTGACTCTTAGTGGTGGTTCACTAAAAATGAAACAAAACAATACAAACAAACAAAAAATAAGATACCAGCCAGGCACGGTGGCTCACGCCTGTAATCCCAACACTTTGGGGGCTGAGGCAGGTGGATCATCTGAGGTCAAGAGTTCGAGACCAGCCTGGCCAACACGATGAAACTCTGTCTCTACTAAAAATACAAAAAATTAGCCAGACATGGTGGTCTGCTCCTGTAATCCCAGCTACTCAGGGAGCACTGAAGCAGGAGAATCACTTGAACCCAGGAGGCAGAGGTTGCAGTGAGCCGAGATTGTGCCACTGCACTCCAGCCTTGGCGACACAGTGAGACTCCATCTCAATAATAATAATAATAATAATAATACACCATTTGGGGGGTAAAATATTGGGGGAAATATTTAAAATATTGATAGCATTCACTACTGACAAAGACATTGGGCAACAGACATTGTGATATGTTGCTATTAAGATTTTGAGTTATTACAAGTTTGGGGGAAGGAAATGTAGCAGTATGCACCAAAATACAAAATATGATACCCCTTTGCCCAGGAATTGTTCTTCCTGGAATCTCTCCTAAATAAATAAAAGTACCAGAATATAAAGCTATTCATATAAGGATGTTTACTAAAGCATTATTTGGACAAAAATTTTGGAAGCAACTTGAATAACCCAAATATGGAAAAAATGAAAACTTTTTATAAATTCACACTAATAAAAATAGTGAATTAGTGCTGTATGTATTGACTTAGTAATATTGATGATATAGTGAGGGAAATCAAAAATTTGTACTATAATGTGCATAGTTCAATCCATTCAACATTTTTTTTCCTCAGAGATGGGGTCTTGCTCTGTTGCCTGGGCTGGAGTGTTGTGGCATGATCATAACTCACTCCAGCCTTAAACTTCTGGGCTCAAGTCATCCTCCTGCCTCAGTCTTCCAAGTAACTGAAATTATAGGTACAAGCCATGGTGCCCAGCACATTCAATAATTAAAAAGGAAGAAGTAAAAGGCTTACATATGCACAAATGTATTTGTACGAAATAGAGAAAGGGGTGGAAGGATACACATTAACTGTTACCATTAGTTACCTTGAGGTTAGAAGTATAAACTGTTGAGAAAAATACTTGTCCGTGCTGGTGGTCTGTTGAGAAACCAGTTTGTGGACAGATATTTGGGGACCTTGAAAGTCAGTGGAATCATTATGGGAAGGATTAAATGAATTACACTCACTTTGGGATATAGCCAAAGAAATAGCTATATCTCTTTATGACTCCTTTCCTTAAAAAAAAAAAATGGTATGAATGATTCTGTGGCAGTGCTATAGAAAACCCACATGGCTGAAAAGTAGGCAGTAGTTAAGCAAACCACAAGGTACTGAGTCACAAAGCAATAGAATAGTAGAGGCCAGAAGTATGGTATCTGTTGGGTACGTGTTTGAGTTCTGGCTCTACTAGTTGCTGGCTGTGTGACCATAGGCACATTGCTTGTCTTTGAGCTTTGATGTCTTCATCTAGAAATGGCAATAGCAATAGTGTCTAGTTCATAGATTTGCTCTGAGGATTAAATGAGATATGCATATCATTATGATAACTACTACCACTTTATAACTCATGAAATGAATGAGGGAATGAATATGTGAATGGAGAACTCTGTGAGTTACTGTTACTTGAAAAGGCAGGTTAGGACATGTTGCTCGATCTTAATTTTATAAAAATTACTTACACAATGATTAAAATCAAAAGGTCTTAAAATTTTGTAAATGACAGTAGTTGGTATTTTAACATTGAATTATTTGTCTCTTTAATTTATTGATATTTTATTTTATTTATTTATAAATAAAGCACCCAGCTGATACTTTACTTTAAAGGTAGTTAATTATTTAATTACATAATAGCTTAAGTAACTGTATCATATTGGAAGCAAATCCAAGAAACAAAAATGTTTAGCCTACTCTTTGACAATAAAAAGTAATGATTTGTGGTAGGCTTTATACAAGTGTTTATTATGTCTCCTCCATGTCCCCTACACACACACACACACACACACACATCCCTCCCAGAATAGCCTCATATTCCCCAGGCTGCTCATCAAGCTTGTGGCTGGCAGTTGCAGTCTTACCAAAATACAGTCTTCTAGGATGTCTTGCCAGAAAGACCAAGGCCAGGGCTGGCTGAGGCAGTTGGAGCAGATTCACACAAGTCAGAGATCCAAGAGCAGGGAACACACAGACACTGTGTACCTATGCAGGAAAACTATGTCAGCCTGGTGACAAACAAACACAAACCCTAGAAGCCCCCGGTCCTTAGTAGAGCAGATGAGTCCCCTCAGAACTGGCTCCGCTTCTTTGTTAGTCACCCAGGGCCCTACCCATTGCTCTGGCCAAACCAGCCCTCTCACCAGTCCCT
Source organism: Colobus angolensis palliatus (assembly GCF_000951035.1). Classification (NCBI taxonomy): domain Eukaryota; kingdom Metazoa; phylum Chordata; class Mammalia; order Primates; family Cercopithecidae; genus Colobus; species Colobus angolensis. The sequence continues at coordinate 12,823,038 of NW_012110919.1, forward strand.
GCACATGCCATGACGTACACACCTGCATGCCTTTGCCCTGACTGCTTTCTCTCCTCCACACCCGTCCAGTCTCACCTGAAAAACTTGCTTGATTATTCTCTTCTCTCCTTTCCACAGAAGGTGGAATCACTGTCCACTCCGCACAGCACTGGGTACATTCTTCCTCCAGAGCACCTATCATCCTGTACTGGACATTCTTTCTCCAGAGCACCTATCATCCTGTACTGGAACTATTGGGTTTTCTATGATGAGCCTAACTAGACTATTACCCCTACTCATTTTTGTTTCTCTTTTACCCAGCACAATCATTGATAAATATCCAAAACCTATTGGTTGGCAAGAACTGCAAAATACATGGAGAATGAAAACACAGGGGAAAAAAAAAATCACTTAGTGACATCCAAGGATAATTGAATCCAGTATCTCAGTAGTGCACAACCAATTATAACACAGAATTAAGTATAAACCTAGGTCATCATCAGACGTCACCCAGAGGGTTCTAGTTATAAGAAACATAAAAATAACTATGATAATAATTTCACCTAACTTAATCTCTGCTTTCCATGAGCTCAAACATAGTAATATACATGACTTTGATATTAAATTTCTTTTTTTCTTCCCTTTTTATGCTTTCCTTTTTTTCCTGTTATTCATAAATGAATTGACTGCATATTTAACTATATATTTTTATTAAGCCCCTATTGTTCAATTAGCTCTGTTAATTATAGAAATTACATTGTAATTATAATAATTCTGCTGATAAGTGATGGAGCCAAGATTCTAAATCTGAGCATTATAGAAATTGCGTTGTAATTTCTTTCTTTCTTTCTTTCTTTCTTTCTTTCTTTCTTTCTTTCTTTCTTTCTTTC
>NW_012110919.1:12824150-12841000 GCF_000951035.1 Colobus angolensis palliatus
TTTTTGTATTTTTAGTAGAGATGAGGTTTCACCATGTTGGCCAGGCTGGTCTTGAACTCCTGATCTCAGGTGATCTGCCCTCCTCGGCCTCCCAAAGTGCTGAGATTACAGGCATGAGCCACCGTGCTTGGCCGACACTGTAATTTCTGTAATACTCAGATTTAGAATCTTGGCTCCATTACTTAACAGCTGAACGGACTTTCAGGAAAATGCTTGACCTCTCTGGCCCACAGTTTCCTCATCTGTAAAATGAGCATGCATCTAATAATACCTTCATCAGGAGTTTATTGAGAGGATTAAATAAAGCTGTTGATCATTGCCATCAGCATGAAAACATTCTCTAGAATCTTCTATGTAAAAACAAAACAAAGCCTGTTTTGAGCGTTGTCTTTGAGCTGCCTCTGCTTCACACATGACAAGTGTCTTGAGTCATTGGAAGCTGTGCCTCCACTTCTTCACCTCTGTCTCTCCTCAAGTCAATCCAGTTTGGTTTCCTTTCCTCCTATCCACTAGGACTCACCAAAGTCACCGTTAACTTCCATCATGCCAAATTCAGCAGTCATTTCTCTAGTGTTATTTTCATCCCTCAACAGCATTTGGTACCTTTGGCCTTCTTTCTTTTAAAACCTTTCTTCTCTTCAGCTTCCCTGCTGTCATACTCTACTTGTTTTCATTTTAGCTCGCAAGCCTCTACTCCTCAGTCCCCTTTGACTACCTCTGGTCTGCCTGTAAATTTGGAGTCTCAGAGTTTGTTCCTGGGCCTGCTCTCTTCTGTAGCAGCAGAATTTTAGGACGTCTCATCTGGACCCATGGTTCAATTGATATGCCAATGACTCCTAAGTCAATACCTCCAGCCCTGAACTCTTCCCTGAAAGAATTCTAGATTCATATAGCCAACTGCCTACTTAATCTCTCCATGTGGATGTCTGTACCAGGCATCACAAACAGCATGGCCAAAACAGAACTTTTTACCTTCCCCTCGCAAAATCTGCTCCCTCTTCTGTCTCCCCCATCTCAGTAAATGGCAATATCACACATCCAGAGACTCATGCTAAAAATTTATGAGGTCCTTGATTTCTTCTTTTCCCCAACCTCTCTACATTAATCCATCAGCAAACCCTGTAAACCCTAATCTCCAAAGCATCTCCCAAATCTTACACATCTCTCCATCCCCTTGCCACCAGTATCATCCAAGCCAGCTAGACAGATGTAAAACCCTGCTAACTAATCTCCCTGATTCTACTACCACCTGCCCCATAAATCCAGTCTCCTCACAGCAACCAAAAAGTCTTTTTTTTTGACGGAGTCTCGCTCTGTCATCCAGGCTGGAGTGCAGTGGTGCGATCTCAGCTCACTGCAAGCTCTGCCTCCCAGGTTCATGCCATTCTCCTGCCTCAGCCTCCGGAGTAGCTGGTACTACAGGTGCCCGCCACCATGCCCGGCTAATTTGTTGTATTTTTAGTAGAGACAAGGTTTCGCCGTGTTAGCCAGGATGGTCTCGATCTCCTGACCTCGTGATCCGCCCACCTTGGCCTCCCAAAGTGCTGGGATTACAGTCTTGAACCACCGCACTTGGCCTTATTTTTTTTTGAGATGGAATTTCACTCTTGATGCCCAAGTTGGAGTGCAATGACGCGATCTCGGCTCACCACAACCTCCATCTCCCGGGTTCAAGTGATTCTCCCACGTCAACCTCTTTGTTAGGATTACAAGCATGTTATCTGGGATGTTTGTTACAGGCATGTTTGTTAGCTGGGATTACAGGCATGCGCCATCATGTCCGGCTAATTTTTGTATTTTCAGTAGAGACAGGGTTTCTCCATGTTGGTGAGGTTAGTCTTGAACTCCCAACCTCAGGTGATCTGCCTGCCTTGGCCTCCAAAAGTGCTGGGATTGTAGACGTGAGGCACCGCACCCGGCCCAAGTCTCATTTATTTATGTATTTAAAAGTCTTGCTCTTGCCTAGGCTTGAGTGCAGTGGCACAATCATGGCTGACTACAGCCTCGACCTCCCATGCTCAAGCAATCCTTCCACCTCAGCCTCCCTAGTAGCTGGGGCCACTGGCATATGCCACCACACCTGGCTAATTTTTGTATTTTTTTTGTAGAGACAGGGTTTCACCATGTTGCCCAGGCCAGTCTCAAACTCTTGAGTTCAAGCAATGTTCCTACTTTGGCCTCCCAAAGTGCTAGAATTACAGACGTGAACTACTGCACCCGGCCCAGAAACTCTTAAAAAATAAAATAAATCATTCCATTTGTCTCAGTTTGTGCTGTTATGACAAATTTCTGTAAACTGGTGGCTTACAAACAACACAAATTTATTTCTTACAGTTCTGAAGGCTGAGAAGTTCAAGATCAAGACGCTTGGTCAATCCAGTATTTTGTGAGGATCCACTTTCTGGTTTTACAGACTGCCATCTTCTTGAATCTTCACATGTTGGAGTGCAGAAGGAGAGCAAGCTCTCTTGTCTCTTGTCATAAGGGCAGTAATCCCATTCATGAGGCTCTACCCTCATGACCTAATCACCCCTGAAAGACCCACTGACTAACACCATCACATTGGAGGTTAGGATTTCAACATGAATTCTGGGGAGACATACACATTTGGTTCACAAGTCATTCGGTTTTAAGTCATTGACTTTCCCTTACACTTAGAATAGACTCTGAAATCTTTCCTGAACTTCAGAGTGCTCCAGGATCTAACCTCTGCCCATCGCTCCAACCTCATTTTGTAACTCCCTGTCTTCCCCTAAACTCCACTCACACCAACTTCCTCCAATAACTCAAACTTTTTCCCATTTTAGGGACTTCACGTTGTCTGTTCCCTCTGCCTCTTCCAGAAACAGTCTTCTCCTTGATTTTTACCTAGGGGTGTGAAGTGTGAACAAGGATATAACAATAATACATCTAGAAGGGGGAAGTTCCATACATACCCATCTCTGCACAGAGTTGCATTTAAAGAAGCCAAAGTTGGCCGGGCGTGGCGGCTCATGCCTGTAATTCCAGCACTTTGGGAGGCTGAGGCGGACAGATCATTTGAGGCCAGGAGTTTGAGACTAGCCTGGCCAACATGGTGAAACCGCATCTCTACTGAAAATACAAAAAGTAGCCGAGTGTGATGGCGCACACCTGCAGTCCTGGCTGCTTGGGAGGCTGAGGCACGAGAATCGCTTGAACCTGGGAGGCGGAGGCTGCAGGGAGCTGAGATTGCATCACTGCACTCCAACCTGGGTGACAGAGTGAGACTCTGTCTCAAAAACAAAACAAAACAAAAAAACAAGAAGCAAAAGTCGATAGAAAAAAAATTATAAAAGGCTTCCACTTTTGCTTGCATCTCTCAAAGATATTTCAAAAGAACCCAAATGCTTATTTCACTGCAGCACTTATTAAAATCCTCTCTCCTGTCTAATCTACCTCCTTTGCACTCTGCAGTTACAAACCTTTCTCCAGAGTCTCCAAATCTCTAACATTCATTCCCAGAATGTTTTCCTCTCACTCTAACTCCTACTACCTCCATCCCCAACTTTTTCTTTAGGCTTACCTAGCTTTCCTTCCATAAGCAAGAATCCTTCCGCATTAGGGGTTTGGGTGCAGGGAGAATGCCCTTTGATAGGCTAGAGAGGAAAGGAAAGCTTTCTTTCCTTTTACATGACTTTTTCTTGAGTCCTATAACAAGGATGTTTGGCAACCTATAGGAAAGAATGTGTCATAGTCAAATTAAGGGGAGACAACCAAATTAGGAGTGGAAAGGCACATGAAAGGAATAGCAGCAGATGGGTCTGCCAGGGTGGAGGGGAGGACGGGATGACTCAACAACCTGACTGTAACTTAAAATACCACCTCTACTCTATTGATATGTCTGTTGGATGTTAGGCATGTGGTAGGATTTTCACGGTTGCAAAATTAATTCTATCCATGAATAGAAGGTGATTTGATATCTTTGGAGCAGATGTTATTGCTTAAATTTTTAATGGTCACATGTGAAAGTGAGTTACTGAATAATCAAACTGAGAACAAACACATTACCAGATTTTGCTTGAAATGCATAAAGAAGCTTATTGTTTTGAGGGGCAGAGAAGATGAGAGACCAAGGTGTTAGCGAATTTATTTTCTCTGAGGTTTAGAATATAGGTTTGCAGCCTGACAATCTAAAGTCAAATCTCACCTCCACCTTACTTCCCAGCTCTGTGACCTTGGGCAAACTACTTAAACATTTATTCCTGAATTTCCTCATCCGTAAAATGAGGACATTAATACCTACCACATAGGACTGCTATACTTGATAAATTATTGTACCAGTGATATTATCACATTCGCCATGAGATGGAGAGTTAAGAATGGTTTCCTTCTTCTATTAAACCTTTTGATGATATAGAGCTTGAGCACTCTAATTAAATCTAAATGGGGTGAGAAAAAAAACAAAGGGGCTGGGAGAAATTTTCATTTAACTGAATTGTTACTAGCTGGGATAATAGAATCATCATATATTACGAGCAAAGAGAGCGCTGCAGATTTTTGGCCAGGTATTCACTGAAACCATTAGCACTTCATATGTCAGAAGTTAAAACCTAACCCCATGAGTGAGGCAGTTTGAGCCTATATTTATAACTGCTCTGGAAGTCTGTTGCTGAGATGAAAGATCCTTATTCATTTGGGATCTTAGTCAAGTTCATGCAAATGGAAGGAAAGGGAGGAAGACTCCAGTTAACTGGTGCTAATCTAAGACAGGACTTGGGATCGATGTCTTAACTTGCCACAGAGATATTTTCCAGCGTGGCTACCAAGTAATGTTGAACTTGGAGGGATGTAGATATTGTCCAACAAAATATAGTGTGTCTTATTTATTATTTTTTTAGGAGTGGTTTTCTCTTTATTATTATTTTAAATTTATTCTACCGTCTCTGTTAGGAAAGGCTTGAAGGCTTGAATATTCCTGAATTGCTTATCTGCAAGGAAAGCTGGCTTTGGGCATGTGTTCCTGGTAATGCTAGTTTTCCTTTTGCTCTGAGGACAAAGCTGGCTAAAACCAAGTGTAACTGGAGTTATTAAGATTTTCTTACTGTACCTGTCACCAGTTAACTCAGACACCCACTCTGAGCATGTCACCAGTCCTGTCTAATGTTCCCTTAGGCAGACCATTATAAAGGCCACAGAAAAACAGGGCTAAACATGAGTTTTGGAACAAAGAGGCTTTTTAAGAGAAAAGCAAAGCAAGAGAATGGAGAGACCCCATTCACTTGCCTTTTGGTTAGGGTTTTGCAGTTGCATCAGACTCTGGGCACTTAAAACACTTCCCTGTCATCTGCAATAGGATAAGGCAAGGAGAAGTTCTTTGTTCAGGGTTCAAGTTCTCTCTCGTGACCATCCCAAAATAACTCTGAAGTGTAATACAGTAGGGCCTCACGTAACTAAACCCACAAGTCTCAGACCTATCATCATTGTCAACCCAATTGTTCTCTCCTCCCCTCTTAGGCAAGCAAGGCACTTGGATACATTTTTCTGTCAACACTCAAAGTTGCATAAACCTCTTATTTTTACTTTTCCAAATCCACTAGGAGTCTCCCTGTCAGTTACAAGGAAATATATAGAAGGTGGACATATCAGGTGCTTCTCTTCCAAATAAGCTTTCCTAGTGGCTTACGCTGTTCTTCACTTGGATTTGAACCCGATCAGGCCAATCTTCCCACCTGCTTTCCTTTCACCAAAGGCTCTTATTTTTGCAATTTGTCGGACTTTGCAAGATTCACGATATTCTCAACCAGCCCTTTATTCATAAGGCATGTGTGCCACTCTTCAGCGTGTATTTATTCCATTAGCCAATTTATTGCGCTGAGTTGAGCATTAAAGAAATCTGATCGTTTCCTTGGTCTCTATTTTGGAAGATGCTGAAGCTTTATCCTTGGTGACAGCATGTAAACAATATTTAAACAAGGCTAACAAAGAGAGAGTGTTGAGATAGGAAGGTAAAACTGCAAATGTTTTGTTTCAAGTGACATCAAGATGCAACAGAGGAGATGAAAGAGAGGACATTTTAAAACTGGTCAGTTTCTAGAGTTAAAACAACACAGAAAACAGCACATGAAATACATGTGTATAGAACGATGTGAAATTGACAGAAAGGAAGGAAATATACCTATGACATTGAATGCTTGGGTAATGGAATTTCAGATGATTTATTTTTTCTTTTCTATATTGCATGGGATTTTAAAATTTCTATAGCTTTTCTGTATCTCGTCTACATCTATGTGATTTTACATCATCTTTGCCATCTTTCGCAAGTGCTTCTTGTAGAGTAAATACCTAGAAGAGGAAGTGTTTGTATAAACTAAAGTTTTTAAAAGAGTATAAGCCATTTTTATTTTAGAAATATAGCAAATTTAAACAATAAAATATTATACAGGTAAAACTTCTAAAACTTTTCATTTTCTTTTTAAAATTACTTTTGTCGGTTTCTTTTTATTCTGGTTACAAGTGGTACATGGTATAAAAAATAAAAACTGTCACTATGTTAATAAGTAATCCTCCATATTACTATTAACTATAGTAATAATTTTATGGGTTCTATTGTAATATTGGATTCTATCATAATACTGTTATATTACAGGATGTTATTATAATGCTGTTTTGCAATTTGCTTATTTCCCTTGATGTGTCTCAAACATATTACTTTATGTCAATATGTATAATTCTTATCATTTTGATGGTTATATGCTCCTTTGTTTGGGAGAGGGGAGTTCTTTTTCTTTTTTTATGTTTAATTTAATTTATTATGTTTTTATTTTTATTTTTATTTTTTTTGAGAAAGGGGCTCGCTCTGTTGCCCAGGCTGGAGTGCGGTGGTGCTATTACAGCTCACTGCAGTCTCAAGCTCCCAGGCTCAAATGATCCTACCTCAACCTCCCAAGTAGCTGGGGCGACAGGCACATGCCACCTCACCCGGCTAATTTTTGTTGTTGTTGTTATTGTTGTTGAAATGGGGTATCACCATGTTGCCTAGACTGGTCTTGAATTCCTGAGCTCAAGCAATCCTCCTGCTTTGACCTCTCAAAGTGCTGGGATTACAGGCGTGAGCCACCATGCCCAGTGCATATGATCCTTTGTATGTGCCATTTTAATGTACAGCAAATATGTATAATATATTTAATCAGACTCTTATTACTGGACAATGGGCTGTTTTTAGTAATTGCAAACAGTGCCACCGTGAACATCCTTTTACATAACTTTACCACTTTGTGCACAGAGATTTGTAAAGTAAATTTTTAGAAATGGAAATCCAAATCAGGCTGGTGAATGGGTTAAGCGCCTTTCCAACTTATCATGACCACAGGATGATCATTTGCATATCCTATAAATATCTGTATATCTTGCAGACTGCATTGTCTGAAGAGACTGAGTTTTGTTGGAAAAATGCAAAGTATGTTTTATTTTCAGTTTCCTCACCAGTAGATGGCACCTAGTCTTCCTTTACAATGGACTAAAATCCCCCCTAACTTCATTGCATTCCCTACATGTCAGTGAGCCTGCACTAACACGGCAATGACTACATCACATACAAATGCTCCTCTCTCATTCCCCTTATCCCATGTTTGTATTGTTCTAGTTCCAGGATGCTGATACTTTAAGCCTAAGGCTCTAACTTGAGCAGGAAGAGTTTATTTTGGGATGAAGAATCTTCCCCCATAGGAGGGCCTCTCAACCAGTGTCTCTCTTTCTCTGTCTTTAGAAACCAGGAAATTCTAGAGGAGAAAATTGGTTTTCTGCATCTGCAGAATGACTTCTTTCTCTTAAAAATATCAGACTCATATGTTGGCTGAATTTACTGTTTATAGAGGGGACTGCAGAGTTGCAAGGACATTAAAGTTTTGTGTTGAGAGTGGTTTTAGTCAATTATATTAAGAAAATGACCCTTGAATATGTGAGTTGATGGGATGAATATATACATAGTGTCCATTTCATTAAAAGTATAAATACACGCATTTAAAATGGCCACGGAGTAAGGAAGGAACTGCAAAATCTAAGTAGGAAAAACGCGATGACACATCAGTTTGTTTTATGTTGTTCTCTGTGTGCAGGGGTCAGTTTTCTTTAAAAAAAAATCAGAAAGGCTGAGTGTAAGACTTTAATATTCTTTATTTTTTATTTTACTTATTGATTAATTTTTTGAGACGGGGTCTAGCTCTGTCACCCAGGCTGGAGGGCAGTGGTTCAGTCATAGCTCACTGCAGCCTCGACCTCCTGGGCTCAAGCAATCCCCCTGCCTCAGCTTCCCAAGAAGCTGGGACTATAGGCACCTGCCACCACAGCCAGCTAATATATATATATATTTTAAATGTAGATACATTACATGCTATGTTGCCCAGGATGGTCTTGAATTCCCAGACCAAGTGATCCTCCCACCTCAGCCTCCCAAAGGGCTGGGATTACAGGCATGAGCCATCACACCCAGCCTGCCCTTTGTATAAATATATGGATATGTCCTGAGAGAGTTCTTGTCTCAAAGAGCAATTCAAGCACGTGAGGTTTTCTTGGAGTAGATAAGAAAGGTGAGCTTTTGGGTTTGGTAAGAAAGGAAAAAATAACAAATGTATTATACATTTGGCGAACTATGCCATGTAGCACTGTGAAAATTCGTTGGGCCCTCTGGGGAAGATTTTACACTACCACATATGGGATTTGCTTATCACCACCATAGCCTGCAAAAGTATAGTTCTTTTAAAAAATCCAGATCTGGGCAGGCACAGTGGTGGCTCACACTTGTAATCCCAGCACTTTGGGAGGCCAAGGAGGGTGGATTGCTTGAGGTTAGGAGTTCGAGACCAGCTTGGCCAATGTGGTGAAACCCTGTCTCTACTAAAACTTAGCCAGGCATGGTGGTGTGCACCTGTAATCCCAGCCACTCAGGAGGCTGAGGCAGGAGAATCGCTTGAACCCGGGAGGCAGAGGTTGCAGTGAGCTGAGATTGCCCCACTCCAGTCTGGGCAACAGAGAGAGACTCCATCTCAAACAAAACAAAACAACAACAACAAAAAAAACAAATCCAGATCTTCTTCCCCTCCTCTTCTTTCCCTTTCAACCCCAGATAGAGCATTTAAGGTTAGAGTCCATTATAGCAGAATATTTCATAAACAGTTAGGTGATATGAACCAATAAAACACAAAATATCTTTGTTTTTGTTCTCATTTAGGTTGACCCCTGTTCCCCAAGAATGTCATGATACTGTTATCGGGGAAAAAATAAGTGATGAATTTTCCATTTAAGAAATTAAATAATGTACAATTATTTGCTCCATTATTTATGCAGACACATTTTCTTTTCTTTCTTTTTTACTTTAGTATTTTATGAGTTTTTGTTCCCATTTTCTTTTTTAGCTACAACTTTGGGTTTAAAAAAAATCTGCTTGTTCAGTCTGTCTGACATAACACTAAAATTCCACCTTACTCTACCTTGAGATTTTAAATGAAAGATATATGATAACTTTGGTAGGAAATGGGAAAGAAAACTGATTTTTAGTATGACTTATAAATAGAATATGATACAATGCTCAGTTTGGTATTAGGCTGTTAAAAATAACCATAAAACTGTTTAGTGCAGAAATCCTTTTATATCAGCTTTCTTGGTGTATTTAATGATGATGGTTTTAGATCATTAGCTACTTGACAAAAAAGCTGACAAGTCAATGAGAAGCCACAAATGAAGGATAGTCCTTCTGAAATTTTAAAGTTATTGAGTTTGATGGTGTTATATTTACAGCGGTCTTTTGGAAACACCCCTATTGCATAAAGCGAGCTACATCTGTGGGAATCATTCATCTGGACCAATCAGCTACAGCTATTCAGCCTTTAAAATTCTGAAATGGGTAAAGGATTTAATAGACATTTCTCCAAAAGAGACCTAAAACTGGGCAACAGGTATGTGAAAATGTGCTCAACGTCACTAATCAAAACCACTGTATCACCTCACACCAGCTAGGATGGGCTAAAAAAGATAAGAGATAACAAATGTTGGTGAGGGTGTGTAGGAGAGGGAACCCTTTTACACCGCTGGTGGGAATACAGATTGGTGTAGCTGTATAAAAAAAAAAAAACAGAATAAAGGTTCCTAAAGAAACTAAAAATAGTACTACCACATGACCTAGAAATCCTCCTTCTGGGTATATAAGTCCCAAAAATGAAATCACCCCTTGTAAAGGTATCTGCACTACCATGTTCATTGTAGCATTATTCACAATAGCAAGATATGGAAATGACCTAAGAGTCCATTGACAAATTAATGGATAAAGACACTGTGATAAATCTATACAGTGGAATATCATTCAGCCTTAAATAAAGAAGGATATCCTACCATTTGCCATAACATGGATGAATGTGGAGAACATTATGCTAAGTGAAATAAGCCAGACACACAAAAATTTTTTTAAAGAATATATGATGATAGAGAATAAAGCACTGGTTATCAGGTGGAAGTGGGGTGGTTACCAATGGAGTAGGGGAAGAAATAGGGAGATGTAGGTCAAAGGGTAAAAAGTTCCAGATGTGTAGGCTGAATAAGCCTAGAGATCTAATGTGCAATATGTGGAATATAGTTAGTAATACTGTAGTTAGGATTTTTGCTAAATGAGCAGATGTTAGCTGCTCTTGACACACACCAAAGTGGGTAATTATGTGAGATGATGGATGTGGTAATTTGCTTCACTATAGTAACCATTTTACTGTCTATATGTTCTTCGTGACATCATGTTGTTTACCTTAAATATATAGAAAAAAATTTATTTTTTAAAAAAGTCTGACTGTTGAGAGCCGTGGTTGCAACTCTGGGCTGCACGTTTTCTCCACTTTAGGAGAATACTAATTTAAAAATAGTTGTGCCAGAGCCCCGCCCAACCCCATGCCAATTAAATCAGAATATGGGCTCTGGTGAGGCAGTGAAGCTTCAACATGGGTGTTTAGTAAAAGTTGCCCTGGAGATTCTGACATGTAACAGGGTTGCAAATGACCTAATTTTAAAAGAAATTTCCCATTTTATATTCCATGAGCAACTTCAAAGCATCTGGTTAAAATCTGAGGTATTTTTTCTTTTCTTCCTCAGAAGAGGGCAACTGGATTGTATTAATGATGTAACCAAGACAGCTGAGGATAAAAGAGTCTGACATGTGAAAGTCTGAAGATACCCAAACAAATTCATTAAAAAAAGTAAACTTTTCTTGCCAAGAGTGCCTCACTGCTATTATTTATGACATCATCCTTGCCAGTGTTTTTTTCTCCTTTCAGAACCGGTTTCCTAAGAAAAGATGAAGCAGGGAATTTGGCTTTCTCCAGTCTCTAGCCCCATCATCCATTTCATAAGCCCTAATGATGATCGGAGCCATTGAAACTTCCACCTGGAGGACATTTGCCATCAAATGGAGTTCTCCTTGTTTAGGTACTGGGCAGGCATCTTATATCTTCCCAGCTTTCATGGCTGAGCATAGGAAATGGTATACCGCAGGGGTAAGGAGTGGGCATTGGAAACAGACAACCCAGGTTCAAATTCTGATTCTTCTACTTCTGAAACACGTACATATTTGGGCAAATTACCCAATTTATCTGAAACATGTTTTGCCATGTATGAATAGATGATGTTAATTTGTTCAAGGATATTGTAAGGATGAAATGGAATTATGCATGCAGAATGTAAGCATTAAATAATACGTGCAAAATGCTCAGGAGAGCACTCGGCTCACAGTAAGTAGTCAAGAAATAATAGATACTACTATTTTAACTATCTTTAGCCTCCGCCACTTAACTGAATGACAAAATTAACCACCTCCCTTTACTGTCTCTAAAAAAACATACTGACTGACTGACGCCTCTAGCATTCTGGGCTACTCTTAAGTATACTGGCTTTCTTCTCCTACCAGTTGAGTCAGTTATAGGCTTATCAAGAGTATTATTTGTTCCCAAACCTGTTTATGCCAGTTATTTGTGTTGTCGGAATTTAATTAAATATTAAGTAAACAGATGAAATATAAATGTGGAGAGTTGTTTCTATGAAAACTAGGTTGAGGCCAAGAATGGTGGCTCATGCCTGTAATTCCAGCACTTTGGGAGGCCAAGGCGGGCGGATCACCTGAGGTCAGGAGTTTGAGACCATCCTGGCCAACATGGTGAAACCCCGTCTCTACTAAAAGTACAAAAATTAGCTGAGCATGGTGGCGGGCACCTGTAATCCCAGCTACTCAGGAGGCTGAGACAGGAGAATCACTTGAACCCGTGAGGTGGAGGTTGCAGTGAGCCAAGATCATGCCACTGCACTCCAGCCTGGGTGACAGGAGTGAAACTCTAAAAAAATCTCTAGGTCGGATGCATAAATACATTCAAATTGCAAAAATAAATGTCAAAGCAGGTGTGGCAAAACAATCAGCTGGAACAGATGTTTTTGATTAGCCGACTTATATTGGATAAAAGGAGTTTTACTAAATTATGCTTTTCCAAAGATTTCACACTAAGAGAAAGAGGGAAAAGGTGATTTTCTTTCCTCAGGACAATCTCTTTCCAGTCATAATTAGCATAGAATGGAAAAGAAGGTTTTGTCCTTGCTTTGGTATTTTTAGTACCAAAAGTTTTAATATAAGAATAGTATAATGACACTGTGAGTATAATGACCCATCATCCAGCTTTAACAACTGTCAACTCACAGCCAATTTTGTTTAATTTATAGTCTGCCAAGTTCCCTGCTTCCCATATTATTTTGAAGAAAATATTATATTTTGAAAATTGCTTTTTTATATCTAAAATAATGTGTTGTTCCAATTTAAAATGTTAGTAAAGTGTAACATCCATATGGAAAAGTGTGTGTATATAATATGTGTATAGTTCAATTAAGTTTTCCAAACACAATAATTGATGTAACCAGCATCTAAATAGAGAAATAGAATATTATGACTTAAAATAACTAAAGTTAGCTTTGCCTGTTTTGTTCTTCATAAGATGGAATCATATAGTATGTTCTTTCTGTGTCTGGCAACTTTCGCTTTGCATAAGTTTTGTGAGATTCATCCATATCATTCATTCTCATTGCTATTTAATATTCTCTTAAGTGGACACACCACAGTTTATCCATTATACATTATGATAAAATTGGATGATTTTCAGTTTTTGATGTCATGAATAATGCTGTTATTTGTCTTCTCATGAGCATAAGAATGCACTTCTGTTGGGTATAAACCTGGAAGTAGAATTGCTGGGTCACACTGAGCTTTTTGCAAATGCTGTCGAGCATTTTTTCAAGTTGGTTGTCCTAGTTTCAGTTTAAAAATATTTGCTCTGTGTTGTTAGCCTGGAAGGTTCAGACAACCCATCCACATAGCCCTTAGGATTAGAAGGATCTTTGTGGAAAAATTCTTAATCCCATATAGGAAGGTCTAAGAGGTATCATGATATCTTTGATGCCATCTCTGAACCTTCTCCCTCTTCAGGAGCTTTCTGGAAAAGATTTAGAATTCTCTTATTGAGATGGTAGAACAGACCCAAACTTCATGGGACATGAAGTCCGGTGTGGAGGGCTCAAGATGACAGGCAAACTGTAGAATTTTTAACATGCTAGTGGAGATTTAGGTCATTTACATAAAATTCATTTGGATATGAATCTGTAGATCGTGTACTTGAGAAAGTATATTTGGAAATATGTCCCCGGATGCAAATTACATACAAGCAAAGGTCTATGAATGTAACTGGAGACTTGATCTATATGTTCAATTATGATAATCTCCATTTGTCTCTGACAGGAAATGACCATGGTGTAATGGTGGAAATAGACTTGGTAGAGCTTGGAGGATGGTGGAGTTAATGAGGAGTCAAATCTCCTAATCTGCATGATTGGGGTGAAGGTGGGACTATTCACCTGATAAGAAAGGTGGGAGAAACAACAGCCATTCTGTGTGGTGAATGCAACTTTGACTCTAAGAAAACTTCTATGCAGGTGGAGACATAGCTTCTTCAACCAATGAAAGAAATAATATCTGGTTTCTTGAATAGTTTCATGGTGCCACCAACAAAAACCATCATAGACCAACAATGGCATCAGCAAGAATGAGCTAGTATGAAGAGGTGCTCAACCTATCCCACCACCATGGGAAATGATGTGATAAACTGCCAAGAGCGTAACTGTTTACTTTCCTGTCTCCCTAGAAACTATAGGTTCTATGCGGGCAACACTCTGGATCTTCTTCATTGTTGACTAGCCAGTGCTAACACTGTGCTGGGCCCAGAAAAGGTGCTCAATAAAGGGGCGTTGAGATGAATTGAATTGAGATCCCCTAAAGATTGGCCACAGAGTCTTAGTTATCTCAGGATGCTGGTGGAATCGAATCACAAGCAAGAGATGCTTCCTATGAGTGGAAGGTTTAGGGTGCTGTGGAGGCTTCTGTATGCAGAAAAGGTTATTCAGAGGTTTACTTTGGAATACACAATAGGTATTAAATTTATTATAATTGTATATTGAAAAGCATAATTTTGAAAACTTTTAAATTCAGCCCAAAAATCTAATTATTATATTTTTTTTTTTCTGGCAAAGTTTAATCACTTTTTTTTTTTTTTTTTTTTGAGACAGAGTTTCACTCTTGTTGCTCAGGCTGGAATGCAATCGTGCAATCTCAGCTCACCGCAACCTCCGCCTCCTGGGTTCAAGCAATTCTCCTGCCTCAGCCTCCCGAGTAGCTGGGATTACAGGCATGTACCACCATGCCCAGCTAATTTTGTATTTTTAGTAGAGATGTGTTGGTCAGACTGGTCTCAAACTCCCAACCTCAGGTGATCCGTCTGCCTTGGCCTCCCAAACTGCTGCGATTACAAGTGTGAGCCACTGCGCCCAGCCTATCCATCACTTTTAAGAAGATATAATAATATTGCTTCATTTACAAATCTAGTTAGCTAAAACTAAATAATCTTTCTAAAATATCACATCACTTTAATAGGCTAGATTTTATAAGTTTAATATATGTGTTTTCTTTTTAAATATTTTGCTTTCATGAACTAAATGAATTCTTAAATGCTTAACTCCTGTGCTTGTACATGTGTATAAATGAAAACTCTCTGAAATGAAAACTCTCTGAAATATGTTAATGCTGCCCATAAATTTAGTGAGATTTCAACTTAAAATCAAAAGTATAAATTTATTTTTTATTTTTTATTTTTTGGAAACAGGGTCTCACTCTGTCTCCCAGGCTGGAGTGCAGTGGCACAGTCTCGGCTCATTGCAACCTCTGCCTCCCAGGTTCAAGCGATTCTCATGCCTCAGTCTCCTGAATAGCTAGGATCACAGGTGTGTGCCACCATGTCTGGCAATTTTTTTTTTTTTTTTAATTTTTAGTAGAGACAGGGTTTTGCTACATTGGCCAGGCTGGTCTCAAACTCCTGTCCTCAAATGATCTTCCCACCTCGGCCTCGCATAGTGCTGGGATTGCAGGCGTGAGCCACCGTGCCTGGCCAAAAGTATAAATTATTTACTCAATTACATGTTTTAAATTAGAATTACAAGAGTGTCTCTTAACTAGCACAGTACAAATATCTAATATTAATGCAAAAATAGTAATGCATTAGTTTTGATTCTCTGAGAATTTTCTACATCTAGTTCTAAATCTTCCTGGGGTTTTAAAAAATGAATATTCAATGAAGATGATTACTGTCCTAGTTAACTGAGGTTGCTCTCTCATCCCAATTAATGAAAGTCACTTAGAACTAGAAATTTTGTCCAGACTTGAGACCTACAGCTCCAGAGATGCTTAGTGATTCTTCTCCCTACTCCACTGTCACCCTGAGCTCCTTTTTCTAAACAGTGTGTTTTGGGCTTTGACACTTGAAAGAAGGTTGTCCTCTAAACTGTATCACCCAATTCTCTGTCTATTCTCAGGTATCTGTAATTCGAAGCCAACTTCAAACCAGTTTGCTCATTTGCTTATATTTTGTGTTTCTTCAGCTCTTAAGATATGCATTGGTTTGTCATTCACAGCAAAGACTTTTAGACTTGACAGTATTTGAGTATACATAAATAGTTTTCCATTAAACTTGAAATACCTTAAACTTAGTGGGGTCGTAAGATATGAAAATGCTTTTCTATTTTGCTTGATGAACACTAAGGACAATATAACTTTCAGGAATATCTTAAATGACAACTATGACTTCTTCATACTTGTGGTCCTAACTCATAAAATCATTCTATTGATACGTCTTTGAAAATTAAAATTCTAAGACTCTTACATATGGTCTCTTCCCCTCCATAATCAATAGATTTATTCTCCAAAAGCCCACGGCAGCCTTCGCTAATTGATCACTACATTTTCCTTAGCCCAAATATGATTCAGAATCCTTAAAGTATTGTTGCAGGCAGCCACTACGGAGACCTAGGGGGAAACCTTTGTCACATTCTTTGTCGTGCTAAGGGAACAATAAACACCTCAGGTTGGAAGAAATATGTTTTCAAAGGAAAGATGTTCACCCAAATTTATTTGAGGAAGTATAGTTTAGTTGTTAAGGCCATGGATTCTGGAAAACATACTTGTTTTCAAATATTGGCTCCATCTCTTACTGACTGTGTGAGCTTTGGAAAATTATTTAACCTCCTTGGACCTCAGTTTCCTCATCTTAAAATGAGGATAACAATGGTATCCATCTCATAGTGTTTTATGAATATTAAGTAAGGTAATACATGAAAAATGCTTAGCAGAATGCCAGGTACACTATAAATGTTGATCAGCCAAACATGGTGGCTAATGGCTGTAATCCCAGCACTTTGGGAGGCCGAGGCAGAGGGATCACTTGAGCCCAGGAGTTCAAAACTAGTCTAAGCAATATAGTGAGACCACCATCTCTATA
>NW_012110919.1:12844985-12896851 GCF_000951035.1 Colobus angolensis palliatus
GTCACCCAGGCTGGAGTGCAGTGGCATGACCTCGGCTTACTGCAACCTCTGCCTCCCGGGTTCAAGCGATTCTCCTGCCTTAGCCTCCCAAGCAGCTGGAACTACAGGCGTGCACCACCACGCCCAGCTAATATTTTTGTATTTTTAGTAGAGATGAGGTTTCACTATGTTGGTCAGGCTGGTCTCGAACTCCTGACCTTGTAATCTGCCTGCCTCGGTCCCCCAAAGTGCTGGATTACAAGTGTGAGCCACTGCCCCTGGCTAAAATCAATTTTCTTTTCATTTAAAGTTTTATCTTAGGTTCAGCAGTACAAGTGAAGGGTTGCTACACAGGTAAACTTGTGTCATGGGGCTTTGTTGTATACAGATTATTTCATCACCCAGGTATTACGCCTAGTACCCAATAGTTATCTTTTTTGCTCCTCTCCCTCCTCCCACCCCTACCCACAAGTCGACCCCAGTGTCTGTTGTTCCCTTCTTGTTTTATTATTTTTTCTTTTTTTTTTTGACATAGAGTCTTGTGTTTCCCAGGCTGGGATGCAATGGTGCAATCTCAGCTCGTTGCAACCCCTGCCTCCCAGGTTCAAGCAATTCTCCTGCCTCAGCCTCCCAGGTAGCTGGGATTACAGGCACCCACCACCACATCCAGCTAATTTTTTTTGTATTTTCAGTAAAGACAGGCTTCACCATATTGACCAGGCTGGTCTTAAACACCTGACCTCAGGTGATCCGCCCACCTTGGCCTCCCAAAGTGCTGGGATTACAGGCATGAGCCACCCTGCCCGGCCTGTTGTTCCCTTCTTTGTGTTCATAAGTTCTCATCATTTAGCTCCCACTTATAAGGGAGAACATGAGTTTCTGTTCCTGTGTTAGTGTGCTAAGGATAATGGCCTTCAGCTCTATCCATGTTGCTGCAAAAGACGCGATCTCTTCTTTTTTATGGCTGCATAGTATTCTATGGTGTATATGTACCACATTTTCTTTTTTTTTTTTTTTTGAATGGAGTGCAGTGGCCGGATCTCAGCTCACTGCAAGCTCCGCCTCCCGGGTTTACGCCATTCTCCTGTCTCAACCTCCCGAGT
This sequence comes from Colobus angolensis palliatus, assembly GCF_000951035.1. Taxonomy (NCBI): domain Eukaryota; kingdom Metazoa; phylum Chordata; class Mammalia; order Primates; family Cercopithecidae; genus Colobus; species Colobus angolensis. The sequence continues at coordinate 12,846,068 of NW_012110919.1, forward strand.
AGCTGGGACTACAGGCGCCCACCACCTCGCCCGGCTAGTTTTTTTTTTTTGTATTTTAGTAGAGACGGGGTTTCACCGTATTAGCCAGGATGGTCTCGATCTCCTGACCTCGTGATCCACCCGTCTCGGCCTCCCAAAGTGCTGGGATTACAGGCTTGAGCCACCGCGCCCGGCCAGGTACCACATTTTCTTTATCCAATTCATTACTGAATGGCATTTATGTTGATTCCATGTTTTTGCTATTGTGAATAGTGCTGCAACAAACACTCATGTGTATGTGTCTTTATGGCAGAATGATTTCTATTCCTCTGTGTATATACTCACTAATGGGATTGCTGGGTCGACTGGTAGTTTTGCTTTTAGTTCTTTGAGGAATCTGCATACTGCTTTCCACAATGGTTGAATGAATTTACACTCCTAACAACAGTGTGTAAGTGTTCCCTTACAACCTCGCCAGCATCTGTTATTTTTTGACTTTTTAGTGATAGCTCCTTTGACTGGTGTGAGATCGTATCTCATTGTGATATTAATTTGCATTTCTCTGTTGATCGGTGATGTTTAACTTTTTTTCATATGCTTGTTAGCTGTATGTATGTCTTCTTTTGAAAAGTGTCTGTTCATGTCCTTTGCCTACTTTTTATTGGGGATGTTTTTCTCTGGTAAATTTCTTTTAAGTTTCTTATAGATGCTGGATATTAGATCTTTGTCAGATGCATAGTTTACAAATAATACACAAATAAAGATGATTTCCCTGAATATTCTGGAAGAGAGCTGAGGGAGGAAGCACATCTTCAACCGCGAGGCAAAATAAGAGCACTGTGGGACAGCAGCAACAGCCAGGGCAGCTGGGCAGGCCTAGGGTCTTTCAAACAAAGGCACAGGGCAGAAAATAAATCAGAGCCCCAGAATCTCATCGTGCAGGCTACAAATAGCAGCTGCAGCTGCAGACCAAGGGCTGGGCTTTACATGTCCATGGTGCAAAAAGACTCCTGGTGAGAAGCTGATCTTTTCCGTCACACCCACACAGAGCCAGCAGTCACACATAGAGTAAATTCTGAATATTAAGGAGCCATTTTTGGTAGAGAATAGCAAACTGTTTGATAATACAGACTGGATCGGAGATGGAGCATGGTCAATTTTATATACTGATTAGATGTTTCTGTACGTACCATACATAATTCTGGATCATTAGGCTGCCAATAATATCTCCCACATCTGTAGAACAGTTACCATGTTCAGACACTGTGCCAAGGACTTCACATGTACAGTTCATTTAATCCTCCCATGCTTCTGTGGAGCAGATATGATTATTGTCCTAACCTAGATCTTAGAGGAGGACTAGCAAAAGTTGGAGAAACTAAGGCTCAGAGAGGTTAAATAATTTACCCAACATCACAAGATTCTGGGTCTAGAGCTGCAGTATAAACCAAGTCTGTCTGAATCCAGCATCTCATCTCTTAAACACTGTGCTGGGCTGCCATGCAATTACAATGATATCTTGCTCACAAATTATTTTATGTGCTTATTTCTTACTGCCTCAAATAGTCTTCTGTGGGGAGGGGCAGGGTGCTGCACTTGCTTACTTTGTACCTCCAAGCTTTCAACACATAGCAGAAGGTGAGCAGATACTTACTGATACATTCTGAACAAAGTTCTGATGGAATAGTAGAGAGGGAAGAATTGGTCAGGTCCCAACGACGTAACGTCGAGGTCCCTTAAAAAACTCTCAATCCATTTACATTTTTTCAGCTACAAATTATGTTTACTATAAACTACGAACCATAAAGATGATTAAGACAAGATCCTGGCTCAAGAACACAATGGTTTAGATTAGGTATTGCAAATTCAACTGTTCTCCTGGCTAAGCAGTTAACATGAACAAGTGAAGGGGTCCAAGAAGCAAACTAGGGTGTTCTCTACTGAGTTCCGGCTTATTGTTTCTATCCAAATTCATTATTGCCAGGAGAAACCAGAAATTTATATTTTACATAATTTTCTTATTTTTATGTGAAACAAGTGTGTGGGTCAAATAAAACTGATTTGCAAACTGGATTTAGCTCATAGGCTACCAAGTTGAGACCTCTGTTTTAAACAATAACACAAACACATAAAGACAAGAGAAGGTAGACAAGACTGATTAATGTACAAGGAGGATACATAAAGTTTTCAGGGAAGTCAGAGATTATTTTCAGCTACAGCATCAGAGAAGACTTGGTGAAGAAAGTCACCTTTGAGTTTCTTCTACTAAAGTGAATCAGCTTTGCAACCATTGTGACGGGAGGGAATGCTATTCAGCTGTAAGCAATGATAGGCGCAAAGACCTACAGGTGGAAAATCATGAGTCAAGCTCAGGGACCTCTGAATTACACTGTACTTTGATTTTTGTGTTTTGTTTTGTCTTGCTTTTTGGTTTCTTACTGGAGACAAATGTGATGTGATTTACGTTCATCAGAATTAGGAAAATTTTTGTGTTTTTCCAGTAAGCACTATAAGCAAAGAGTAGACGATGATGAAGATCAAAACTTGTTAGGGTGTATCAATTAAAGGAGATTTTAAAGCAAAGGAACTGTCACTCCTTGTAGCCTACTGCATGGTGTGTGGTAGGACATGAAGCTTAAAAGAACATCCGAGTCTTGGAAGGGATCCAGCAGAGGCACCAGGACTAATCTGGGAGATGAAGGGTATGTCTTATGAGGAGAGGCTTAGAGGGCTTAGCATGCTTTAGCTTTAAAATAAGGTGGGTGAGCAGAGTTCTATTGATAGCCTACAAGTCTTCCAGTATGAACTTGTACTTGATGTGACATGAAACTCTAAGTTACACAAAGGAATTTCAAGAAGGCAGTTTTCTTTCTTTTTCATTTCAAGAATGATGAGCCCTGGAACTTTTTGTGTAAAAAAGTTTTAAAAGGCAAAATGGATTTTCATAAAGGATTTGGGGGAACAATTTCAGATTTATTACCATGCATTCACTGAAGTGCTGAATTTAAGGATCGATTATCCATAATATCAATTTATATCATAGTAGATAGAAATACCATTGTCCTGGTAGCTGCAAGTGAACATAAAACAAATTTCACACACAGGCACACTCCTGCACAGAGAGAAGGAGAGAATGCACTTAGCTATTACTTAGCACAACCATGCTGAATTTCACAAATTCACCAAACCTTTGTTTTTGTTTTGTTTTGTTTTGTTTTGTTCTGTTTTTGAGATGGAGTCTTGCTCTGTCACCCAGGTCAGAGTGCAGTGGCACAATCTTGGCTCACTGCAATATCCATCTTCTGGGTTCAAGTAATTCTCCTGCCTCAGCTTCCCAAGTAGCTGGGATTACAGGTGTGCACCACCATGACTGGCTAATTTATATATATATGTGTGTGTGTGTGTGTATATATATATATTTATTTATTTTTATTTTTATTTTTTTGAGATGGAGTCTGGCTCTGTCACCCAGGCTACAGTGCAGTGGCACAATCTCGGCTCACTGCAAGCTCTGCCTCCCGGGTTCATGCCATTCTCTTGCCTCAGCCTCCCAAGTAGCTGGGACTACAGGCGCCCGCCACCATGCCCGGCTAATTTTTTGTATTTTTAGTACAGACGGGGTTTCACTAATGTTGGCCAGGCTGGTCTCCAACTCCTGACCTCAGGTGATCTGCCCACCCAGCCTCCCAAAGTGCTGAGATTATAGGCATGAGCCACCGTGCCCTGCCAAATTCACCAAATCTTTACCACCTGCACCACTTGATATTTCTTGTGTCGTATAGAATGAGGCAGTTCATGGGAGGGAGAACTGGTAGACCTAAGAATATGAGTAATAATTCTACGGAGTCATCCTTCAAATTTTAAATTACTTGATAATCTGCTTTGTTTTGGATTTTGACAAATTTTATTTTGGCTCCTAGATCTCTGATTTTCATGATTTAGTTTAAACTCAAAAAACCCCACAACATATGCATAGGAAAAAAACTGAAAGGACATATAACAATTTTAGTGATTGTTAGTATTTCTAACTGATTAAGTTTTAATATTTAATATATAGACTATTCAGACTCAGAAGCTGAGGTTCAGGATCAAGGTCAGAGGTGGGTCCCAAGAGTCATTCACACAGTAGTAGCTGAGAATGTGAGAGGGGATTAGCTCACTGAGGGAGAGGATGTACACAGATAGCAGAGAGCCAGGAGCTGAATCTTGGGAAAAGTCTCCTGCAAGGGCCCAGGCAAATGAAGAGAGGGACAGCAGGGGACAGGCAGGATCTGTTCACTGCTATTTAGATCCAGGAGCCCCTTCCTCCTGATCACCATCTTCTTCCAAATGGTCATTGGATTCGTCTCTTCTCATGCTGCTAATAAAGACATACCCAAGACTGGGTAACTTACAAAGGAAAGAGATTTAATGGACTCACAGTTCCACATGGTTGGGGAGGCCTCACAACATGGCTGAAGGAAAAGGAGAAACAAAGTCACATTTTACATGGCAGCAGCCATAGAGAGCGTTTATAAGGGAACTCCCCTTTATAAAACCATTAGATTTCGTTAGACTTACTCACTGTCACGAGAACAGCATGGTAAAGACCGCAGTGCCCATGATTCAGTTGCCTCCTGCTGGGTCCCTCTCATGACATGTGGGGACTATGGGAACTACAATTCAGATGAGATTGGGCCGGGACACAGCCATATCATATCAGTCATCTAAGCAGAAGTCTTAAGCTATTTTGTTCATATATTTCCTGCTATGAACTGAACTATGTTCTCTCCCCAAATTAATATGTTGAAGCCCTACCTTCCAATGTGATGTTATTTGGAGACAGGGCCTTTGGCAGGTAGTTGGATTTAAGAGGTTATGAGGGTCTGGCCCTCATGATGGGATTAATGCCCTTTCAGGAAGATACACCAGAGAGCTTGCTCCCTGTCTCCACCGTTGTGAGGTCTTAGCGAGAAGGCAGTGCTCTACAAGCCAGGAAGTGGACCTTCACCAGAACCCAAACATGCTGGCACCCTGATCTCAGACTTCCAGCCTCCAGAACTGTGAGAAATAAATTTGTGTTGTTTAAGCCTCCCAGGCTACGGTATTTTGTTATGGCATCCCAAACTGAATAATAGCACCTTCTAAAATTTTGTGGGTAATTTTTCACACATTTCCAACTTAATATTCAAAATTTTCTATCATAAATTTAAATAGCTGCAAAGACTGTAATTTCCAACATTCTGTAAAAGTTGATATTAAAAATCAAAATAAAACTGTACATATTTTAAATATCTCTTATGCAATAAAAATGTCATAGTGATATGACATTTTTAATGTCCCATCATAATGTATTAAAGACATATAAATAAGCTCTTTAGCTACTGAGATTTTGACATTATTTCCTTCTTTCCCTGAGCAAATATTTTGTTCTACTTAACTCACAGGATTCTACTTCTATTTAATATAATTTTTTGCCTTAAAAGTTAAAAAAGTTTTTCACCTTATATTTGTCTGTCTCAAAAGATAAATAAATTAAAATTTCAAAAAACTTTGTTCTGTGACTACAAGGATTTAAAGTAATTTTTAAATGTATTTGAAATTAAGTTATTGATATGAGTATTATTTGTACACAATTCATCAAAGCAACTTAAAAGATAAAACTGACTGATAAGTCATTATTAAGCACAAAATAGTATTTTATTAGAAATGTATCCTTGAGGCAGAAAATAATTTTTTCCAAACAGTTTATTTATTCATGGCCAAATATTATTTATTGTCAGAAAGGTACAGAGTTCACATCAATATCAGACAAAATAGATTTTAATTAAAAAATTATTTCAAGAGACAAAAATAGCAACATATGTTAATAAAAGGGTCAATTAAAAATGTATAACAATTATAAACACATACATGTCAAACAACAGTTCCCCAAAATACATAAAGCAAACATTGACAGGATTGAAGTGAGAAATAGACCCTCTACAATAGTAGTTGGGGTCTCCAACGCCCCACTTTCAATAATGTATAAAACATCTAGACAGAAGATCAGGAAGAAAACAGAGAACTTGAACAACATGATAAACCAACTAGACCTAATACATATGTATAGAATTCTCTACTCAACAACAGCAGAATACACATTCTTCTCAGTGCACATTGAATACTCTTCAGGGTAGATAATATGTTAGGTGAGAAAACAAGTCTCAGTAAATTTCTAAAAACTTAAATCATACATATCTTCTCTGACTACAATGGAATAAAGCTATAAATGAATAACTGAAGGAAAACTAGAAATTTCACAAATATATGGAAATCCAGCCACATGCTTTCAAACAACCAAAAGATCAAAGAAGAAGTCACCAAGAAAATCAGAAAATACTAAGAAGTAAATGAAAGCAAAAATACAACACACCAAAAGTAAAAAGCACACTATATGAGATGTGGTGAAAGCAGTGCTAAGGGGGACATGTATAGCAATAAACAACTACATTAAAAAAGAATGATCTCAAATTAATAAATGTACACCTTAAGAAACTAGAAAAAAAATAGCAAAATCAATCCAAATCTCACAGAAATAAATAATAAAGATTAGGGCAGAGATAAATTAAATAGAGAATAGAAGAACAACAGTCAATAAAACTAAAAGTTGGTTCTTGAAAAGATCAACAAAATTGACAAAGTTTTAGCTAAAATAACAAAGAATAAAAGAGAGAAGATGAAAATAAGTAAAATCAGAAATGAAAGTGAGGACATTACTGACCTTATAGAAATAAAAAGGATTATAAGAGAATATTATGAACGAAAGTATAACAAATAGAATACCCTAGAAGAAACGCAAAAATTCCCAGAAATATTCAAATTACCAAAGCAGACTCAAGAAGAAATAGAAAATCTGAACAGCTATAACAAGTAAAGAGGTGGTATCAATAATCAAAAACTTCCCAATCAAAAAAGAATCAGATAGCTTCAGTGGTGAATTCTACCAAACACTTAAAGAAAAATTAACAGCAATCCTTCTCAAGCTTTTCCAAAAAATAGAAGAGGAGGGAATACTTCCCGATTAGTTTTATGAAACCAGTATTATCCTGATACCAAAGCCAAACAAAGATACCACAAGAAAAAAAAATTAGAGACCAATATCCCTTGTGAATATCGATGCAAAAATCCTCAACAAAATGCTAGAAAAGTGAATACAATAGCATATTAAAAGGATTATACCCCGTGATCAAGTAGAATTTATCCTAGAAACACGAGTATCTCAACATAAGAAAGTGCAATGGTGCCATCAAGGCTCACTGCAGCCTCCACCTCCCAGGCTTAAGCAATCCGCCTACCTTAGCCTCCCAAGTAACTGGGATTACAGGGGCTCGCCACCATGCTCAGCTAATTTTTCAATTGTTTGCAGAGATGGGGTTTCACCATGTTGCCCAGGCTAGTCTTGAACTCCTGGACTCAAGTGATCCACTCGTTTCTGCCTCCCAAAATGGGAATTGCAGGTGTGAGCCACTGCACCCAGCCAAAAATTGCCCTTTTAAATAACTCCTATATCAACAAGAAAATTACAACCAAATTGGAGATTATTCAGAAATTATAAACATGATTACATTAAATCAAAATCTGTGTGGTATAGTTAAAGCCCTAGACTGAAAATAAGGTCTAATCTAAATCCTTAATATAGAAAAAAAACCCAAAAAACAAAACTTGACGAAAAGAAACCAGGAAGAGAAAACATAATTAAACCACAAACTAGTTCTTTCAAAGCGCCAATAAAATTAGTTATACCTTGGAAAAACTTACTAATGGAAAGGGAGAAAATACAAATATTTATTAGAAATAAAAGGGAACCATAATTTTACATATGGATACTTTTAAATTAGTAGGATTGATTTTAAAAGTGAGAATCGATCCTACTAATTTGCTGGTGCATATATATAGCTTAAATTGTAATCGATTTTTGCTAGACTACTTTCCCAAAAGGTTACCTATCCAACAGTTTGATCAGCAATGTATAAGATTGCCTGTTTTCTCATACCCTGAATGTTGTCATTATAAAAACAAAAAGTTGCTAGCTTAATGGGTGAGAAATGACTACTCATTGTTTGTTTCCATTTTCCTGAAAGCTTAAGCAATATATCATATGTATTCATGATTTCTATTTCTTTTGTGAATTGCTTTTTGAAATCTTTTGCTCTATTTTTAAATTAATAATATTAACTCTATGATGTGTTTAAAATAACTTTTTCTCCTTTCCTTTTTTACTTTTTGATTTTATGGTGTCTTTGCCAGAGATAAGGAATTTTAAAATTTTATTTACTCAAATCTGTCACCTTCTTCATAGCTTCTAGATTTTCTTACTTTAACACAAGTTTCTCCACTTATGTGGAGTAGTATTATTCAAATACTCTCATAATTGTTCTTTAAATATTTTTATTGTTTAATTTTTTATCTTAAAACTTTATTTCTTCTATAATTTGCTCTTCTATATTGTGTGAATTAGAGGTCTAAAGTTTTTTATTCCCCACCCACCCACACCCGCCATGTGCTTCCAACTTACCAGAGAGTCATACCAACACCAGTTTCTGTTATTTTACCATGATGTTGATTGCAGTATTTGTTATGGTGGTCAAACACTGAAAACAACCTGAATGCCCATCAAAAGGCATGTGATTGAGAAAATATGGCATACTACGGCACATCCATACCATGAACAATTATTTAGCTATTAAAAAGGATTGAGTTACGTCTATGTGTATTAACATGAATGAATGTCTATGAGAGGTGACATGGAAAAAGAAGATGGAAAAATAATGTAAATAGTATAACCCCATTCATTAAAAAATAGATGAAGAACTCTCTACATATGAAAATATACATTTGTACACATACGTATAAGCACAAAGGAAAATTAGACCCTAATTCACACACTGGAATGAGGATGGGGTTGGGGAGAGAGTGAAATTGTTGAGATTGTTTATTTACTATTTAACTTCTCCATATTCTTTGGTTAATGCGGGTAACATTATTGCTTATATTTTGAAAGGTGTGAGATTGATACTTACCTATCCGACATCCATTCTCCTTGGTCTCCTTAATAACAGAATTCCAATTTTACCTGAGAATAAGACTACACTTCCCAGCTCCTTTTGTAGTCAGATATAGCCATGTAATCAAGTTCTGGGATGTAGTAGATGTGTGTGGGACTTCAAACAAGTTTCTTTAAAATGAAGAAAGTGACTCTTCTTCTCTTCTCTTTCTCCTTCTCCTTCTCCTCCTCCTCCTCCTCCTCCTCCTCCTCCTCCTCCCCCTCCTCCTCCTCCTTCTTCTTCTTCTTTTCGGCTGCCTGGAATAGGAATGTAGTGGCTACAGGATCTGCAGCTATTTTGGACCATAAGGTTACCAGGAGGATGGTAGAGCAAGAAGAAGGAGTCTGGTTTCCTGGAGACACTGTGAAGCCATTGTATGACTCTAAGCCATTTGATTTTGGACTTGCTTTATGTGAGGGAGAAATACTTCTATCTTGATTCAACTTCTGGTATTTCGTGGTTTTGTGTTGTATTTGAACAAACCTCATTCTCAGTAATACAAAAGGAAAAATATAATAAAGCACTTAGCAAAAGAAACAAAAGCCTATTGACCATCCCCCTGTCTTTCCTGAGAGTAGAGCTAAGGCGTCTGCAACCTTCTAGATGAATGCATAAGATCTGAAATAGGGGTTATGTATTCCTAAAACAATATAACCCTAGGAAAATTAGAATTTGTCTGTACTTCCAATTCCTATAATAATGCTTTGCCTTTTTATAATTAATTCCTTTATTACCAAAAAGTTCCCCAGGTCATAAAATACTTTCTCTGTGGATTGCAATATTTCCTGGCATATGTTCACTTCAGTAAGATGATCAGTGTATTAAAAACCCAATGGGGTTTCTGCAGAAGCCAATGATGGCATGGCACCTCTTTTGTGGCATGTGTGAAATCTGCCCTTCGCTATAAACATTCTTATGCAACATGACACTCTGCCCTATGTCCATTTCATATGTGGTGTTCAGTGTGCTGGGAACGCTGAAAAAAACAATTCTCTCTTAGAGATTTCCCAAATAAAATCACAGTGTTAAAACTATCAGCAGCCTCCAAGATCATTTTTTAAAGCCCCCCTTTTCTACACAAAAAGAAACTGAGGCCCAGAAAGCCCCCCTGACTTTCTTAGAGTAACTAAGCAGGTTAATGATAGATCCAGAAATAGAACCCAAGGGACTGACTTCAGATTCTAGGCTCTTTCATTTGTTTCATCTATTAATTGATATTACCGGACTCAGCAAAGGAACATTTTTTTTTTTAAAGTACAACAATGTCCTCAGTAGTATTATGTGGTTAAGGAGAGGCTTTCTTTATAAAAGATGTTCATTACCATCTTGACTGGCTTCCCCCGCCTCCCTGCCACATAACTAAAGCATGATGCTATTGACTTCTAAGTCGAGTTTCCACCCTTATATGAAAAGTCAGCTTGGCACAGAGTTTGGTAGAGCTAAGTCTGACCAGCTGCACTCTCAGCCACAAGGGAAATTAGACGAGACAGTGCGGCTGCTTCAGAACCAATCAATCAAAGTTTTTTGAAAATTATCTCGAAAACACACACCAATAAAGGCATGTGGGTAGCTGTTGTTTCATAGAAACTCAGGTTAGTACTAGGGCATGTGAACAAAGAAAGTAAGGTGTCTTCTTTGGGTTGACTGCTTGGTAGTTCCTATTTCTCTATCAGTTCCATGAGCGTTTTTGGAGACAGTGACCACATCTACTACAGTCTTTCAACATCTTAAGTTAGATTTGTGTACCCTCCAATTACCATCTTGAATCAAAACAGTAGCTACTAGTCTATTTGACTTTCTTTGCCCAGGCTCCATACATATCTTTTTATTTTATTTTTATTTTTTGTAGAGACAGGGTTTTGGTTTGTTACCTAGGCTGGTCTCCAACTCCTGGCTTCAAATAATCTTCCCACCTTGGCCTCCCAAAGTGCTGGAATTATAGGCCCGAGCACTGCACCCAGCCTCCACATATATTTTTAAGTGTATAATTCAGTGGTTTTTAATATATTCACAAAGTTGTACAACCATCACCACTATCTAATCCCAGAACATTTTCATCATGACCAAAAGAAACCCCGTATGCCCTGGCAGTCACTCCCAATTCCACCTCCCTCAGGCCGCTGGCAAACACTGATATACTGATACAGATTTACCTATCCTGGACATTTCACATAAGTGGAATTGTACAACGTGTGATCTATTATTTTTTATTATTATTATTATTTTGAGATGGAGTTTTGCTCTTGTTGCCCAGGTTGGAGTGCAATGGTGCAATCTCGGCTCACCGCAACCTCCACCTCCCAGGTTCAAGTCATTCTCCTGCCTCAGCCTCCCGAGTAGCTGGGATTACAGGCATGCACCACCATGCCCAGATAATTTTGTATTTTTAGTAGAAATGGGGTTTCTTCATGTTGGTCAGGCTGGTCTCGAACTCCTGACCTCAGGTGATCCACCTGCCTCAGCCTCCCAAAGTGCTGGGATTACAGGCATTACAGTAATCTATTATTTTATAGTCTATGTTTGTATATCTGACTGACTTCTTTCACTTAGTGTGATGCTCTCAAGCTTCATCCATGTTGTAGCATGTGTCATTGTCTCATTCTTTCATATGCCCTATAATTTTGAAAAATGATGCTTTTGGAAAAAAATGCAAACGCAGAGTATCCTTTAATAGAAATCTTTGCTATTCTTAGAGGAGAACACAAGACAAGTTATTTAACCTAGAGATTTGGCTTGAAAAGTTAATATTGACATATCAATAAGGAACAAGAAAAAATATAATGCAATAATTAAGGATTGATGAAAATGAAAAGCTAATTGGAGCATAAAAATGATCATCTGAATACAAAGACTTTTCTGCCTAGTCTTAGTGAAAATTAAGGCATTGGTTGGATTGGCATATCATGATTTTTAATTTGATTTTTTTTTTATCATCCAGCAAACTTTTTGCACTCCTGAGTCAGCACATGCATCCGTCAGAGAGAGAAGAGCAAGACGGAGCACGAGGCTGCAGCTGAATTTAGAAAGTCAGAGGTGTTCTCATCAGCCACATGAGATGGGCAGGAGATTCCTTCCAGTAGGCGAGAGAGCAGAGTGCAGACAACAGATGTGAGAAAGGTCCCCATAGCTGTCAAGTTCCTGCATCCTTGTGCTGAAGAAAGGGAGGTGCCATCATGATTGATGTTCAGAGGCAGTATAAAAGCACTGGGTTTCTCCCCAACTGCTTGTCACACCGACCTGCACTATCTCTCGCCTGCCTGTGGGTTTCTGTCAACTAGTCGTGGAGGGGAGAAAACTCTTTAAAGAATAACATCTTACTGTGGTCATGCCAGAACCCACTAAGAAAGAGGGTAAGACTTATCCAGAAATCTTTTTGTTGTACTCCTTAATAAAGTGTGTTTATTTTGGTATTTGTCTTCAAACAAATAACAAATTTCTTAACTAGATGAGAAAATAAAATCACTATGATTTAAGGAAAAGATGTTTTAAATTAAACAGACCAAAGGAAAAATACAGTGAGAGTATACTGAATTTAAAAATTTCTGATAATGATAGTTTCTAAAGGGATATTGACTAAAATTATCAAATGATAATTCTATCACTCAATTGTAAAGAATCCTTAAAGCGTAATTTAAGGATGTTAATTGCTGATGGTAAACAGATTACATTTTCAAGCATATTTTCTTAGGTTTAATCACAAATTTTTACCATGTATTTGCAATTTGCAGAGAGTAGAAGACTTAAAATATTTTCTAAAATGGTTAATACATTGGATCACGATTTCAAAAAAGAATTTTGACATTATTTCCAGATTGGCTACATTTTTAAATGGAAACATATCTAAAATATACAGATGAAGGGTTTTTTGTTGTGTTCTTACCAGTGCCTTTGGAGGTTCATTATTAAATTCTTGCATGGAAAGAAAACCAAACACCGGGAAAAAAGGATATCCCTGAATGTCATGAATAGATTGTTCTTTCACGAGTTTTATTGTAGAGAATTTCATAATATGTAGCCTTTAAGAATAGTTAAGCTGAAAGTATAAAAATATTCTTCCTTAGAAGAAATGTTTTCTCTAACAAAGTTTCTCCTTTCTAAAAAATTATTAATATATTAAAACTACCAATTGGTAACCGAAGTAAATTGGAATTACTAATTATGAAAATAAATAATAAGCACAAATTAATAGTATGCATGCATTGAATTTAATTTTTAATGAAAATATCTTTTTAAAAAATATTATTTCACTTATATTCATCTTCACTAGTGCTTACTGAATCTTTATTTTTCCCTTCTGCAAATAAAAGAAAAAGAAAAAGAAAAAGTAGCAGGAAACATAAAAATAGTCATAGTTTTCAGTTTTTAATTCTTAAAAATGCTTTAGCCATTATTTTAAGGCATCTTGAAAAAGATGTTACACGTTGAACTCAAAGTTGAAATACTAACCAAATTATCAAAAGTCTTTTAAATATATTTTCTTTATATAATTAAGTAACCAGTGTTGACAGGCTGTGGCGATCAGTTTACAGGTTGGCCTTACTTAGTGGCAGAGGGCATTGATGGATGAAGTCTTTCACCCAAAATAACCACACCAAATGCATGCATTAATATGGGAACTTAATCCTGACTGTCAGGCAGGGAGTCCAACCCCTGCTAAAGTATCTTATTTGTAATGCAAATGATTTACGTGTGTATTAAGTGTCCTTTTTATCTGCTCTGTCACTTTAACCTCTCCGAAGTGTACCCAGATGAAATGCACTCTACCATGTTTCCAAACTGGAAACACAATAGTGTTTTAATTATTCCGAATTTAGTGAATGATTTTACATTTTTTTTAAAGCCTAATTGAAAATGAGAAGAAAGCTGAAAAACCAATAAATAAAGTGACAGGCTGTAAGAGCCAATAAAGCTAATTAAATTATTCTGATTACTAGAGGCGATGAAGTTTACTTTTCATTTGACAGCTTAGTCTGATTCACTCTGCTTTTACAAGGAATGAAATTGTAGAGCTGCAAAGAGGAAAATATACCTTTAACTTTAGCCCCCACCCCCCGATATATATTTTTTCTTTCTGAATAAATCAGCATGGATACTAAAGACTCCATGATCTTCTTTTGCTCTAAAACCACGTTGCTATTCTGTGTAGCAGTTCCTCCACCCAGGACAGTAATTTTATACCCATAAATTCTTTGGTTAGTGTAAATCTGGATGATGGGGAGTGGAGCAAAAAGAGTTACTGATGTATTTAAAATCCACTGAGGAAGTACAGAGATTTTTTTGGTTCCCTTGCCAGGGCAACTGATTCTTAAAGGAACTGTACCTCGAAGAGCGTTCCTTAGTGAAATAATTGCATTTTAATATTGTTTACATCAGAAGAGTAAGTAGTATGGCAATTCATGAACTATTCTGCTGCTTTCTTCTTCTCCTAACTGCGATTTCATTTTCACTGGGATTAGTTTGATTACATATAAGCATCCCTCTGAAAAATAAAACATGGCCTAGAACCAGTTCTTCAGAATCATTTCAAACTATCTGCGGAAACCTGCCCAAAGGAGAGGCTCCTCCAGCCCATATGGATCTTCTGAATCTTTCTGACACCTCGGAAAGCCATGCCCAGGGAGGCCATGACCACTTGTTATGAATCTTGATAGGACATATGGGCTGGTTTGGCCTTCCTAGGATCCAGGAGGATCTGGCAACTCTTCAAAAGAGGCTGAGTTTTCAGCACCTGAAGGTACAAACATGTTTCACTCAACTACCTCCCAGCCTACCGTGACCCAATTCTGGGAGTTTTCTTCTTAAATCTTGGGAGAGCTGGTTCTTCTAAGAAGGATGAGGAAGGACAGCTGTAACTCTGGATCTCAAGGAGGAAGTCTAATGGAAGTAATTAGTCAACAGTCCTTGTTTAGACTCTTGGAATATGCTGGGTGGCTCAGTGAGTCCTTTTGGAGAAAGCAAGCGGTATTCTTAAGGAGTAACCACTTCCCATTGTTCTACTTTTTACCGTCATCAGTTGTATATTATGTATTCTTTGGAGAACTATGTTATTTGTACTGTCAGTTCCAGATAAAACTTACCTTACACCACTTTGGATTCTTACAGAACCTAAGGCCTAGTACAAATAAGTTATTCCGATCAAATTGGGGGGACGTTGTAGGAAGCTTCAGATTTGTGGGGCTCTCCCAGGATGCCTTTGATATATTCATTTATATAGCAATTATTAATTGAGTACAAGTAAGTGCCCTACAGTTAATTCCCTGGTTCCTACTGTGTAAAGAAATCATCTTTCTTTCTTTCTTTTTTTTTTTTTTTTTGAGACAGTATCTCACTCTGTGGCCTAGGCTGGAGTGCAGTGCCATGATCTTCGCTCACTGCAGCCTTTGCCTCCCAGGTTCGAGTGATTCATGTGCCTCAGCATCTCGAATAGCTGGGATTACAGGCACTCACTAACACACCCAGTTAATTTTTGTATTTTCAGTAGAGACGGGGTTTCACCATGTTGGCCAGGCTGGTCTCGACCTGCTGACCTCAGGTGATCCACCTACCTCAGCCTCCCAAAGTGCTGGGATTACAGGTGTAAGCCACCGAGCCCAGCCAAGAAATCACCTTTCACTGGAAATTTCTCTTTTCGAGTCAAAAAGAAATTTTATCAACCCCAAACGAAACAATTGCAACAGCCTTTCTTCTGTGGCAGAATCTCTGTTCATTAAAGAATAATATGAATGGCTGCTAAACACATACAAATGATTTCCTCAGAATTTTACCTCTGGCATATGTAATGATTAAAACCATAAAACCTGATTCTTTAACATCCTGGGACACCTGTTAACTGTCAGATTCTTCTTTTTTTTTTTTCAGAAAAGTTCCAGGCTGGAGTGCAGTGGTGCAATCATGGCTCACTGCAAACTCTGCCTTCCAGGCTCAAGCGATCCTCCCACCTCAGCCTCCCCAGTAGCTGGGAGCACAGATGCGTGCCATCATGCCCAGCTAATAGCCAATTTTTATATTTTTAGTAGAGATGGGGGTCTCACTGTGTTGCCCAGGCTGGTCTCGAACTCCTGGGCTCAAGAGATCCACTTGTCTCTGCCTTCGAAAGTGCTGAGACTACAGGCCTGAGCTACCATGCCTGGCCTATTAACTGTCAGATACTATAAAACTCAGAAAAAATACCTTCTGAAACACTGAGTTGAGGCCTTAACATGAATTTAACTTTTTGTTTCTGATTTATCAGAGCTTATTATATTTAATGTACTTAAATTCTCCAAAAAGGCAAAAGTTCCTCTTTGGTGCTTGTGTGTCATTCAAAAAAATCTCAAGAGTCACTGTAGTTTTCTCCTTTTCCTTGTAAGATCCCTTCTTGAAAACTCAAACGTATGGCCAAACACAGGTTCCATTATGACCATAATTTTAAGGTGCCATTCTGATAACTTCAGGAGGCAAAGGCGTGCCTTTGTTACTGCAGATTCTTTTGCTGTGTCAACATACAATATTCATCTTATCCATCTTGATCTACATTTCAGTAGGAATAGATGGGACCACGGGAACAGAGAACAGTTTTGTTGTTGTTGTTTGAGTGCATAAGGGTTTTCCCATTTCTGTATGTTTTTTCCTTGGTCTCTAGAGATTTCATCACGTTTTAAAGTTCTGCCGAGCCCCAAACCTACCTGAATGTACAGCAGCATTCGTCACCTCTTGCCTATTTCTAAGCATTTCTCAGGGCTTAGTCATCCATCAGAAAAGGAGCTCCCTTGATGGGAAACCTCCTTCTCATATTTCTTCTTTGACCTTCAGTTTCTATGTTCAAGAGAGTGAATGGCCTATTTCAAACACCGAAATCAATTTGTCTTTGGAAATACTTATTAATATATAAATATTACCCTTACCTCCAATTGGGGAAAAGTTAATAATTAATGCAGAAAACTAAGAGAAAGGAAGAGGGGAGGAGGAAAGATAGTTTATCAAGGGCAATTGTTTCCCTTTTGACTTCGAATGGCTCATCAAGGCCAAGTTGAAGATGTGGACGGAAAATAAAGAAGTTGTATGAATGAATGCCATCATATTTTTTCCTCCTGAGAAAAACCGCCATGCTGTGCTGGAGATTCATGGCATATAATTGAGCTCTGTGTTGTAAGAAGGAATACTGTAGGGCAAATGCGTGCTAGAGGGGCTTAATACTTGGCAGAATCCTTCTTTTTCAGTAGCCTGCTTTTATGACTGCTCCGACTGCACCTGTTAGGAAGATAAATAAAGGACCGGCCAATTCTTTCCTCTGAAGCGCCCTAAATATATCGCTTTAAAAACACTTTGGAAAAACAAGTTGTATCCTTACTTCTCACCCAGTAAATCTAAAGAAATTCCCTCTTATTCCCAGGCGTTTCAAACAGTGAGGTCAGAAAACTAAGGGAGGTTGTGGAATGATCAAAGGTGGAAGTTAGGCTCACTAGCTGGTCTAAGGAACCCAGGAGGGTGGAAAGCATGAAGAACTTATAATCCTTTATGCTCTCAATGACTCACTTTATTTTGGCCATGAGATATGGCCTTGAAACTTTTTTTTTTTTTTTAGGCTCTGTATACACACACAATTCATAGTTTCCTTATTTACAGCAATTTCAAAGTATCCCTGAATCAAACATAAGTGTTGAAGTCAACTACCCAGGCTGAAGCTGCTTTTTAAAAATGCTTGGACACAAAAAGAAATAAATAAGTGGTCTCTTTAAAAACTTGAATAAATACAAAATGACGTTTTTGCAATACTTTTGTAAACAAATGCATTCTTCTTTTCAATTTTATATGGTTGTGAGAGGAGATTGCTGTGTCATTATTGCTATTGTTTTTACAGTCCAAGGAAGCATTTTTGTTACTTGTATTTAAAATTATTGCAACTTTTTTTAAAAAAATTATTTTTAGGCTGTTTATGGACACAGAGAATAATTTTTATTATAATTAATAATGGCTATTTTTATCTTCACTGCTCCTTAATTAGTCTATGAAAACTATATTAAGAGACACAAAATACTCTTGGCTGCCAGTATCTTCTGTGGTAATTCTAAACTTCATCTCTAGACATACTTAAGTGTGTTAGATGATAAAGAACGGGATTAAAGTTCTAGCAACCAAAAATAAGTACGGAAATTTTAATTTAATGTGTGTACCTGAGAGCATGTGGCCACGTCTTCTTTGTTCTAATTCCATGTTAGTTCTTGATGGAAACAGATGTCTTTTCTGGAACCCTTGGTTTGTTCAGAGTACTGCATCCTGGGGAAACTGAATAAATACACAGAAAGGTAGCAGCTGAATTAGTGCTCTGAGTTAGGTTAATCATGAAGTAGCTACTGTTTATTCAAGAGGGGTTTCCTAAAATTTGAGAGCATAGCAATTAAGGAAAATGAAACTGTGAAAAAGAAGAAAAGACTTTGTCACTTAATTTCTTATATGTATGCAAATTATCTCATAACCAGATGAGAAGAGGGCTTCTGACCATGCAGCTTTTTACAAAGACAGCCTCCCAAAATCAAAGTGATGATACTGTCTTGTCATAATTCTGCTCTGTGTGGATAGGCTCAGTTTTAATTTACAAAGAGTACATTCGGTTTAAACAGCCCAAAGATAGACCGCAGGCCAAATTTTGAGATACTCCCATTCATGGGACAGAGTATTTATGGGCTTTAACATACATTTCCAGAGTGAAGTTTTAGGTACCATCAGATTGGGGCATGAATTGATTGATGTGGCAGAGGCAAAGACCAGGATCATTCAATCTCACACTTATTTCTCTTTCTAAAATGAGTTCACAAAAAGCTAACTGTAATCTGACTTTCATTATGCCTTTCAAGTCTAAATCCACTTTGATAAGGCTTGCCCTTTTATACTCCCTTAGGAATCATTTTTAGGCCAATTTGGCACATCAGGGCAGTATCTAAAATTACACTTACTAATATGTCAGATGTTAGATCTTATGATTTTGTTCTATTCATTTTTTTGATGTATATTTAGCTATTTTGGCTAAATACTATTCTTCTCCAAAATTGTCCAAATCTTTCTCTAAATAGTATCAGATCTCTTTATAAATTACTCAACTATAATATAATACTCTTTATAAATTGCTTTGCTTGCATCCGTTAATATTGTTTGCCTTCTAAAAACTTTTATGTATCTTGGAAGACAATGCTCTACTTAAAACTAAAAATTTGTCCATTTGTGTAATTCTACATTTTGTCATGTTTAGAGTTAGATGTCTTTAGGGTTGTTATGCACATAGTATGTATCTTGGCTTTTTCTTTATGCATCTTAAATCATTCTCATTATTAAACATGGTGAAATAAAAAGTTATAATATTCATAGAACATTCTAGACAGCTCAAATTCCAGCTGCACCATGAACTGAGTTACTCACACTTTGTATGCCCCTGTTTCCTCATCTGTATGTGAATAAAACAGTATTAACTCATTGGGTCTCAGTAAGAATTAACTGAAATACACCAGGTAAAGGTCTTATTTTATCTTATTTTATTTTTTATTTGAGATGGAGTCTTTCTCTGTTGCCTAGGCCATAGTGCAGTGGCGTGATCTCGATTCACTACGACCTCTGCCTCCCTGGTTAATTCTCCAAACTCAGCCTCCCAAGTAGCTGGGATTACAGGCGTGTGCCACCATGTCCGGCTAATTTTTGTATTCTTTTGGTAGAGATAGGGTTTCACCATATTGGCCAGGCTGGTCTCAAACTCCTGACCTCAAGTGATCCACCTGCCTCAGCCTCCCAAAGTGCTGGGATTACAGGCATGAGCCACCATGCCTGGACAGGTAAAGTGCTTAGAACGGGGCCTAACATATGGAAAGATTTCAAGCATTTTCCTCCTAAAACTTTAGAAATCTTGTCTGGTCTAAGGTATTAAATGCCTCATATTTCATATAAACTTTGATGGCATTTCCCTCAACATAAGGGATGTAACAACCACTGCTCACCTCCTCACTAGTGTAATATTTATAATACATGCCAAGAAAGCTGCTATGATAGTCATAACCCTCATTGCCACCACCACATTTCCTTCTTTTACTTGTAGTGAGACATCTTCGCTTTCACCCATAGAAGCTCAGATCAAATAAAAGGTCTATACTCCATGACCTCTGCTGTGTTCTCACTGAAATGAGCCATGTCCAATTTGGGGGTCTCTAGTTGTCAGCATATAGCATAAGGTGATAACGATTGGGTTGTTTCTTCACTGTTCCATTGTGGGGACATGGCCTTTCCCACTTAGATGAAAGAGTTACCCTACACAGTTGAACAATAACTGTATCTGACACCAAGGGTTATGAGGCTTCGGTTTGTGGGACTTTACAATTTCTCTCCCTGGCTGGGTGCAGTGGCTCATGCCTGTAATCCCAACACTTTGGGAGGCTGAGGTGGGAGGATCACCTGAGGTCGGGAGTTTGAGACCAGCCTGACCAACATGGAGAAACCTCATGTCTACTAAAAATACAAAATTAGCCGGGTGTGGTGGTGCATGCCTATAATCCCAGCTACTCAGGACGCTGAGGCAGGACAATCGCTTGAACCCGGAGACGGAGGTTGTGGTGAGCCAAGATTGCGCCATTGCACTCCAGCCTGGGCAACAAGAGCGAAAGTCTGTCTCAAAAAAAAAGATTTCTGTCCCTATCAGGGGTGCTTTTTGGTGGATAAGGTCTTCCTCAGTCTGCACTTTCCTGAGATAACCACACAAAGAACTCTCCATGACCACACATGGATGTGGTGGGTGATTGATTGTTACTGTGTTTACTGCGGTGGAATTTTATTTTTATGACCCCACCTGGCGTCAGGACTCTTCTTCCTCTATTTTTAAAAAGTCACCCAATGTGAGGTCCAGCAATGGCTTGGAGCAAGACCTTTAAGAGATTTATCCTATAACCCTATAGCCACATAAATAAATGACACAGGTCAGGTACAGTGGCTCATGCCTGTAATCCCAGCACTTTGGGAGGCCAAGGCCAGAGAATTGCTTGAGCCCAGGAGTTTGAGACCAGCCTGAACAACATGGTGAAACCTCATTTCTACAAAAAATACAAAAATTATCTGGGTGTGGTGATGCACACCTGTAGTCCCAGCTACTTGGGATCACTTGAGCCCAGGAGGTCAAGGCTGCAGTGAGCCATGATCATGTCACTGCACTCCTGCCTGGGTGACAGAGCGAGATCCTGTCTCAAAATAATAATAATAATAATAAGTGATGCAAGATCCCCAGAAAAGACACAGTAAAGGATGAAATTGTTAACAATGCAAATTGCTTGTGCAATAATTTCCTTTTGACCTATACTAAAATAGTTAAGCTCCTTCAATTTGAGTAAATCTTCCTCTGCAAAACATACCCTCATACATGCCACTCCAATCCCATTTGATTCTTTAAAACATGGTAAGCGTGGTGAGGAAGGCAAGTCCTCAGATCTTAGCAATTTTCCTTCAGCCCCATGTTAACAATGAGAAGTTATTTGTTGCTGTGTAATAAGGACCACATTTTAATCCTCTTCCTGTGTGAAATGACATCCTGAGTTGAAACTTGCATAATTAGAAGGACAAAAGAATGAATTGACTAGGGGAGGAAAAAAACTCTGTAGATTCAGGGAAATTCCAAAAGTTGAATAATGAGTCATTGAAAATTTACATGATTGATGTACCATTAGACTTCATCTATTCAGAACATTAGAGTACAGTACAGACTTTGGCAACATTTGACCACAGTAAATAAATATGGATTAAATTGATTGAATCATTCTGTATAACCGGATTCTCTGCACAGCTAAAGGTTAATTTTGTTATATAACCTCAGAGCCTTATTTTTTCCACCAGTTTGAATAGAAACATTCGTGCAGTGGCCGGATCTCAGCTCACTGCAAGCTCCGCCTCCCGGGTTTACGCCATTCTCCTGCCTCAGCCTCCCGAGAAGCTGGGACTACAGGCGCCCGCCACCTCGCCCGGCTAGTTTTTTGTATTTTTTAGTGGAGATGGGGTTTCACAGTGTTAGCCAGGATGGTCTCGATCTCCTGACCTCGTGATCCGCCCGTCTCGGCCTCCCAAAGTGCTGGGATTACAGGCTTGAGCCACCGCGCCCGGCCAGAAACATTCTTAAAATGTAGTATATTACTCCTTGATTTAAAAAATACAGTACAGTGGATATAATTTGTCTTAAATTATAGACATCAGTTGTGAGTATCATGTGACACCCTGAGAGACCAAATGATTTGCTTTTTTGAAAACTGGGCTCATATTGATTTGCATTTTGAATTTCTGTCCAATTTTTCTTAGCTTTCTCACTTTTTGCCTCCTAGAAGTGTGCTGTCTTCTTTAGTACTCTTGTCAGTCAGCATATGAAGCTGTTGCCCTCACTCCCCTTTGTCCTTTGTTTTAGACTCCGTTCCAGGTAATTAATCTGGCTGAGTAGATTTTAGCACCATCTAAGGCACAACATTTAAGAAGGCACTCACTTTCTGGGTCACCAAAATGCAGGGTCAGCACCTTAAGTGACCTCCTTAAATTTTGCTCCTCGGGCACCCTGCTTACCTTTCCCAAGCCCCAGGGTCTGGGTTTACTGAGGAGCTAGGGCCTTCTTCCATGAGGAAAACACAGAAACTCTTAGTGCACGGAACGCAGGAGCTTGAGATAAATGCAGAGGCCCTTCAGAGGTCTTTTTATTTGGGTGGTCAGAAGCCATTAGGTAAGTTGCTAGATAGCTGAATTCTGCATAGAGGAAGTGCTACTAGGCACTATTGCCCTTTTGTCTCTATTACAGTGCACTTAGGAAAATGAGTTATTGCCCTCAAAATCAATGTATGGTTTTTATTTTGACTGATTCATTCGTTTTATCAAAGCTGCAGATGTATATGATGTATATGACCTGCGTTTGTTTTTAAAATGACATGCACAAAATCTTTTTTCAAAGAGGTTTGCAATAAATTCAAAACCAGTGGTTCAAACCTTTTGGTCTCAGATCCATTTGCACCCTTAACAATTACTGATAAACTAAAGAGCATTTGTTTATGTGCATAAATAGTGTATTATACACACTAATTTAATTTGTAATATAGTAAATATTATATTCGTGTGTCATATTTACTGTATCAAAAATTAAAATTGACTGGGCGTGGTGGCTCATGCCTGTAATTCCAGCACTCAGGGAGGCTGAGGCAGATGGATCACCTGAGGTCAGGAGTTTGAGACCAACCTGGCCAACATGGTGAAACCCTGTCTCTACTAAAAATACAAAAAATTAGCTGGACGTGCTGGTGGACTCCTGTAATTACAGCTATTCAGGAGGCTGAGGCAAGAGAATCTCTTGAATCCGGGAGGTGGAGGTTGTAGTGAGCCAAGATCATGCCATTGCACTCCAGCCTGGGCAACAAGAGCAAAACTCTGTCTCAAAATAAATAAATAAATAAAAGTAAAATCGATAATGTTTAAAATACAAGAATACAGCCAAGCATGGTGGCTTATGTCTGTAATCCAAGCACTTTGGAAAGCTGAGGTGGGCAGATCGCTTGAGCCCAGGAATTTGAGACCAGCCTAAGAAACATGGCAAAACCTTGTCTCTACTAAAAATACAAAAATTAGTCGGACATGGTACATGCCTGTAGACCCAGCTACTCAGGAGGTTGATCTGGGAAGATCCTCTGAGCCTGGGGAGATCGAGGCTGCAGTGAGCCGAGATCATGCCACTGTACTCCAGCCTGGGTGACAGAATGAAATGAGACCCTTCTCAAAGAAACACACACACACACACATACAAGAACACACAAACAATTCTATTAGCTGTCAGAACATTGATATCATTACATATTATGTATCCTCTGGAAAACTTCACTGTCTATTTCTTAGGGAATATGAGTGAAAAAGGCAAATAATGTCTTAGCATTACTATTATGAAAATCATTTTGACTTGGTAAACTCCCTACCTAGGGAGCTCCTGAAGATCCCAGACCATACTTTGAGAACCACTAATATAAATCAATTTAGTTTATTGTTGTCGTTGTTTTGTTTTTGTATAGAGACAGGGTCTCACTACATTGCTGAGCCTGGTCTGGAACTCCTGAGCTCAAGCAAGCCACCCATCCCCATCTCCCAAAGTGATGGGATTACAGGCGTGAGCCACCAAGCCCAGCCTACTTATTTAAAACGTATGTAATTCTCTTAAATCCCAAAGTATAAGGTATCCAGACCCATAATGCCCATAATGAATAGAATGGGGAACAAAACAAGCAAGTAACTGTGAAAATGTTGAATTAAATGTTGATTTCTGTCCAAATTCTGCATCTCTGATACATAAGCAATTTGGCCAATAAAAATACACTGTCATTTATATTTGCTGATTTTGGGGGTACACTGTGTTTTGTTTGTTTTGTTTTGTTTGAGATGGGTCTTACTCTGTCACTCAGGAGTGCGGTGGTGCAATCTTGGCTCACTGCAACCTTTGCCTACCCAGCTCAAGCGATCCTCTCACCTCAGCCTCCAAAGTAGCTGGGACCACAGGTGCGCAACACCATGCCCGACTAATTTCTTGTATTTTTGGTAGAGATGTGGTTTTGCCATGTTGCAAAGGCTAGTCGTGAACTCCTGAGCTCAAGCAATTCCATCTGCCTCCCCAAGTGCTGAGATTATAGGCGAGAGCCACCACGCCTGGCCATGGGGTACACTTATGATTAACAGAATCAAACATCTCTAAGCATTATTAATGCCCCCGTGAAAGCAATATTTTATGCTATGGCAGCTTCCATTGTGCTCGTGCCTGGGCAAATGAGGTCCAGGTTAGAGTATGCATATAGAGTCAGACCCCACCATCAAGAGGGGAGACACCTGACAGTGTTTATTACATATTTAATCTAAAAAGAAAGATAATTTGCTATACCACCAAAAATGACAGTACAGGAGTTGGCCAAGTAGACCCTTCCTTATTCATCATGATGTTTACAAAACATAAAGCCTTCACGCGTTTTTTTTCAAAGCTAGAATTTTACTTTGACAATAAGAAAAAATAATTAGGAATAGCATACAATTTTCTCCTATGTCTCAAATTTACAATGAATATTTTTATTTTTTAAAAATTTTCCCCAAGACAGTGACAGAAAGCCACAAAAAGAGACCTAGAATCATAACATTTAATGATAACTGTTATCATGTGTTCTTCTGTCTTTTTTATGCCTATGTAATATATTCATGTGATATGCTCTCCTTGCACAAAAAAACAAATTAAATTGTACGTAATGGCCTATAAGATAGTTTAAGTAGGTAAAATAATGTAATATTTGAGACAGCCCACGGGAAGAAGAGAACTGGGTGTTTTGTTTTGTTTTAAGTGTATAGACACAGACATAGAAAGAGAGACAGTTTAATGAATTTTAAGACATAAGATTTCTTTTTTTCCCCTTTAAGTCACTGACCATGAAACCCTTGATCCTTGAAAATAGAAATGGACTCCACTGGAGAGGGCCAAACCATTTATGGAGTTACTGGGTCCCTAGTGTTTCTGCAGCAGCACAAAGGCCACATATGGGGCTATTTCATAGCTGCCACCAGTGCCCGTCAATTAGAATGCCTTGGCACAGGCTGTGCAGGCATGCCATTGGTGGCATACCTGTGCTTTTTACAGTAGGTGACCATAGGAAAAATCCACCATAAATAGATCTACCCCTTTGAAAGCATTTCAGTGCTGCAGAGGGAGAGAAAGTCTGTATCTGTTCATTAGAAAGGATCAAAGAACAGCCACCCTTGCCCAGGAAAGAAGGGGCTAGCTTTAGTTGTTGGTTCACAAACCAGTTCATTTTTAGGTTGTCCCTTAAAATATTTCCTTGGGCTTATTTTTTTCAAAAAGTATCCTTGTTTTTCCTTTTTTATTCGAACATTTTAAAACATGCTTCTTTAGTCCTGTTAGCACGTTTTCCAACAAAGAGATTATGTGGGAGAACGAAGAGAGGAGAACAAAAAACCAGCTGTATTTACCTAGCAGGAATGTTCCACAGAACTTTGCCCTTTGGCTTTTGAATAAGCAGAAGTACAGCAGGACCTCGCTTCAATAAATATCTGTTTGCTTGTTTAAGATTTAGAGAGCTTACCAAAGGTGGGTGCCTCCCGAACATTGCAACACAGCTAACCTTGTTGACAACAGTTGGTGTGATTGACTGTTATTTGCTAAGAAACTGGTGGGACAGGTTCCTCGAAACAAGTTGCTTTGCTGTTTTTGGGAGCCCTGATTTTAAAAGGGGAGGATTCCTTAGAAAGGCGAGGGGTGTAATGTTCCGAAGAGCCAAAATTAACCCTAATTGCTCTCCTGCCCTTGTTAAGAAATGGAAGACATTTGTTGACAGTAAGAAGAAATGTAAATGATGGCGCTTGGGTGAATGCCCCTGGAGCCTTGGCCAGTGGGAGGGGAACCAACGAAAGACATAGTGTTCCCTGTGGGGAACACAGACGAAGAAAGCTGCCCACAGAATGTCAGGGGACGGTTATGGGTTTCTTGGCAGCAAGGAGAAGGGGCTTTTGTGCAGGGAGGAACAGCCTGCCAGTTAACTATATTTATGGAGCACCTGCTGTGTGGAATCTGAAAAGGAGAAGGAGAAGGGCCTTGTCCTCAAGAAGCTTGTGATCAAAGGGAGAAGAAAAGTCCCCATCTACTGTAAACCCGTTAGGGTTCCCAGTCACATTTGAAAAAGGAGAGGAACGGGTGATATTTAGGGGGTGTGCTGAGCCTTGTTACTCAAAATGTGGGTTGTGGACCAGCAGCATCACCTGGGAGCCTTTTAGAAATGCAGAATCTTTTTATTTTTAAAATTAAAAAAAAAAAAATCTGGAGATGGGGTCTTGCTCTGTCACCCCGGCTGGAGTACAGTGGTACAATCTTGGCTCACTGCAGCCTCCACCTCCTGGGCTTAAGTGATACTCCCACCTCAGCCTCCCAAGTCACTGGGACTTAGGAAGCACCAGCTAATGTAAAATGTTTTCTTGTGAAGACAGGATTTCATTATGTTGCCCAGGCAGGTCTCAAACACCTGGACTCAAGCGACCCTCCCATCTTGACCTCCTGAGCCACTGTGCTACCTTGAAATGCAGAATCGTGAACCCTACTGCTGCAGACCCCAAGAGTCAGAATCTGCAGTTCGATCAGATCCCTAAGTGGTTAATATACATACTGCAGTTTGAGAAGTTCTACAGGATTTCTGGAAGTAGTGAGTCTTGAATGTTTTAAGAGAGCGGAGTGACTTGGTTCAGTGACTCAATTGATACTGAAAGGCAATTCATTTACCTGTGAATTTCCTAAACACAGGTGTCTTATCTCATTGTAACCACTTTTATAACCCACTGACCTTGTTAAATTCATAAGGGGAGTTCAGTGAATTTAGCTTGCAAGGGTGCTCCCGCCTATGGTCCCTATTCAGTGAGGTACTGTGGAAATTGCTGTTAATGAACGAATGTTACAGAGGCAGATGGTGAATTTTAGGAACATGTAAATTATTTTTAGAGAAATGGGCAAAGCTGACCATGACAGGACCTGTCAGAGACAAACATATGAATTAGAGTGAGAGAGATGCTTGAGAAGTTCCTTCAAGGTACATGGGCACACCTTGGGGTCTCTGAGACTTACCTGCAATGCCTCATTTTCCATTTAAGTCATGTGCTGTTTGGCCTTTACCACTCCTTCGTTTCCCAGTTTCCAGGTTTAAGACAACTGGAATTTTCTGTTTCAAATGCTCTGAAAAGGACTAAGGTCCTATTTTTCTCTGATCATTTCTGTCTCACCATGATTGATTGATTGAATCGTTGACTGATCTACTTATCTGCAGTGTACAAACTATAATGCATATAAATTGCATCGAGCTCAACTACTATTCCCACTTTATAGTAGGGTTATGAGGGACTCACCTCTTCTGTCCAGTCTCCAGATACTTACTCAGTCCCCACCCCACATGCAAACATGTTTTAACACATACATCTCGTAGACCTAGAAATAAGACACATCCTTAGCAGGCAGCATGTGGAGGAAGACATAAGTGTCTTTTTCATAGGTGTGTCTGAGTAAAAATGATGATCATAACGATAAAAATCATGAAAAGATAAAGCTCATGTGACATTTGCCATGTTCTCTACCCCTGCTAATGCATTCATTCTGCCAATGACCCCCGAGTTAGGCTGTGCTATTATTTCTATCTCATACTTGAGGAAATCGATGTGCACCCCACTCCTACAAATAGGGAGGACAACATCCATATGAGGCTATGTGGTCTTGAGATTAAGACCAACTAATTCAGTGGGGAAAATGGTGTCATTGTTCTGAGAAGTCCATCAACCCTCTTCTGACTTGGTCAACTTAAGTAGCAGGGAAAGGAAGTGCAGGCCCGGGCTGCAGAGGCCAGGGTGAGCCAAGCAAGTCTGGAGTACAGCCTGGTTCCACCCTTCCTAGACTGTGCGATCTCAAAGAGCCTCAGTTCCCACTTGCAAAATGGAGATAATCATGGTACTGATTTCATAGAGTTGTAAGGATTAAAAGGATTAATATACACTAGGTCCTACATGCAGTGGGTTCTAATAAGGGGTTGCAATGTATTTACTCCTTCACTGGCTATAAAGTAAAGAGGTTTCTGTGATTTTGAGAAGAAAAAGTTCTGGATCTGCCTATTTACCAGGCCGGTATACATTTTTCTATTTCTACTCCCTGCAACCATCCCACAACGGTCCTAACATTAATATCCTATAATGTTTCTGCCATTCTCTCTGATAGAGTTGGCTATTCATGACCAATGTTTTGTGGATTAAGTGGAAGTTGAATTAATCCCTTTACACAATCATTTTGATTTTTGGTCTGTTACATAGCCCATGGGGCTATAGAAAAAACGGAAATGGAGAATGTACATTTAGGGAACATCTACAGTTGTAGTGCCCAAGATGATTCTCTTTTACGTATTTGATTAGAATTTACCATTGGCCTTAGCTGGATTTTTAAGCAACTATGGTTACCCTTAAAAAATGGGAATTGGGCACATACATGCTAAACACGTATGATCAATTTAATAGTTCATATCCAACCACCAAAAGAAGCCCTTCTTAATTCTTTTGTATCAATTCTCTATGCATTTAATGTGTTTCCAGCAATAAAATGAGACACCAGGGAGATAAGAAAAGAAGGAAAGACCCCTGGCTTTGTTTAGATGGGGGAGAAACAGAAACATAAATATACAGAGACTATTAGAAAATAATTAAGTCATAGTGAAAAGAGAATGTGTTATGATGGTCCAGAATGCAAAAAGTAAGAAAGAAGAACAGAATAGAATAATCAGCTCTGACCAGGCACGGTGGCTCACACCTGTAATCCCAGCACTTTGGGAGGCCGAGGTGGGTGGTTCATGAGGTCAAGAGATTGAGACCATCCTGGCCAGCATGGTGAAACCCTGTCTCTACTAAAAATACAAAAATTAACTGGGCATGGTGGCACGTGCCTATAGTCCCAGCTACTTGGGAGGTTGAGGCAGGAGAACTGCTTGAACCCAGGAAGTGGAGACTGCAGTGAGCCAAGGTCACGCTACTGCACTCCAGCCTGGTGACAGAGTGAGACTTCGTCTCAAAAAAAAGAAAAACAAAAAAAAAGAAGAATCAGCTCCGAGCGCCTTGAGAAAAATGTTGGCAATGTGGATAAAGATTGCCAAATGATAGTAATGGAAACAGTTCATTCTGTGAATTATAGAGCTCTTTCTACATGGCAGGAACTACCCTATGCATTTTACATAGAATTGGCACCCTAAGAGGTTATTTATTTTGTTATTCTTATTTCTCAGATGAAGGACCCAAGGCTGTTAGAGATTAAGGAATTGCACATGATTGCACAATGGATAAGGCAGAGAGTCAGGATTGAGACCTAAGTCTGACTCCATCACATGTTCAGAAAAAGCAGGAGGTCTGCTGGGGAGAACAGTGGCAGAAAGGTCAGAAGGTGAACAGAAATGACTCTAGAACAGAGGGGCCACTGGAACGTAGTAAGAGAAGGGAGAGAAAGAAGTGCCCATGAACAAAGGCTTTGAATGCAAACCTGGGGAGTGTAGACCTAATCAAATAGTAATAGAAACTCTTTCAAGCAGAATAATGGGATGAAACACAGTTGTAGGATAAATAATTTCTGCAGCTGCGGGGAAAGGAGACTGGAGGGATGAGAAACTTGTCTGTAGACAGAACCAGGAAGAAGTCCTTGGGCATGTCATGGCAATGGCCCTGTCTGAAAGATAGCGTGTCAAAGAAGTTGGCGTCTCGCTCTCAGTATTCTGATATCCATGTGCTGCAATAACTTATTCAAAGCCAAGAGGACAATATTAGATTTCCATTTCTGCACTCAGATCTCTGAAAATAAAATGCTTTGACTGACGGTTTCATGTTTTGATTGGTGATGACCTGAGTGATTCTTTCCATGATGTAGTGAAGAAACAAAAGCATTTCTGACAATGCCATCCAAGAGACATTTGTGTTTTCACTGTATCTGCGGGTTACATCACATCCTGCTACGTTTTCTTCTGCCCATGTATAAGGTTATGTTTTTTGTCTATTGGTTATATATATTCTTCTCCCTCACTAGTAAATAGTAATAAACTTATTTATGACCACCTGAATAAAAGTTTTTAAAAAACAATAAATTGGAGTTTATACTAGCCACAAAATGGGTGATGGAAAAAGACATTATTGCATCCTGGCAGGCCTGTATTACTCTTTTCTTGATTTCAGTTACGGTGCAATCCATTCATTTTTCCATGCTCATTCCAGCCTTCCTAGACTAGAATGGGGCACTTGGCCTACACACAGTGGTGACTGTTCTGCCAAACTGCTTGTTACGGGGCATCGTCCTCCCTGTTCAACAAGAGTCACTTGTGGGAAAAAATGTGGAAAATCCCACATGCTGACAAAGGCTCCCAGGATTCCACAATGTGTCTATAATACAAAAACTTTGCTATCTTTATATTTTATTTAGTAGTCAAGTAGAAGATAATTTTAGAAGCGATCACCTTCATTAACTGCCTCTTCTTGTCCTGGAGATGAAGCAGCTGGTTCATGAGTGAGTGATACTCACATGTCACTAATTCCCAATTCTGGGCATCCACGGGGATTTGGCAGGGGAAATGCTGTGCTCTTTGTTCATGGGGATGCCTTTAGCTACTTGGAAATAGTATATTCTTTAACAGAAGTTTCTTTGTCAGACTTCATAGCCAGACTGCTCTGTAATAACCAGACATTCAAAGCCAGGTAAACCAAAACCTCAAAATCAGAGCTTGGAAAATTTTGAATAAGTGTAGGTGGGAATCTACTCCAAGCACGTATGTTTCCAGAAGCGATTCTGAGAGGGCTTAATTCTGTTTCCCAGTGAATTGCACCTTCCCTGTAAAACAACAACAACAACAACAAAAAGCGCTGCAAAGCCAGAGGACTTTGATGTCATCTGCGTTCAGAAAGTGTCTCCCATGCAGGCAGAACAATGTTAGAGATGCAGTGCTCTTGCTTTCTGGGAAAAAGGGGTCTCATTTCTGCACCGACCTTACCTTAGACTCTACGGGATATGCTCGCCATATGCTTGCTACCTACTGTGTTTCACTTCATTCTAACAGCAGTCCTGCCCATGCAAGATGGGTGTTGTGGCCATTTCTCTAGAGGCAGGAAAACAGGCTCAGCACAAGTAAATGCCCGGCCTGCCTTGGAGAGGATAACTAAGTGGCAAGGACACTTGGATCCCCATTCTACTTTTATCTTTCCACCACTACACCATGCCACCTTCTGGAAATCTATATACCACACATAAACAGCAGCATGAATGTCTTGGGCCTCTTGATGCAGTAGGGTGTGTGTGTGTGTGTGTGTGTGTGTGTGTGTGAGAGAGAGAGAGAGAAAGAGAGAGTGAGAGAGAGAGAGTGAGAGAGGACAGAATGTGTTTTCCTGCTCCATCCCTCTTGTGAGTGCACACAGGTGAGATGGCTGCCTGCAGCAGAAGCAGCCTGGGGCTGTGGAAAGCAGTTCTTCTCTGTGATAAATGAGCCTAACATTTCCGTGACTCTTTCCGTTTCTAGAAAATGAAGTGCCAGCCCCAGCCCCACCCCCGGAAGGTGAGTAAAAACACTGCCTCACACACGTTTGGGCTGCAAATACAGAACGTCCATCCCAGCATGATTTGGCCTCCACGGTGCTGTGAGCTGTGAGCTTTAACCTAATTCCTACTGAGAAGTTGGATGGTGACCATTGTGATAAGTTGATAATAATAAAAATAATACATTGTGTGTATATAATCCTCTTGTGTTAATCTAATTTGGATGGCACTTCATATATATTAGGGGAAGAATTCTTATGAAACCTTTCAAGTTATGTAAAAGTTATTATGTCCACATTTTACAGCATGGAGGCTGAGCCTCCAACCAAGGTGTTGAAGGATTTGTGAGGCTTTTTCCTATATAGTGAAGGTCAAACAAACCCACATCTTCTTCATGAGAGTGGGGAGTGGATCCATCTCTACCCTGGAAGATCAGCTGTCCCTTCTCAACTTGATATATGTCACTATTGAGCACCTGCAGAAACTCCCTAGGGACTTTCCAGAAAGGTTTGGTGGCTTCTGAGGTTCAAAGTGAGGACCAACTTCTTGAGTTCTTAGTACCATATTGTCTAGCAGCTGGCAGTAGGGAACAAGTACAAGGATCCAGTGAGACCCTTGGCAGGTAGGGCAGTCCCCGATGGCACACAATATGTGAAGCTTCTTTTTATGTCCACATACACCTAAAGAAGAGAAGAGGATTGAAAGATTGAAAGCTCGAAAGATTGAAAGCTCAACATGGCTTAAATTCCCAACATGGCTCTTCAGAGCCATTTATCAGCCAAATAGCCCCAAGATGGAAGCAACCAAAATCATATGCATTGTCCTATAAAGACTCCAAAGTGGCCTTTCTCATCCCTCTTCCTCCTTGAAAAGGGTGATAAACTGGCATCCATTCAATAATTATTCACTAGGTATTTACCTTGTGCACAATTCTGACCTAACCCTTCAGAGGGATTCAGACATACCTACCATATACGTATTAATAGCTAGGTGCAAGCATATTGTGCCAGATGTAGTGGGGAACTCTAATAGAAAACATCTCCCTATATTCAGTTTGTTTGCAGCCAGGTAGAAAATAGAATACAGCCTGGAGAACAATTATATAAAATGCAACCAAAACATTAAAACATTAGGCAATATTATAAGAACTCCTCACCCCCACCAAGCAGTATGTGATTACTTTTGGGTTGCTTAAACAGACCAGCAGGTGACTGTAGACCTGGTCTAGCTTAGGTGAAAGCAGGAGTTGGAGAAGGTCTCAGTTTCTGATCATCTTTTCACACGAAAA
Source organism: Colobus angolensis palliatus (assembly GCF_000951035.1). Lineage (NCBI taxonomy): Eukaryota > Metazoa > Chordata > Mammalia > Primates > Cercopithecidae > Colobus > Colobus angolensis. The sequence goes on from NW_012110919.1 coordinate 12,879,483, forward strand.
CTTATGAGGCAATTATAAAGCTCTTCCTCTTCCTCCCTGGAGATTGTTTTACTCTTTTCTTTGTTTTCTTTTTTCTTTTCTTTCTCTTTCTTGAGACAGCGTCTTGCCCTGTTATCCAAGCTGGAGTGCAGTGGCACCATCACAGCTCACCGCAATCTTAAACTCCTGGGCTCAAGCAGAGATGGTTTTTCAGGAGGGCAGTTTGAGAAAACTAGCTGCTCGCAAGAGGCCGTTTGTCCAGCTAAGAATACTAGATTCACACACTAAACCCTAAACAGTATAGAGAAGTATTACTATGTGTCAAAATGAACAAAACTGGCTCAGTGCCATATGAGTTCAAACAGGGGCAAGCTCAGATTTATTTTCTTTAGATCTTGATCTTGAAACTAGTATAGATGTGTGACATTTTTCTTAGGATCTTCCTCTTTCTGGGTATGTTTTCTTCTTGCCCATAACAAATTTACTTTGATCAACATTGGTACACTGAGAACCTACTGACCATTCCAAGCAAACCTTTCCCTTCTGTTTTTCATATTAGTTACTGCCACTGAGCCACTATCGTTTCCTTTGTATGCCATATTTCATATTCATTGCACAATATTGACTTCCTCTTGCTCAAATGTCTCCTCCCAAATTCTGCTAAAATTGTCCTTCTTAGTTAACTGAGATTTGAATCACTATTCATCAGTCCAAAAAAAGAGAATTCATTCTTGAAACAATTCTTTTTTTACATATACCATAAGTCAGATACCATTTGCAGGTCTAAACTAATATGATTCCAAACACAGAGAAATACAAACTAGATAGTCTCAACTGATAGAATCTGATGTTACTGCTCTTGTTTTGCATTTACTGCCACCAAACCCAATCCAGAAGATTCACATGGACACTGAAACATTTTCTTTGAAATAACATACACTGCACACAATTACATATTTTGTACTTTACTATAAAATCTAGAAGTCCAAACTCTTGGAATCATTACACGGGGCAAACTGACTTTTCTTTAAAAAGTCAGTCCCTTGTTGAGGTCTAAAATAAAGTGGCTCACATTTTTTTTTTTTTTTTTGCCCAATTCTGCTCCAGCATGTTATATAAGATGATCCAAGTATAGTTGAGTGCATTTTAACAAAATCTGTATTGAGTGTTCTTATGTGTACTTTTTCAAAAATAATCAGATTAATTGCTTTTCACGAAAAGTTTAGTGTGACTCTAAATTATAATTTCTAAATTCATAATTCATGTACAGCACGAGTATTCAGCATTATTTATGACCTGTTCTGTTGTCATTTATTTCTTCTCTCCCCCTCTCCACCCCGTTACTCATCACACAATAAAATGTTTAAAGACACTTTAAAAAATATGCTTGTACTTTCTACACAGAACCAAGTAAAGAGAAGGAGGCCGGAACTGCACCAGCAAAAGGTGAGTTGGAGGGAGGGAGAGTAAGGCTGAAGTCCACAAAATTAGAAGCAGAAAGAGGTCAGTAACACAATTAGATATTTTGTACTTTACTATAAAATCTAGAAGTCCAAACTCTTGGAATCATTACATGGGGCAAACTGATTTTTCTTTAAAAAGTCAGTCCCTTGTTGAGGTCTAAAATTAAGTGGCTCACATTTTTTTTTTTTTTTTTCCCAATTCTACTCCAGCATGTTATATAAGATGATCCAAGTATAGTTGAGTGCATTTTAACAATATCTGTATTGAGTGTTCTTATGTGTACTTTTCCAAAAATAATCAGATTAATTGCTTTTCACAAAAAGTTTAGTGTGGCTCTAAATTATAATTTCTAAATTCATAATCCATGTACAGCACGAGTATTCAGTATCATTTATGACCTGTTCTGTTGTCATTTATTTCTTCCCTCCCCCTCTCCACCCCATTGCTCATCACACAATAAAATGCTTAAAGACACTTTAAAAGATATGCTTGTACTTTCTACACAGAACCAAGTAAAGAGAAGGAGGCCGGAACTACACCAGCAAAAGGTGAGTTGGCGGGAGGGAGAGTGAGGCTGAAGTCCACAAAATTAGAAGCAGAAAGAGGTCAGTAATGATTGCCGTGGTGGCCCCATAGAACTTCTCTGCATTATCTTTCATCAATGTGGTTTAGTGTTCTGCCTTTGCATCTTATCTGCAAGACCCAGTCAGTATAACGAAAATGGTGTGTTGTTAAGTTTCCATTACATGTATTTCTAAAAGAAAAACAACAACGATAAAAATATCACAAGCATTTGTTGAGATGCCAGCCAATTAATTGGTAGTTTCCAAGTTTCAATGTGCATGCCAAGAAAAAGAGGTGCTTGGTCTTCTTAGGATTATATCAATTGATATAATGATCAGAATTACCCAGAATTACCCAAATCAGAAAATGATCTGAATTACCCAGATTTTTTAAAAAAAATTATATGTTTTCATGTTATTGTGTGAACTGTTCCAGGTTCCACTAGTAATTTTGAAGGCTAGCATCTTACTTTGTGACACTGACTATGGATTCATGTAGATTTATATAATTATTTCTACAGATTCACAATATAACATTAAGTAAACATGTTGCCCCTTCTTGAACTGGAAACTGTACAGAGATTATTTTTCAGGAGGGCAGTTTGAGAAAACTAGCTCCTGTAATATTATCCTATTTTTACTTTATATGGAGATACTCTCGTTTTACAAAATAATCTTAATCATATACTTCTGTTACTCCATGAAATACTAATTCCTTTGTCTCACCATGGAGGAAATGATTTTCATCTGTCTTAATCTAAGGAGCATTAGTCTTTCATAGAGGGAAGTTTTCATGAAGGTGGATTAGACAGTTTTGCTTTGTATGTTTGTATTGTCATTTTAAAAAGTGAACCTTTTATTGGCATAATGAATAACAAAGTTTAAATTTTGAAATAATTGTTTCCTGACTGCAGCATGAAGTTTCTCTTTTTCCTGGACACTGCTCAAAAGTTTGTTAGGTATTGCTTTGTTCTCGGTGTGTCATATTTCATTATCTAATTTCTATGATATTCTTGTCTCCTATATATTAGTAAAATACTTTTTTCTTTCTTTCAGTACATTGGATTACTTTTCTTCAGCTAACTTGAACTTACACTCTCATAATGAATGCATAATGTTAGTATACTCACTTTGTCCTTGACCTTCAGTGGCTCCCATGGAGAGTAACATGAATACTAATCCTGGCCACGTGGGCCACAGTTTGAAGGTTATTTGCTTATGGAATGCAGACAGTGCAAACTCCTAGAACTCCTTCCATGGGATGGTTACAAGGAGGTTTGGACATACTGGCCGAAATTATTGTAACATTATTCTCTACAAGGCCAATGGGCATACACCTCTGTTTCCAAATTTGGAAAGGTGTTTGGGCCAGGCTGCAAGGCTCAACCAACAGAGCAGATGATGTAATCCCAGAGGGCAAGCTGTCAAAGTTTAAACAAAGCCTGTGCCTGACCCTTAATTTGAAAAGTCACCATATTATACTTGTATGCTTAAATGAGAAAATGCCTTTCCTTAAATTCAACCAACCAACCAACCAACCAACAAAAACTCTTATTTATGGAGAACACAGCATGATGAAAGAGCAAGGCTAGATGACTAGGGCATTTTGAAATTAGTAGCATTTTTCTGACGTTTGCAGAAGATAAGCAAAACCATGACCACCTGCAGTTGCACGCCCAGATACAAAAACTGCCGTGTGTGTGTGTATATATATATTATATAATGGCAAATACATGTATATATATGTATTTGCCTTACATGCCTAGGAAGCAAATCAATTTAGGATAGAAAGTGACATCCCTAAATAAAGAAAGGTAAGTGGATGGAAGTTTATTATAAATATACAGTCCTCTTCAACTATTACCCACTTTCATCAAGCACAGACAAAATACTTAAGCAAAAAGTAGACACAATAATTACTGCTACATGTATATCCTCAGTTGAGAAAGGAGTCCTGCATGGGCATAAACAGGATTGATGGGTGCAACCTACCTTTTCTCCAGCATGAGCTAGAACTCTCCTGTTGTCCCTCCCTTCTCCAACTGTCAGTCTATCTAATTTTTTTTTTAACTATCCAACTCAGGTTTCATTCCTTTATACAGCTTTCCCCTGACCATCCTGGCTCACTTTTATCTCCCCTTCTTTCTCCTGATTTCTCTTGGACCTACTGCCTCCGTCATTCACTCTTGTCTCCATGTAATCACGCATTAATGGTTGACTCCTTTTCCTAACAGGTTGTAAGCTTTTTGACATTGGGCCCCTCATCTTATTCTGTCCAGCATCTGGCAGAGAGCTGCACAGAGCAATCATCTAATAAATACTTGCAAAATGAATGAGCAGTTGAATTTCCATGCTGGCTTAGCTGCTGACCATTCAGGGGTAATCTGGATCGATTTTTATTTCTGTTCACCGTGAGTGCTGGGTAGGGATGAGCATCCCATGTACGTTCTTAGTCACTGAGGGTTAGAATGAGGCACTGCTGCAGAACAAATGGATGGATTTTCTCTGTAAGACCAACTTGCCTAAAGCTACTGAAAATGGTCACGCCTGGATTTTGGTACATTCTCAGCACTTTAACTGGTCTTTAATTAGTTGACAGATATTCAATTAATTGTTCCAAATCTGTCACTATTAAGATTATTAATCATGGCAATGCAGCCTTAACATCATTCCCAGATTGATTGAATCATTCTGCAACAGCTCAGAAATGTTCTGAAAATACTTTTTGAAGCCACAGAGAGTTGATTCTGATATTAATCTTAGAAGTAGTGTCTGTGGTTAGATTTGCCAACTTTTTCAGATTTGCTAAAAGTCTCTGTCTGGAAAGCAGCCGATTTCCCAGCACGGGGTTTTATTATTGTTTGTTTGCTTGCTTGCTTGTTTGCATCTGGCTATCCATCCAGCTATCCTGTTCCTTAACACTGACCACTTTGTCCTGGGACCTGGGCAAAGTATCCTGGAATTGAAACAAGAGAGATGACAATAAAGAAATGTGTTTAACCAAACAGTAATAGCAGAAATTAGATGTGCAAATCTCCTTCAGAGGAATCTTATCAGGGAATGCCCTTATAAAAATAATGCTGTCCTGGCTTAGCATTCTTTCATAATAATTATAGGCAGCAAGTCAATGGAACGCTAAGTATAGATTCTTTTCTGTATGCTCAGTAGGGCCAAAGATCTGCCTTTTATTCTAGCACATATTTATTCAGCAAGATTTGCTGAGCGTTGGCTACATGCCAGGCACAGATCTGGGCACTGGGTCCTGCCCTCCTGGAGCCAAGTTACACTGTATGGGGAAGAACAACCATCAACAGAGGAAGGTGGATTTCATTTTTGGAAGCAGACAAGAGTCACAGAGGGCCATGTGTAGAGAATAATGTGGGTGATCAAGTGGGATCATACTTTTTTTTTGTCAACTAAGATCCAACATCCTATGTCTGAACATAGGGTAACTGGAGTAGGTTTCCGCTGTGCCTCAACAGCTGGCACTGTGGAAAGCTCTGAAAATGGTTCTGTGGCTGGTTCAAAAAGTGACAGCAGCATTAGAATCAGAGACCACTTTGAAGACCAGTACTCATTTCCATGCCTAAGTACTGATACTTTATTTTTACATCTTATTAGCTTAGAGTCTGTATCTTTTCAATTGGTAAAGTTACTTCCTTTTTTTTATTACTGTTTTTGGTAATCACTAAAAGGGAAATAAAAACTTATTTTCTTTTCCCAGGCATTCACCACATAAACTATCGTGAATGAACCCTGTGTGTATTAAATATCTCACATAACCTGAGATGAAATCTTTCTTTTTTATGAATGTGACTGACAGATGAGGAAGTGAATCAGCAGAAGTTCCAACACACTTTCTCCTGAATTATGTGATTTTGTTTTAAATTTAAAAAAGATTTTAAAAAAAATTTAGCTTCTTTTACATCTGCAATAACATTACCCTGGCACTTTTTACTAGCATGCTAAAATATTTTTGTACAGTTTGCCTTTAGGTGTCAATCAACCATCTATTAAAATTTCTCCATGCTTGATCTATGTATTCTAATGACATTACTTCTTTGTAATGAACTTTGTTAAAAATTAATGTCACCACACTTTTGAATTCAAAGACACAGCCACTCTTAGGCAAGATTGATTTAATAGATTTTGGGAAGAAAAAATTCATTAAATGTACATATGTATTGTAGGATAAATCATGGTTTTATAAGCACCAAAGTGTGAAGGCATGTATCGTCTCATTAAGAAAATGCAATAAATTAACCGAATGCCTCAAAACATGATGAATTAATGTTAGCTATTGTTATTGTCTCCCATATTTTATTGCTGTTGTTATTTTGGTCACAAACACCAGTATGTACTACAACTGATTGCTCTGCTTGAGGAAGTCATGAATTTGTCTCAATCAAACAAGGTATTGTATCAGTATGTCACTGTTTGTTTACAAGTCACAATTTTATAAGCTTTTGGTCTTTATTCTTAAATCTCAACAATTGTCTCAAGTGTATATTGCTTAAATAATTTTAAAAGGCAATTTAAAATCAACCATAGGTAGGAGTTATTTTACGCTCAAGAGAGTTTGGATAACTAGAAGAATGTACACATTCTACTCTCTCTGGAGCTTTGTATTCAGTTACGAGACTCTCACATTACGAAGTATTTATGTGTACTCCCTAAAATCCCAGGCTTGTAATATAAGACTGGGTTCTTTCCCTACTTTCTAGAAGTTCTTCTCTGGGAACTTCAGTTGTTTAAAGAATCATTTTTATGGTCTTACAAATGCTATTTTCCCATGACTTACAGATGAATAAAATTCCACTTTGGTAAATTGCCCTTCTATGTAGCTAGGGGAAGATAGCCCTGCTACACCGAGTGTGTGGTTTCCCTGTATGTCATATTCCAACAAGCTAAAACCTGATGTTTATGTATTCATCATCACCACTTTTAGATAGGAACAAAATGAAATATGACACATATATTTTTTGGTTTGTTTGAAAATGTTGTTTGTAAGATGCTACCTCATTCATATATACACATATTGTTGAACTGGACACAACCAGAAAGATTTGGATATTCAATCTACCTCGTAGCAATAGAATCTGGTTTCTATGACAAATAAGAACCATTAAACATTTCAGTATCATCGAACTCAACCAAATCAAACCAGGCAATTTTCTTTTAGAATTTAAGGTCAGAATCCCAATATCTTAACTACATTTCCCAATCTTAAAAAAGTGCCAGGACTGAAACAACTTTTAAAAGAAAGGAAACTGGCTGGGCAAGTTGGCTCATGCCTGTAACCCCAGCACTCTGGGAGGCCAAGGCAGGAGGATCACTTGAGCTCAGGAGTTTGAGACCAGCCTGGCCAACATGGTCGAAACCCCATCTCTACTAAAAATACAAAAATTAGCCAGGTGTGGTGACAAGCACCTGTATTTCCAGCTACTTGGGAGGCTGAGGCAGGAGAATTGCTTGAACCTGGGAGGCGGTGGTTGCCATGAGCTGAGATAGCACCACTGCACTCCAGCTTGGGCAACAGAGTGAGACTTCATCTAAAACAAAAATTAATTAATAAATAAAAATAAAAGAAAGGAAACAGTAAACTTTGCTCATGTTGATTATGTTTTCTAGCACTTTTGTAAATTTGAAAAATTATGTGCAATGAATCAAAGATTGCCAATTGAGAAGTAATTGCTGTTTGAAATTACTGTTGGGTAATCTAGAGGAAGACTATTTCATGATACTCTGAAGCATTGCATTAATATGTGTTCCTTCATAGCCTAAACCAATTGTGCATGTCCTCCAAATAGTCTTAACATTTAGTAGACGTTGAAACTACTCACCTATCAAATTTTTGCTTAAAAAACAGATTGCTGGCCAGGCGTGGTGCCTCCTCATGCCTGTAATCCCAGCACTTCGGGAGGCCGAGGCAGGAGGATTGCTTGAGCCCAGGAGTTCGAGACCAGCTGACCAATATGGCGAAACCCTGTCTCTATTAAAAATACAAAAATTAGCTGGGTGTGGTGGCAGATGTCTGTAGTCTCAGCTACTCAGGAGGTTGAGGCACGACAATTGCTTGAACCTTGGAGGTAGAGGTTGCAGTGAGCCAAGATTGCACCACTGCACTCCAGCCTGGGTGATTGAGTGAGACTCTGTCTCAAACAGCAAACAAAAAAACCCGGACTACCATCATTACATACTCTATGCATGTAACAAATCATCACATGTACCCTGTAAATATGTGCAAATATCATTATGTATCAATTTTTTAAAGACCAGATTATTTTTCTTCATTTTAGTTTCATGAAAGAAAGTGAATACTCTTCTCATTTTGTGTTCTAGATAATTAACTCAATGTTTCATTATGCTGTGTGCACAAACAAAAAGTAAACCACCACAAAACCTTTATAAAGTGTTCATTTGAATCAAACTGGTTCAAGCTTCTAGTTTACATTTAACAAAGAAAGCTCCTTTCTAGGATTTGATTGAATTTTAACTTCATTTCTGTTCATTTTTACAGGACTTTAAATTAACAATCTTATATATTTCAGTAAATAAAAGTCTTTGACTAGGTGACAAGAATATAGTACTGAATACTGAATTAAATCTATGGCAAGTAATATTATGGGAAAATTACAAGTTATTTTATTTTTGATAATGTAAAATTTTATTTATTTCACAGTCTTCTGAAACACAGAATTCTTCTAATAGCTCAGAAACCCCTATACCGGGCAAATGCACAATTTTGTGGAATGTGAATGCATGCATATTAGTTCAGGAGAAAAAAATTCCAAGTGAACTAAGTTTGGGAGATGCTAACGACCATACTATTTCTTGTCACCCCCATTTCCAGTACACATTATTTGCACACTGAGAGCTTTGAGATGTCCTGCAGCAAACACACAAACACAAAACAATAAAATACAAACACTTAACTCCAGCCTAGCATTTTTCAAGCTTCTTTGACCACAGAGAGCTTCGTGTTAAGAATCTGTAATCCCACATGACCCAGTGAATCACCTCTTGGATTCTGAAGTAATGATATTAATATGTTATATTAATATATTATAAATACATCAGTTATTTTAATAAAAAGTAATAATAACACATATCCCTGTTTGACAGTTTGGGAAAAGAAATTTCAGGCCAGCAGGTAATACTTGTAGTAAATATTCTAATAGATTGTATAAAAACATACTATTTTATGTCTTTTTGTCAGGAATTTTTTAAAGCACTTTTTAATTAACATTCCTGTGCATGTATTTCCTGTATCCTGTTTTATACAGTCACATACATTTACATTTGGAAATCTACAGTTATTCTAGTTTGCTTTTGTTTTTGTTTTTAGAGTCAGGGTCTTGCTGTGTCATCCAGGCTGGAGTACAGTGGCATGATCGTGGCTCACTACAGCCTCCGATTCCTGGAGTCAAGTAACCCTCTAGCCTCAACCTCCCAAGTGGTTGCGACTACAGGCACACGCCACCAAGCTCTCAGCATGCAAATAATATGCAAGCCTGGCTCATTTTTTTTTTTTTTTTTTTTACAGAGATAGTCTTGTTGCGTTGCCCAGGCCATGAATTCACAAATATTCTAGTATTTTAAGTACGAAGACTTTATTATTCATAAAAACACTAGTGTATGCTTTGGAAAGAGCACAGCAGAGGTCCAGATGACACCAAATGCCTCTTTAAGGATGTAAAATGTGAACTTTGACTGTTCACAGACCTCCGTGATGTGAGCACTGTTGCTCAGGAGTAACAAGCTGCTTTAATGCAGAAGCGATGGGTAGTATTTCTTGCTTCTCATGATGAATGTTTCTGTAGGTTAGCGACTTGCTGGGTAACTAGGAAGGTACTAGAATTGACAAATGTGTACAGGGTCCTTTGCAATAAAACCGGTTATGACTTGATCCAAGTGTTTAACAATTAGGACTGTTAAGTCTGACCAGACATCACTGTGATAGAATGTGGGCTTTTTCAAAGATGAAGATAAACGTCTTAACCACACTGTAACTTATAGTTTCCTTAAAAAAAAAAAAAAAAATCCTGGCAGCCAGAGAATATAGCAGGTGCATTCATAGTAGCTGTTTTATATATTGGAATATTAACATTTTTAAATTAAATGTTTTACATTCACAAGTGATAGGGAATCTTATCGTTAAGGTGTGTGTAGAGTCCAGTTGGTTCTATTCTAACTGGACTGTACCTGTTTTCACGGTGGTGAAATGCTATGCGCATTTATACCTTGCATAAGTCCTCATTCTACCACACGATAAATAACCCTCTGGCTGATAATATAAACACTAACTGGGGAGATCTTATTTATAAGGGCTCTAGAATAAAATACAAGTTGTTCATACCAGCATCATGTGTTACTTTTTCATTTTGTTGTGGTCGGTCTCCCAACTAGGTCGAGCTTTCCTCCTCTGCTAACAGGAAACAATACTGACGTTCTTTTTCTTACAGCATTTGTATTGTAAAAAGCAAAAAGCATAAAGCTCCATCCCACTGAACCTCTGCCAATTAAGATGGTGTTGGGTTAGGCTGTGTCTGGTTACTGTCCTGGGAAAACCACTTTTATAGAGATGGTCTTCCAAGTGGTTTTAAAATGTATCCTTCTACTGAAGTTTTTAAGTCAACTAGGTATGCTGACTGAATTTACATATAAACTTGTTTATCCAAAATAAACACATAAAATGTGAACTTTGAAGTTCAGATGTTTTTAAAAAGGGAAGTATTCTGCACATAAATATGAAAAGACATATTTTGAATTTCACAAATATGTATGGGTAAATATTAAGAAATTACACAGCACTGTTGAATACCAATATAATGTTGGAAAAAATGCTTATAAAATTTATATTTATATTAATTTATCTTGACTTTTGTTTCTTAAATACTGAAGAGCAATTAATCATGAGGTTTTCTGGGTGGAAATGAGTTCTCAGATAGTACATATATAGACTTTTATGTCTGTGTCTAAATGAATGTGATATATGAATAATGTCTGCCATTCACTTTAGCTACAAAATCAGGACTTGAAAACCACTTCCATTATTGATTTCATCAAGGTTTGATTTTTAGCATTCATTTTTTCCTAACCTACAGTCACATAAAACACTTGCAGTGTTCCATTTTTAAATCTGCGCTTCCATTTGGATTACCCTACTCTATCAGATTACCCTACTCTATCAATTGTATTTATTAATTTTTCTTTCTTTGCCAGCAATATTCAGGTTTCACTTTTCAGGTACCAAGTTTTCTAAGGCTTGCTCAGCAGTTGAAAGTGTATTGCGTGGTTTGTCATCTTCTTTTTCAGATTTCTCTTTTCTCAGGTTACTTGGGATGAAGTCCTTTCCTCCTTGACTTTTTACTCCTATTTCTTGTTTCAGATGAAGAGGAAGTCTCCCCGCCTAGTGCCTTGCCTCCAGGTTAGGATAATTTCTACCCTTTTCCCTGCTTTTAAATTTATTATTCATTGACAGTAGAGGAAAAGAAAAGGCAGTGAGCCTCCTTGCTGAGCCAGTGCACAGAGCAGGGGCAACAGGTTTTGCCTGTGATGGCACCAAGAAGGAAATGTTGGCTTTAATGACAATTTTTTGTTTGACATGAGAAACTTCTTAGAAAGAGGCATTCTTTGAGAAATAAATAAGACTGGTAAATCTTGGGTATAAATGTTAGAGGTCAACATATCTCTTCCATTTCTCACTGTATATCCATGTTTTACCCCTGTTCTTTAAACTTAGATATTTGGATTTTTAAATCTTTCTTTCCTTTCTTTTTTAAGACTGAGTCTCGCTCTATTGCCCAGGCTGGAGTGCAATGGTGCGATCTCAGCTCACTGCAACCTGTGCCTCCCAGCTTCAAGTGATTCTCATGCCTCAGCCTCCCGAGTAGCTGAGATTACAGGGGTGCACCAACAAGCTGGGCTAATTTTTGTATTTTTAGTAGAGACAGGGTTTCACCATGTTGGCCAGACTGGTCTCAAACACCTGACCTCAAGTGATCCACCCACTTTGGCCCCACAAAGTGCTGGGATTACAGGCGTGAACCACCACGCCCAGCTGGGATTTTTTTAATGTTTCTATCATTTTAAAATAAGACATACACTTTTATAGATGCTTTCATACTTAGAGCTCTACTGATTTTCTATCCAAGCCAACTTGTAGGGTTTTTTTCCTTCCTATCACCAGAGGAGACAGGGTTTAGCGGAGCCCAAGAAGGTTGAAGTCAGCACACCATTTTCATCACCTTTCCATCCCTTTGCATCACCCAAATCACACTTTCCTTTCAGGTTTGGGTAGTCGGGCCCTGGAGAGAAAAGATTCAGGTGAGCACAAGCCCAGACAAGGCATCCTGACCTCATCCTAATACAATCACTAATGAGCTCATTTCTTGAAGCTGTATTGATTCTAATCCTTGTGATTCAGATTGTAGTTTTTACAGCAATCTTTCATTATGTTTCCTCTTACAAGAAAACTAATGTATTGAGAAACGATTAATGTTGCATGATACACACACGTTCAAGGATCTAGCCACATATGCCACAGATTTGTTCTATCATATTTAATATTTAGCAAATACACAGAGATCAATCTTCATTTTGGGGATGTGCTAAAGTTAGATAATAATTCACATTTTTATAGAACTTTACATAGAGACGATAAAACACTTTCAAATGCATCCTATCAGCTGTAGCTCCTGTTCTGTGAAGTCATTCATTCATTCATTCATTCATTCGACAAATTTGTATTGAGGACCTAACATGATCCTATTATGGGCCTCTTACGGGCCAGCCACTCCTATAGGCACTGCAGGTATAGAAGTGAACAAAGCAAGAGAAACACTTATCCTCATGTTCTAAATGTGTTCCTATTAATATCATCAACACAAACAACACACAATTTTAACATGAACTTGGGTGTTTAAAAACGTGTAACCATATTACTATGATTGTCACATGATTGTGAACATGTTTGACTTCATTGTGAAAATGATGGCCTCCTACTACAGATAGAAAGATCACGCATGATTGATACATGAAAACTAAAACAATTAAATGTGCATTTTCCTTCTTTTCAAGAAACATTAACAAGCAGAGAGTTTGCAACCTGTGCATTTTTTTCCAGTTATTAAGTGGCTGCACCTGAACTCTGCATTCGGCTCAGAGACAGGGGGAATATCTACAGTTCTCTCTACTATCCTAGAATTGGAATTGACTGCAGATTAACACTAAGCACCAGAGTGCAAATGAGAAGACGCAAAAGAAACTCTATTTCCAGCTTGTCTCTCTTCATGGGAAAGCCTCAGTTTTTTTCTTTCCAGTTCTCTGTTTTGTTTTGTGTCTTCCGCTTGCAGCACAATCCTTGTATCCTTGCAATTTGTACCACAGGTCATGATCTGTTACTTCCGTGTCAAACTATGGCCACACCTGTACAACCCTGATAAAACTCTCTTTCAAAAGCAAGGAATCTAGAAATACCAGGCCAGGCTTGGCTTTCTGACCCTTGTCAGACAGTTTACTCTCCAAATGACCTATCCCTTTAGTCTTTTTCATGTAGTTGTATCGATGTGGCCTTATAGTCCATCACCTAGAAAAACACCAAGAGTACTGCTTTAATACACTGACCACCATTGTTTACCTGTTAGGAGACAGGCAAGATGGGGAAGCAAAGGAACTATGGCAGTCAACAAAGAGAGAATAACAGCTTACCTGGAAAGTTCCACTATTTCTAGGAATTACATAATGTTCCTTTGTGCTGTCACAGAAGAGATACCCCTGCAAGAATGGGAATCTGTTCCCCTCTACTGATGGCTGCTGGGAGTGGAAAGAATGATGTTGTATTTATCTAGGTTTATTAGACAAAGAAAAGCTGCAACATTGGTGAGAACAACAAATCCAGGTAAGACTGCCTAAGAAGAGCCTGGCCCTGAAATAATCCTTTTCCTCCTTTCTGCTCCTCAGAATGGTCCATTGGCGAGTCACCTGCTGGGGAGGAACAAGACAAGCAGAATGCCAACTCCCAGCCGTCCATCTTGTTCGTTGAAAAACCTCAAGGAGGAACAGTGAAAGTTGGTGAGTGCCTAGCATTCAATCCTACCTTTTTTAAAAAATTAAGGTGAGCCGAGCGTGGTGCCTCACGCCTGTAATCCCAGCACTCTAGGAGGCCGAGGCAGGCAGATCATTTGAGCTTAGGAGTTCAAGACCAGCCTGGCCAACATGGTGAAACCCAGTCTCTACTAAAAATACAAAAATTAGCCAGACACGTGTAATCTCAGCTACTCAGGAAGCTGAGGCAGGAGAATCTCTTGAACCCATGAGGCAGAGGCTGCAGTGAACGGAGAAGGCACCACTGCATTCCAGCTTGGGCAACAGAGCCAGGCTCTGTCTCAAAAAAAAAAAAAAAAAAATTGAGGTGAAATTCACTTATAACATTAACCATTTTAAAGTGAACAATTCAGTGGCTATTAGTACATTTGCAATGTTGTACAGCCACTACTTCTGTTTCTAAAACATTTTCATCATCCCAAAAAGACCCTATATCCCATTAAGCAGTTACTCCCCATTGCCCTCTCCTCCCAGGCCCTGGCAACCATTAATCTGCTTCGTCTCTCTGTGTTTACCTATTTTGGATATTTCATATTAATGGAATCAGACAATGCAGGACTTTTTGTGTCTGGCTTCTTTCACTCAGCATAATGTTTCCCAAGTTCATCCGCATTGTTGCATGTATCAGAACTTCATTCCTTTTGATGGCTGGATAATATTCCACTGTGTGTATATACTAAATCCTGCTTTTTACAACCTGAAAAGATGAGTGACAGCTATGATTTCAGTAACCTTCGGCACACAGGAGCCTGGACCCTGGAACCTTGAGTTCCAATCTTGATTCTACTTCCTGCTAGCTATTGCCCTTGGAAAGACAGTTTAACTTCTTTATGCTTCAGTTTCCCCATCTGTAAAACGGTGACAATAATAGGACCTAGCTGTGAAGTATTTTGAACAGTGCCTGACTCACCATAATGCTCTGAGCCAGTGTCTGCTGACATTATCATAGCTCACTCCACAAGATGATTCCAAATCTACACATGCGCTAGGCCATAATTCATAATATCTGAGACAGCTGATCGAACAAATGGTTCCACTCTTCAAATATTCAAATTCAAAATATTGATTATATACCTCCTGTTTTAGGCACTGAGTAAAACATGTGAGTATAACTCAGAACTTACAGTCTGAGAAGAGCAGACAAAAAATTAAACAAATAATCACAAACGCCAAGTGCTATGAAGGGATGGTGAGCTGGAGGAGGACCTGAGGGTTGAAGAATTTTAATCAAATAAATCTTTATAAGGGATATATTATGATCTGAACTAGTCTTTGACACTTATCAATATTATGCAAATGAGTACATAGCTAACTGTATTCCAGAATCACTTCTTTCCAGGCTAGAATGTCAAAGTACACAGCATGTGAACAGAAATGTTGGTTCCCCTTGTGTTCCTGTGAGACACTGAAATGCTGGGCTGGAAGCTGGACTACAATGTCATGTCCTCAGGGTCTAAATCACTCAATACAAACAGATTGGCAGGTTTACTTCAAGCAGATCAGTTTGATTTAGTCACATTCTTATAATTCCAGGCTTCTCATCACCTTGCCTAACAAAAAGGGTGAAAAAAATTCAATTTTTTCATTTTTATTTCATATTATATCCAGATATATGAAATAAAATTTTATACATATCATATATACATCTATCCATCTATATGAAATAAAATTTCATATACATCCATATATATGAAATAAAATTTCATATACATCCGTATATATGAAGTTTAAAAATTATCCAAATGTAAAATTATCCATATATAAAAATTACTTTCACTGGTTTCCTTAGTTTTTTCTGCTTCATAAACCCCCAAAGCAGAACAAACTGGAACAGCCTAAGGACCTCTAGAGCATTCATAAAAAAATCAGGACCAATTCATTGCACAATACAAGGGCGCCAATCACACCATATTCTGTAGTGCAGCCCTGTGTCAACTCCTTCCAGTTGAAAGCAAAACAAATGACACTAGTTAAAGAGCAAGCTGAATCCCTTATGCTTCTTCTAGGTGAAAATATCACCTTCATAGCCAAAGTTAAGGCTGAAGATCTTCTGAGAAAACCCACTGTCAAATGGTTCAAAGGAAAATGGATGGATCTGGCCAGCAAAGCAGGGAAGCACCTTCAGTTGAAGGAAACCTTTGAGAGGCACAGTCGGGTAAGGCCCTGAACTCCCAGGACGGGGGCTCAGCTAGCGCATTCCTTCTGTGTGAATAAATGATCATTTTCAGGTTCAGCTTTGAGAGACTTCAGTTCCAGAAAATCCTCTGAAGTTACCATTGCTAATGTCTACACTCTATTGCGATTGCCCTGCTGTGTCCGGGGGCTGCAGGACACATTTGCCCTCCTATATTGAGAACATTGTACTGGAATTCCCACAGATAGACACAGCTTTAAGCCACTGCTGAGAAATTTGGAAAATAAATGAAATGTGTGTGTCTGGATGCATTTCATTGCAGGTGTACACATTTGAGATGCAGATCATCAAGGCCAAAGAGAACTATGCAGGAAATTACAGATGCGAGGTCACCTATAAGGATAAGTTTGACAGCTGTTCATTTGATCTTGAAGTGCACGGTAAGAGAATCTTCTTGCCTAGATAAACATAATTTTTTAATGGGGTGTGAGGGGATGGAGGAGAAGAAGTTCATTTAATACTATGAGATTTCGGGGAAATTTTTCCTTTAAAACTGTGTGGTTTTGATTGTGGTAGTCTCAGCAAGCCTGCTGAATTGAATTGTAATGAAATAATTTATACTAAGAGTAGAATTGGGGGGATTTTATCGCTAAATATCTCTTGTCCATGCTATCTATATTTCTTCAATCTCCCAGATAAAAGATGTTGTCAGTTTTTGCTGCTACAGAATGTATGTTTCATGGGGTCCACTTTCCCACTTAGGTTTGGGGATAGGGTAATATGCTATGAGAGTTCAGGAGACCCAGGTGGAAGGGAGAGTTTCTTTTATAAGGACTAATGTCAGGCATGGCAGTTCTTCATGCATGTGTTCTGTGTACTACCCAGAGTAAACATAGAAGACCTAAATGCATACATTGAGGTTGGAAAAAAACTCACTTTTACAAGCATACAAAGGATAAGTTGACTTGGCAGCAAATACTATAACCTTAAGGTGAATGTAAAGAGTGATGTAGTTGCAAAAGATAAACAAAGCAAATGTAATTTTATTTTATTTTATTTATTTTGAGACAGAGCGTGATGTAGTTGCAAAAGACAGACAAAGCAAATGTAATTTTATTTTA